>NW_020838001.1:1128101-1355999 GCF_003676395.1 Aethalodelphis obliquidens
GGCACTAACCACCGCTGGGCACTCATCACCGCTGGGCACTAACCACCACTGGGCACTAACCACTACGGGGCTCTAAGCTCCACTGGGCACTCATCACCACTGGGCACTCATCACCGCTGGGCACTAACCACTACGGGGCTCTAAGCTCCACTGGGCAGTATGAAGCATAAATCCTGGACCAGGGCGCTGGGCGCTCTGCCTGCAGGTGCCCATCAGCATCGAGGGCTGGAGGTGACCCTATTCCTGGGGCGTCTCTGGCTGTGGCCCAAGGTCTGGACTCTGAGCTCACGTGCCCACCCACTGCAGGTGTGGCCCCCCAGATCCTGCCCCCCCCAGAGGCACAGATGACTCCGTACTTTGGAGGGAAAGGATCCCCTTCTAGTAACTGAGCTCTGGAGACAGCCAGTGACGGGGACAGGAGGGCCTCTGCCACTAAGGCCTCCTCGGGTCGCTGCCCTCCCGGCCAGCTGCCCGGTCAGCGCCCAGTACACTCTCACAGGATGGATGGACACGGGCCCCACCGGACCCGCAGCTGCGACACAGAGCCTGTGATGGCAGGACCTCATCACGCTGAGGTCAGAGCACGAGGCCAGACCTGAAACGCAGTGGACCAGACACGACCAGGGTCAGCCCACCTGTGTGGGGACCACTGCCTGCCCTGGGAGATGCCTGAGTGAGCAGGGACAGCGCTGCCCAACAGGGAGACCCCACAATCCCTGGCACGTGCTGTCTTCCACTCCAGAAGTCGGCCCTGGGCCCAGCAGTCTGTTTAGGAGGATTGAATCCAGTTCTCTCTGGGGTCCAGGGAGGGGCCGGACCGTCCTCGGGCAACGTGGCAGGCCCTGAGGCCTCCTCCTCCCAGACTCCCCCATTGACCTGAGGCCCAGGGTCTGGGGCCTTCGCTGGCCTGCAAGGCCCTGTCCTCACCGTAAGCTCCTCTTGCCCCCTGTCCACCCCCAGCCCCCAGCTACACGCCCAGAAAATGCCCAGCTGTGGCCAGCAATGACAATTCCAAGCGGCTCAGAAATCTAATCACTGAACCACCTCGTTTCTAAACACGACTTCGTTTGCAAATGTCCAGGACGGAATCTCACAGGTGTGGAGGGCTGACAGGCCTTGTGGGATACAGTTGGGCTGGGAGGGGCCCCCGTTTTGGAAAGTAGGGTCATTTGATTGGCCAACATCGCCACACGTCCAAACGTGGTCCATGAGAGGCAGACACATGGAGGCAGGCACCCAGCCCCTCTTTGGACAGATGTCACGGTTTAAAAACTGTGGACGTTGGCCCAGATCTGCCAGGTGGCCCAGAAGCCCGTGTGGGGAACGTAAAATCCCCCGGGGAATCCTCTCCTGGGTGGCGGCTGGCGGTGCAGAAGAGACGCAGCGGGGAGCAACGCCAGGGCTGAGCTCCCCCGCGAGGAACGTTCTTTCAGGCACAGGAAGCAGCCCGCATGCAGGAGCCCAAGAAGCCTCGTGGGAGCCGTCAGCATCAGAGGGAAGGGCACCTTCCACAACCGGCCCGTCAGTCTCTCCCAAGCACATGGCCAAGGCCTTTTAAAAAAAATGGAAACTCTGATCTCTGAGGGCGCCAGGAAGCCAGCAAGTATTGAGTAAACTCTCGGCAGTGCTACAGCTGCGGGCACAAGAGCGGTCCTTCCGCAGCGCGTGCTCAACAGACACCTGTCTAGTGGACGCATGAGCAGGACACGCCCCGGCCCACATAAGCATCACAGCCTCTGACCAGAAGGATTCCTGGGAGTGGCCCTTTGGGAGGCGAGGCCATGTCACTGAGGTGTCTGGTTCCATGACCAAGAGAGAGTGAGGATGCTTTGGGGGGAGGCCGTGCTCCCTCTGCTGCTGCTGTTTTCTCTGGATGATCCGAATGCCGGCTGCTTCTGGCTGAGCCACAGGGGCCAGAGCGGGCAGGGGTCTGAGGGGAGCATCCCCTTGGAGGGCAGTGGGCACTGCTGACCCCGAGCTGCTGACCTGAGCCGGACACGTCCAACCTTCATAGGCAGGTGTCGTGGCTGCTGTCCCCCAACCCCCCAACCCTGGGCACAGCCCATCGAGACCTCAGAGGAAGCCGGAAGGCCATTCCCACTGTTCACTGCATCCGCCCTGCTTGCCACTGTTTCTGGCACAGGAGAGGCATCAGTAGAGAGGCGGCCGCCTCTGACTCATCTCCCCACCACACGTGGCTGCCGGGGCCACTCCATGCAGGGACACCCGGAGCCACACGTTTTCAGCACAGGCGACAGGGGACCCGAAGCTTAATTCTGCCCACCGGGTCCATCTTGGTGGTGGCTTGTGGAGGGTCAGCCGCAGCCCAGGGATGGACATGCAGACGGCACCTCTTGCCCCCCAGCACGCCAGCTCTCCTACCCTGGCACACCCGTCATACTCAGAGGCAACAACATCAATTCTGCTGGGAAGCTGCGGATGGCTCAGGCATGAAACGACAGCCAGATGGGACAGTCCAGAGCACCCACCCCACCCCCACTCAGCCCAGCTCCTCCTTTCCCATCCCACCCTGAGATGGAGGACGCCCCCCCACCCGCCTTCATGGCTACCCACATTCTCAGGCCACGATGCCGTTGAAAGCGGTGTCTCTGCCAGGACCTGCTCCCATGGACGCCCTCCTCCTTCCATTTCAGGTCCCTGCCTGGAATGTCCCTGCCTGAGAAGCCTCTCCCCAGGGTCGGAATACCCCTTCCTGGCCAGGCCGCCTCGTCCAAGCCAATTCCCTGGGGAGGGCTGCCCCCTGGGTTCCCGCGCACTTCGCCCAGACCCTCAGAGGACCATTGGTCACCCGGCTCCAGTGTTATCCACCTTACATAGGCCCCCCGCCTGCCACCACGCCTAGTACCTTAGGATTTTCCAATAGAAACAGCGTCGACACCACCACCACCAGCAAGAGTGCTTCCGAGAGCTTCTCCACGCCAGGAGCCAAACAAGCACTCCCCACACCTTCCCCCTTGAATTTCCACCTTCAGAGGTGGGGGGCTGTGATTGCCCCATTTCACAGATGGGAAAACTGAGGCTAAATTAAGGAACTGGCCCAAGACAGCATCGGGCCAGGAGGCACAGGGGGAGCAGTCCTGGCGGGGGCGGTTCTGCTACAGAGGAGACGGACCACAGGGCCTTTGCAGAAGCTGATGGAAGGGACTCTCTCCCGAAAGAGGCCGGCACCAGCACACACAAGGTTACCCTACATCTCAGGGAACATGGAGACAGCTGAGGTCCATCCACGGACGCCCCTCCCCTGGAGAGGTCACTGATCCAGGGCTCCAGCCCCCTTTGATGGAAGGAGGGGATGAGATAAGGGGGGCTGAGACCTGGCAGCCCTGGAGCGAAAGGGGGGAAGAAGTGGGGGTCAGGCCGCTCTCAAGCCCCACCCCTCCTGCCGCACCCCCCACCCCTCCCCAGCTTCCCAGGAGTAAACTTCCTTTGGGACACTTCTCCAACTTCCTGTACCCAGAGGGTACACAGACCAGAAAGTACTGTTGGGGTGAGGGAAAGAGACGTGCTGAGGCTTCCCTGAGGGTGTGCCTCGGACCCTTGCCCCCAGGGGAGACCCTGGCCTGGTGCCCCCCGACTCCTGCTCCCCTGAAGAGGCCGCTCACCTGGATGACGACCTTGACCTTGGCGGTGCCCACGATGGGCGTGCACACCAGGCCACCGGGGTGCTGGCCGTCGGCGCTGTGGTTCTGCTGGCCCATGGTGAAGAGCATGGGCACGGCCAGCAGGCCAGAGGCCAGCCAGATAGCACTGATGAACTTCTTGGTGCGGCTGCGGGACATGAGGGTCTTGGCCTTGAAGGGGTGGCAGATGGCCAGGTAGCGTTCCACACTCAGGCTGGCCACGTTGAGGGCTGTGGCATAGGTGCAGGCGTCGCGCAGGAAGTAGTAGCCGCGGCACACGGCATCGCCGAAGGCCCAGGGGTGGTGCACCCAGATGAAGTTGTACAGCTCCACGGGCATGGCCAGCAGGAGGATGAGCAGGTCAGACAGCGCCAGGCTGCCCAGGTGGTAGTGCACCGTGCTCTGCAGGTTCTGCAGGGACTTCTTGCGCGCCAGCGTGAACGCCGTCACAGAGTTGCCCACCGTGCCCACCACAAAGAGCGCCAGGTACACGATGGTCACCAGCACCTTGGAGTAAATGTCCGTGTTCACGTCCAGGTCGCTGCTGGGCGCCGCTGGGACGGGCTCTGACAGGTTGCCGGAGCTGTTGCCGAAGCCCGGGGCCAGGAGCGCCGCCTCCAGCCCCGATGGCGGTAGCAAGAAGGGGTCGCCAGCCTGGGAGACCCGTGGGCCGGGCGCCGAGCTGTTGAGGTGCATGTCCCGCACGCCGGGCGGGGTGGGCGTGTCTCAGGCAGGGACAGAGCAGAGGGAGCCCGAGGGGTGCGCGTGAAAGGCAGAGGGGGCGCGCCGTCCAGCCGGGAAGCGCCGACCCCTGGTCCGTGCCAGCCTAGAGCGCTCGGGGCTTGCACTCACCGGGGGCTGCGCGCTTTCCCGGCTTCCTCCGAATACCAGACCCCACGGTTCCTCGGGCCCCGGGGCGGCAGCGCCGGCTCCAGCTGAGAGCGCCTGGCTGGCTGGGGCTCGGGCTGCGCGGGGCGAGCCTGTGGTGCCGAGCGGAGCGCACGCCTGACTGTCCGGAGCGCTCTCTCCTCGCTCGCGCTCTCCGCGCAGCCCGCTCCGCGTACCTCCAGCCGCGCCAGCACCCTCCCGGGCTCCGCGCCTCCCCTGAGCCGGCGGCGACTGGCGCGCCCAGCCGTGGGGAGCGCTGGAGGGGAGAGGAGGCGGCCCCAGCCACTGTCTCCGCCCCGCAAGGGGGCAGGGCTGGCTGGTCGCCCCCGCGCCCTCGCAGGGCCCATCCGGGCTGGGGGGAGCGCCCCAGGGACCTGGGATTCCCGCGGGGTGCGCAGGGAGTGTCGGCTCTTTCCAGGCACCCTCCTCAGGCAGTTCGGCCTCCGGGCCCAGGTCTTCCCAGCTTCTTATGCCCCGCCTCCCCAAGGGAACTGCCCCCGGGTCGCCTGCAGCTCGCTAGGTGGGGGAGAGGAGGTGACGGGGTGGGGGTCCCAAGGAGGAGGCTTCCTGCTGGGATGGCTGGGCTGCCGCTCCTTCCTGGGGTGTCCACGGGGCGCCAGAAGCTGGGTGCCCAGGGGAGCTCTGGCACAGTTAAGTGGCGGGTGGGGGGGAGCTGAATGGGGGAGCAGAAAGCAGAGAACAAAGCAGCACTGGTCCCCCAAGCGGGCTGGGCTCCTGCGCCTGGCACCCTGTGGGTGGCCTTGTGCCACTGTGGGTGCAGGGGGTACGGTCCAGGACTGTCATCACCACCTAGACGTGGTCATCAGATGTCACGCTCAGGGCCCAGCCGTGGACCTGGCTGGCTGCACCTGGTGGGCTGGGGATCAGAAACTGCAGTGGGTGGAGGGGAGAGAGGTGCTGAGGAAAGGGGGCGAGGCCAGGGAGCCCTGCCCAGACCCCAGGCACGGCCAAGGGAGAAGTTCAGGCTCAGTACTTACTTTTCTGTTCCCAACTGGCTCTGGGCTTGCCTGCTCCACTGAGCCCTGATGTTCTCACCACGGAGTCTTAGCGCATAAAATACGTGCTTAAAAATGTAGCCTTCACAGGAAACACAAACGTCTCTTTGCTGGAGGCCAGCACAGTGAGCTCTGAGGCGACAGAAGTGGTTTCAACCTGCTTCTCAATACTTGGGCAAGTGTTTTAGCTTCTCTGTGCCTCGATGTAGTCGTCTGTGAAATGGGCACATGGGTGAATGGCTGCTCCTGGGGGCCCAGCTGTTCTGGATGCCGTCAGCCCTGCAAACAGCCCTGCTCAGTGGACACCTGTGGAGTGAACGCTCTTGTGCGGATCGTGTGGGACTTCGGAGGGTGAGAGCGACGTGCCCAGGGCAACAAAAGCTGCTTTCAATCCACCAAATTAGCCCAGGTTTGCTCTCTGGAAGACAGGCCACCAGTTCAGCGAGCAGGTCCTGGGATTGGGAGCTGAGTGTCCTTGTCACAGGAGTGATGTGTCAGACTGTGTCGGGCCCATGGAGGCTCATCCCTGCACCCAGGGGAACGCCAGGGTCTCACCACGGATGGTGCCATCCGTTGCCTCTCTTGGGAGCCGCCAAGCGGAAGGCAGCAGCCCGTGGCCGCTGGGACCTGTCCTTTGCCAGGCAGTAGCTGTCGCCGCTCAGGACGCCCGCAATGGAAGCGTGCTCTGGCTGCGCTGTTGCGCTCTGGCTGGGCTGTTGCGCTCTGGCTGGGCTGCTGAAGCTCGTGTTTGGTTTTCACACCCCTGACCTTTCCGCTAAGCTGACTTCTTTTCAAAGCTTTCTTTTCCAGCCAGCCTAGGAGCTTAAAAAGTCATAAAAGGCAACGTAGCACAAATATTATGACAAGGCCTTTGCTTGAAACCACACAGGAAATGTCACCTGGAAGGCTTTGCTGTACCGTGTGGGCGGCAGGCCCTTGTCTGGGGTCCCCGGCCACTTTGAACCCTTCTCCTGTGAACCGGGGAGCCCGGACGGCCCAGCAGCCGGAACCTTCAACTCCAAGCTGTTTTCCCTTTCTCCTGCGATTTCCCCAGGCACGAGAGCTTCTTGAACTGCTGAGACCCCTTAGAGAAATCTTCGGTGGGGTGCTCGGGGAGGGCGGAGCCAGTCCTCTGTGTCCTTCAGTGACCGGATCTCACCCTTGACCCCCTGAGCCCTGCGCGGGAGAACCTGGGGCCCTGCTGCCCTGCCCCTGCCACTCCAAGCGCAGCGTGCCGGCAAGGACTAAGATCCGTAAATGAGGGGTCTGCGTTTCTTGGAGAAGTAGGCATGTCACCTGAGGGGGCAGCAGGCACCTGAGTGGCTCTGGATTCCTGGGTTCCCAGCATGCTGCAGGCAGGGTGGGGTCCTGGCTGCCCTGGGCCCAGCAGTCTGTTTAGGGAGACCCCCCCCGCCATGGCGGGGGTCCCGGCTTCTTTGGCTTGCTACCTTCTCCCAGGCCCCTGTGAGGCTGCTGTGTACAGTGGGTGCTCAATGGACTTCTGCTGAGCTAGCGTAAAGGGGAAGACAATGGACAGCGAGATGAGGGCTTTGCTTCCCCGGCTACAAGAACCTAGTCCTTGGACGCCCAGTGTCAAGGGGCCCCTCCCCCTCGGAAGTGTGTCCTTAAGGCAATGTCCCTCTCTTTCCTCTGGTCCCCACTCCACCGCTGGGCGACTCTTGTTAACAAGAAGGCTTCTTCCTAAATTTAAAAAAAACAAGTTCGCAGTGATACCTGTATCCGTTATCTGTTTACCTCCTGCTGCATAACAAAGGACCGCAAGCTCAGTGACTTAGTGGCGAGCACACGTTTTATTGTCATGAATATTATTGCTAGATTTCCCATGAGGCTACAGGTGGGTGGGGAGTAGTGAGCGTTTATTTAGAGACACTAAGGATTTGTAATATGTGTAATTTGTAGAGTTTAGCTGTTGATTTCCCACCCACGGCATGGAATTGCACATGTCAGAATGCACAGCTTTCCAAGGAGGGTTTTAAAAATAGAGCAACACGTGTGTAAGCGTTAGCGGGCGGTGGGGGGCGGGGCGTGGACGTCCTTCCAGCCTCGGTTCTCACGTCCTCGTCCCTCTGGCTCCCTGCTCGCGCCTTGGCCCTTGGCCAGCTTTCTGGAAAAGCGAGCTGCGCTAGCAAGGAAGAGCAAGAAGAGGGGGAGGGTGTGGCTGCGGGGAGCGCGTCCTGCTGCCTGGGTGTCCGGCTGCCTAGGAGGTGGCTGGGAGTCTGGGGTCCACCTGCCCTGACCTTGGTAAATAAACTGACCAAGCCTCAGTGGACCCCAAGTCACTAGGTTGCTACGAGCACCATGTGACGGGTGCACAGCTCCACACCGCGTGGAGGTCACTGCTCTATAAACTCTGGCTTTATCGCCGGTGGGCTCACCCTGTCCGGAGCTGGAGAGGCTGGACGGGGAAGAGGAGGGGCTCAGCTCCTGGGACCCCCCAGCGAGTGTGGGCGTGGGGGCTCATTCCCGTGAGTGGCAGTGAGACCGTGTACCTCAGACTGGGACTTGAACCCCCATGTGGGGACTCGAACCCGGCCAAAACCCACGGTCTTTTTTTTTTTTTACATCTTTATTGGAGTATAATTGCTTTACAATGGTGTGTTACTTTCTGCTTTATAACAAAGTGACTCAGTTATGCATACACATATGTCCCCATATCTCTTCCCTCTTGCGTCTCCCTCCCTCCCACCCTGCCTATCCCCCATGGTCTTTTTTTTTTTTGTGGTACGTGGCTCTGGCCTCTCCTGTTGCGGAGCACAGGCTCTGGACGCGCAGGCTCAGCAGCCATGGCTCACAGGCCCAGCCGCTCCGCGGCATGTGGGCTCTTCCCGGACCGGGGCACGAACCCGTGTCCCCTGCATCGGCAGGCGGACTCTCAACCACTGCGCCACCAGGGAAGCCCCTCCCTGGTCTTTTAACTGAGATCACACACCTGGTTTCAAGACTTAGTGAAGCTCAGGTTCTTGATGTCTCATTGCAGAAAGAATTCAGTGAGAGACACAGTGATAGGTAAGAAGCAGATTTATTTAGAGAGAAACACACTCCACAGAGAGAGTGTGGGCCATCTCAGAAGGTGAGAAAATCACCAGGGTCTGGGACTGTCAGTTTTTATAGGGCCGGGTAATTTCATAGGCTAATGAGTGGGAGGAATATTCCAGCTAATTGGGGAAGGGGCGGGGATTTCCGGGAATGGGGCTGCCACCTACTTCTTGACCCTTATGGTCAGCCTCGGAACTGTCGAGACGCCTGCAGGTGTGTCATTTAGCTGACTTGTTACAAAGAACGCATGCTGAGGCTTGAGGTCTAGTGGAGGTGGACTCCTCCGTCATCTTGGACCTATTTGGTTGCAATTAGCTTACGTCGTGTCCTCGGGCTATGCCATTCTTTTAAGGGTTGTGCCCTGCCCCCTTCCCTCTTTTTCCGCAGGGTGGAGGATGCATGAGGAAGGCTGTGTTCCAGGCTGCAGGTCAGGGCTGGTCCCTCTGGGGCGCCACCCTCTGAAGCAGGCAGGGAGATGGCCGGGGGGTGGGGGGGGGGCAGAAGTCAGGCCACGGGGACCTCACTGTCCCAATTGTCGTTTCACCCTCCCGCCAAAGCACGGCCCCTTCTCCTAAGTAATCTAAAGCATCTCGCGGTGCACTTTTCCGGATTTATGGAGCAGAAGCACTTGTAAGAGCGCCGGCCACTGGTACTCCCGGCAGAGAAGGGCTCGGTGGGGCCTGGCAACCGTGGACTCCGCCTGGGGCATGGAAGACTTCAGCAGAGAGACGTGTCGGGAAAGATGATGTTTTGGAGGAAACAGGGTATGTTAGATCATCTTCTAAGGAAAAAGAGAAAATCCGATCTCCAAAACGTGGTTTGATGCAGCCCAGTTTCCTAAAGATTGCTGTCGGGAAGGCTTTGCGGTGGCATTCATTTCAGGCTGATCAACACAAAAGATGCTTTTGAGAATTTTCTTTGAAGTTGAATTTTCTTTGAAGTCCCCTGACTTCCGGGGACCAGGTTTGAAACTGATGGAATAATCCCGTCCACGTGAGGCCACCACCTTCCCCCCTCATTCCCCTCCCCCTCCACACCTAGGTCAGGCTGCAAGGAGGGTCCCTAATTACTGGCCCAGGAAAGGCATCTTCTTTTAGAGATTTGCTCTTGGGCAAAAGACGACAGCACATCCAATGCAGAAGGACCAACAATTCCATCTGTTCAATTTGCAAAGAAAAGCAGTATTTTGTCAGCTCTCACCAGGGGAAGCTGAGAGTTTATGCCTCTTATAAATTTACCAATTTCTGGTTAAATTTCCCAGAGGTGCCTGTGAACACACTTGAGACTGAAGCTGAAAGAGTCACATTCAGCTAATGCGAGTCTCCTGGCAGCTGCTGGGACCCCGCCGCACGCCCCGGTGCCCCTGGCTCTCCTCTGGGGGCTTTGCCAGGCGGTGCCTCTGGCTGAGGCGGGAGGGGCAGCTGTGTGTCAGCATCCCTCTCCTCTGCCTTTGACGTTCTCTTCTCCTGGAGGGGGGATGGCATTTGCATAAACAGGACTCTGGTGCTTCCAGCTCATCCTCCAGAGATCCAAAGCCTGTGCCCTTTGTCTGTAATCAGGAGTTCTAGTTGCCTAGAAATATTTAAATGGAAAAACATATTTCCCATTTCCTAATGACTTCGTATAAGTTCCGAAATAAAACCTGAGCCTAATAAATAAATAATAATAATAAATAATAAATAAATAAATTTAAAAAATAATAAATAAATAATTCCGAAATAAAACCTGAGCCATGCACCCTTAGTCATTCCTGCTGTGGAGCTTCGAAGGCCCATTCAAGGGCCGCCCTTGGAAACGAGTATGTGCTATAAGGGCTGAGACCAGGTGACCCGCTGGCCGGGGGCGGCCCCTGCTCCACGACGGGAGCCCTGGAGGGAGGAGGGGATCCCGCAGAGGCGCCTGCAGCAGGCCGCCACTCCGGGGTGCAGTCTCCATGGCAAGTTTGGGACTCTCGTGAGGGATGACGAGGCGGGGCGGGGCCAAGCATCCCGTCTCCCCTTCACCCTGCAGGCGGGTGTGTCATGGGAATAAGTTCTGGCCAGCAGGTGTGCGGAGACGGGGCGCCCCTCCTGTCAGGCCTGGGTCCTCCTCTGGCTTCCACTGCCTGGCCCAGTGCTCACGGTGGCGGGACCGCAAGACAGAAGCTACGGGAGAGATGCCAGCACCACTGACTGGTGCTGGACCCCCGCCTCCCTGGGAACCCAGCCTCCCTCACACCATTTCTGGAGTGAAGTGGAGCCTGCAGCTCCCGAGGACGTGGCTTGAGGCCCTGGAGCGGCGCCGGCTGTTCCTGCAGGCATTTTGGAACAATGAACCCTTTGTGCCCTCCAGCTGGTTAGACTTGGCCACTTGCCCCCAAAGTGGCCTGAGAGGGTCATCTGTGAACTCACCAGATGCCTCCATCATTTATTCACCTATGGGACGAGAAGGCCTGGAGGGCCCGGTCTCCTCTCAGGGGCATCTGACCCAGCAGCAGAGGCTGGGCAGGGGCAGCTGTGGTGAGGGCTCCCTGAAGGGACCGCACCCCGTGGCCCCCGGCGGCCGCTGTCCTGTCTCGGCTCTCGGGTCAGGAGTGCAGTGGGCTGGCCCAGGCATCACCTGCTGGGCCCCTGATGGGGGCTCTGGAGAGAATCGCTTTGGCTCACCCCGGTCCTTGGGGCTATCAGATGGCGGTCCCGTCCTGCTGGCTCTCAGCGGGGCTGCCTGCCCCTGAGGCCTCCACGCTGAGCCAGCGCAGCACTTTGCAAACCTCTCGTGCTTCCATCCCTCGGTGTCCGGACAAGTTCTCAGCTCTCAAGGACCCAGGACGGGACAGGCCCACCCGTAATCCACGATGAGCTCTCCACCATAACCACATGTGCAGAGGCCCCTTTGCCAGGTCTCATTACAAACTCACAGCTTGGGGACCAGGCCCAGAACTTTAGAATCTCGACTGAGACCTTCAAAGTTCTGCCCCTGGAGGTGCCCCAAGCCCAGAGCACCAGCCGGAAGCGTCTCGGGTTTTCACTCCCCGGGGCAGATTTCATCCCATGACCCACTGGTGCCGTGGCCTTGAGACAGGATACACTCTGAGCTGTAAAGACTCTCCAGGCTCCCTGTGGGATCGGGGGGCCCCGCTTGCACGGGGTCTGCTTCTGGGCCTGGAGCTTAGACAGCAGCCCTTAAGAGATTGCCAGGCTACCTTGCCCAGGGCACGCGAGGGGCACCCTGAACATCGGGGTGACAATAGGATGCTGAGGGTGATGCTGTTCTGTTGAAATGAATCAAAACCTCTGAAGAGCTGGAAGACTTGAAGGGCCCCTTGGCTGCGATAGACCGAAGTGCAGACACTCCCCAGATATACCCACCAGCGGAGGGGTGTGGTGGGCAGAGCTGGCCAGCACCCGGCCCAGGGGGCTCAGAGGGGCTTCCTCTGGACCTGCGGATCGTGGGTGGCTGAGGAGTCCCTCTTTGGGCCCCGTCAGCGTCCAGGGCTGCTGTAACCGAGAACCACCGGCTGGGGGACTGCAACCTCTCGGTGGGTGAACGCAGGGTGTGCGTGAACCCCCCTTCTCCAGGGGCAGGAGAGATACACCGTCACTCTGCCCGTGGGCATCCCTGTGGGCACTCGGAGCATGACCCAGCCAGCGAGGGCAAGGGCGGACCTTCTCTGGGGCCCAGTCCTGGGAGAGCCCTTTCCTGGGGCAGAGCTGAAGGCTCTGCAGACACACAGTCTGTCCCCCGTGTGTGTAACTCTGGGGGAGCGCGATGCCCGCGCACGAAGGGCTGCCTGTTCTCCCCTCGGAAATCTCTTTCAGCGGGGCAGTACCGCTCTGCAAGCTGGTTTTTAAAAATATCATGGGGGGAGAAAAGAGCATTAACATGTTGGAGGGAAATGTGTTCTAGTGTAAATGAGCAATTAAAATATAATCAGATTACGCATGCAGAACCAGCGCAACCTGCTGAAATCACACCCTCTGTCGGGTCCATAAATACACGCGTGCTCGCCTGTGCACATACACTGCCTCGTGGCCGTCATCGGAGCCGGGATCTGCTGCCGGCATTGTTCTTGACGTGCACCGTCTCCTTGAGTCTGCTCCCTCCCTCCCCTCCCCCTCCACACACACACACACACACACAGAGCCATAGATCGCATATTAAACACACACCCATATATCATGGTTTTGATGGCTAAGAGAGATGACATGTCATTCTATTTTTCTTTTAAAAAGGGCCGAGGCTGCCGGAAGCCGCCAAGTGAATAATCTCGCAGTCGACAACCATCATAGCCCTTGAATCTCAGAGTCTGGTTTCTATAATCTTTTCTTCAAATGCCGTTTTGGTTGAACAGGCTCGTCCTCTGGACGGGAAACCTGTTGCCCCTTTGTTAGTCTCCTCAACAGGCCAAACGGCGCTGCTTTGCTGGTGACAGCTGGCGCTGACTCAGGAGGGGACATCTGTTGGTTTTGCTTGTCCAGACCCACAGCGCCCCCGCCCCAGGCCGGCCCCCCTGCTGGGTCCCAGGGGTCTCTGTTCCTCAGAGTCCACCCTGCATGGCCTTATGTGAGGGCCGGTCCTCTCCTCCCCACACCTGGTAATCAGGGTCCCCATTGCCACTGCCCCAGGGACACTAGGTGGATGCCCAGAGTCCTTCCTGCCTGTTGGGAAGGGGAGGCCCCTGTCACTGGTTGCTAGGCTGCTTCCAGCAGAGCTGGGGACGGAAAGAGGCCCAGAGCCCTGATGACGTTGCTCTAACCCTTGATCCTGCCATACCTGAAGCTCGCCCTGCCCACCCCGCTTTTCCTCAAGCTGGTTTGACTTGCGTTTCCATCTCCTGCACTCAAGCATCATGACTGTGGGTGCTTGAGCAGAAACGGACACGCCGAGCCCTCCATGGGCCCTTCAGACATCGCTCGCTGTTCCAGGTCCTCGTGACTGCCGAATCCTTCAGGTGTGAGGATGGAGAAACGGCAGCAAGGCGTGGAGAGAAAGCCCAAGCCCTCATGTTTCTGTAAGCAGTTGGAGAATGATGACGGTGCCACGCATGAATAGATTCCCGTCCTCTCTGGAAATTTCAAGGCTGGGTAATGAAGACGTTAGTTCCTGGGATGCTTCGGTCTGATGGGAGCGGAGTGAAGATGATTTGCTCCTTCCCGTGACAGCTAATGAGTAGCTTTGTGACAGCATGTCGCTGTCTCAGGCTGATTTGCCTACACAGCCAGCTACTTAAGAAAAACAAGGTTTTGAGAAAACATAGTTCTAGGGCCCTCGGATACTTCTTTCAAAATACTTCAGAAGCTCCACCTGGCACCTTCCTAGTCTGAACCTTCCCGAGCAGCTGGAGGCCGCGTCCTTCCCGCCTTGTCAGCCGTGGGCTCCCGGCTTTGTCATCCAGGTTTAGGGGGACCGGGAGGGGGCCGTCGGCTTCTCTGCAGATCTCCTTTGCCTTTTTAAAAACAATTTATTTTATTTATTTATTTATATTTGGCTGCGTTGGGTCTTCGTTGCTGCACACGGGCTTTCTCTAGTTGCGGCAGGCGGAGGCTACTCTTGCCCAGTGACCATGGCTCATGGGCCCAGCCGCTCTGCAGCACGTGGGATTCTCCCGGACCGGGGCACAAACCCGCGCCCCCTGCATCGGCAGGTGGACTCCCAACCACTGCGCCACCAGGGAAGCCCAGAGGCTATTCTTCATTGCGGTGGCTTCTCTCATTGTGGAGCACGGGCTCTAGGAGCGCGGGCTTCAGTAGTTGTGGTGTGTAGGCTCAGTAGTTGTGGTGCACGGGCTTAGTTGCTCTGCGGCATGTGGGATCTTCCCGGACCAGGGCTTTAACCCGTGTCCCCTGCATTGCCAGGAGGATTCTCAACCACTGCGCCATCAGGGAAGTCCCTCCTTTGCCTTTAAAATAAGAGCCGTGGGAGGGCTTCCCTGGTGGCGCAGTGGTTGAGAGTCCGCCTGCCGATGCAGGGGACATGGTTTCATGCCCCGGTCCGGGAAGATCCCACATGCCGCGGAGCGGCTGGGCCCGTGAGCCATGGCCGCTGAGCCTGCGCGTCCGGAGCCTGTGCTCCGCAACGGGAGAGGCCACAACAGTGAGAGGCCCGCGTACCGACGGAAAAAAAAAAAAAAAAAAAAAGGTGGCCGGAAAGAGAAGGCCCAGCTGCTGCATTGACTGGTCCCACCACTGCAGCTTGGAGGAGGGAGGGGGAAGAGGGGGAGGGGCACGGGGGGCGGGGCTTTCCCGAGGAAGAAGCCTGGAGCAGCCCTCCTTGCAAGGAGTCCTCCTCCCCCTGCTAAGCTGCCAGGACTGCTCAGGAAGCTTGAGCTCTGTTACTTCCGTAGAACACAGCAGCTTATCCACCAGTTCGTTGTAAAGCCTTCAGTTTAAGCCATCGCACCTGGGGTTTCCCGGGATGAGAACCCCAGCTTCCTCCATGGTCATTGTCTGCATCTTGCGCCTCTGTCTCTGGGCATATTGGAAACCAGTGCATTTCCTTCCCAAGGAGAAGGCAAGCAGGCAGTTCACCCTCCAGAGAAAAGCCGGGCGTCGGCGTGTGGATGGGACTTTCCCGGTGGCCTTGGTGAAGCTCCAGCTGGAGGTGAGCGATGCGTAAGGCCCACGAGGGGTCTGGCAGCTTCCCAAGTTCACTCCTCCTTAAGACAAAGCGAGACTTCCTGCCCTGCCACGCAGACAGAGAGTAGAAAGGGCTGAATGCAAAGTGGCCCCCGTGGACCATCTCTGGGGAGCCAGGCCGGGGAGGCCCCCACCCCATCCCCCCACCCCCCACCCACCTGCCCGGCACCCCCGTTCCCACCCCTCCCCCAGCCCCCATGCCCCCTTCCCCTCCCTCCTCCCTTTCCTCCTCACCCCTCAGCAGCTCATCCCTCCTCCAGCCATCCCATCCTTGCTAAGACAGGAGGGTGGTCACCCGAAACCTGACCTCGTGTTCCGTGCTCTGACCACCTGCTAGCCCTGTCCTGGCCGGTGATGCAGGGCTGCAGGCGGCTTACGCACGCTGCCCTCAGAGCTTTCCTGGTGAAGGTGGGAGATAAGTACTCGAGGAAATTGCCGTCCTTGTCGTGAGGACACGGCCACTAGGCGCAACCAGACCCGCGAAGGGGCCTTTGGGGTGAGAAACGGAGGCCGTGGGACGAGTTAGGCTCCTAATCAGGGGCTCCAGGCGTGGTGATGGCCTGGGTAGCCGTGATTAATCGTGGAGGGCTCGGCACTGCTCTCGGGCAAGCGAGTGACTCCCGGGGGTGCTGACAGTACGGCCCCCAGGATTGCCTGCGTGCTCGGGGACTGTGTGGGTGGGGCCGGGGGGTGGCCTGAACTTGACGATGAGCCCCCGCTGCCTGCGGTGCTCCTTAAACACTGGGGGCAAAGACCCTCCCCACCGATTCTAAACCAGCGCGTGTGCGGGCAGTGGGTTCTGCCTTTAAAAGCAGGTTCCCACAAGGTTCTGGTGGAGGTGGTGGGGCCCCGAAGCCCGAGAAAGGCCGGCACAGTGGACGGATGTCCTGGGGATACCTGAGTTCTCAGGACAGGCAGCGAGTCCTGGCGCATGTGTGTGTGACGATTTATGTTCTGTGTCAACCCGACGGGCCACGGGGCACCCACGTGGTGTGACTGGGACTCACAGCATCAGCTCCCCTGGTCCTCAGGCCTTCGGACTCAGACTGAACTTGCCCACCGGCTCTGGGCCTCCAGCCTGCAGACGGCAGACGTGGGACTTCTCGGCCGCTGTGGCTGGGAGCCAGCTCCTCGGAATGCCTTCGTATCTGTGTGTTTACACGCACCGTCCGGGCTCTGTTTCTCGGGAGAACGCGGGCTGATCGCTCTCCCTGCCTCAGTGTCCCTGCCTGAGCAGCAAAGGTGATGACTATTGTAATTATTTTAAAAACATTTTTACTGCATTTACCATAATCTGGGAACTCGAGTCCTCGTGGGCCCCAGTGAAATTGATACCGTGGTCTCATCCCCGTTTCGGAAGTGGGGAAACCGAGGCACAGAAAGGTCAAGTCAAACTCCCAGGACCAACAGAACTGAACCCACAGATCTGCCCAGGCCTGTTAAATTCATGCTGCGCTGCCAGCCCCGCCTCACAGGCGTGGAGGTGGGGTGAGGTGTGGACGCGTCACGTGCAGCTGCTCAGTTAAGTAGGAAATTGCTGAGTTCATCGTCACCACTCTCTGCCGGCCCCGTCGTGGCCCAGAGTCAAGCCTCCCCCGGGAGCCTCCACGAGAGGGGGACATTGGAGGCCTCGCCTCTTCCCTGCAGGGCCAGGGTGGAGGCCGGGCTCCTCCCGCGGCACCTTCCTCGAGCCTGTGGCCCAACCCAACATGACTTGGAATAAATGATCACGTTCTGAATTAAACACCACAGAATGCAATTACCGTGGCAGCCAGCTGAGAATAAAATGGATTATACATATAACAGTCATCAAACAGCTATTGCATGTGCCTGACTAACGTGCTGGCGATTAAATAAATCTAAGTGCAAACTGTCATTCAGAGCAGTCGCTCTCCAGCTCGTCTCGGTGCCCCCGGGAGCTGGCATGGGGAGGAAGGGCCTCAAAGTGCCCCCAGCACCACTGGTCCTTCAGGGACCACCGACGCCCGGCCTCAGTCCACAAGGGACACAGAGGGTCCTGCACCGACCGGGATGACGGCAGTCGAGCGCGCTGTGTCCAGCAGCGTCCTCGGGGCTCTGCACAGGATTGAGCCATCCTCACCTCGCCTTATGAAGGGGGTCCCCGTACGGGTCCCACCTGCAGCTGAGAACACTGAGGCGGGGGTTCGCCATAACTCTCCCAAGGTCAAACCACTTGTACGTGCCAGGGGCCGGGTTCAAACCCCACTCCAGGGCCAGGTTTGGAACGCACTTCATGGGACAGCACTTTAGAAGTGAGCGAGTGTCTGTGTGTACGTGGTCACGCTTGCACACGCCCACATGTGTGCCCGCACACTGTCATTCGATGGGGTGAGGCCCCACATTTCAGCAGAGGCCCCAGAGTCCTGCAAACTCATGTGGCATGCCACCAGCCCCCTGAGGGGGGTCCTTCCCAAATTGGAGGTGGGGAACTGCGGGAAGGATGGGCTGGGACCTGGATCTCAGAAGACCCCACCGCACCCCCAGGGGAGGTGTCCTGTGAAAGGTCCCCTTGCCTGGGGGCTCCGGCAACATGGCCACAACCTGTGAGAACGTGGCCCCCCAGGCGCCCCCAGGCCTAACCTGGCTGCTCAGGTGGAGGAATCTCTGGGGGAGGGGGAGGGGGAGGGTCCTGCTCCAGCCACTGGATCCGGGTATTTCTGGTTCCCCTGGGGCTCCACCTCAGGATGAAACCGCACCCCAACCTGCAGTTTGCGCACTTGTGTCTGGGCTAATCTCTGGGTCAATTCACACCTGTGCCTTGTAGGTTCAACTGTTGTAGTGATGGCTCCCCCACGGCTCCCTGGGAAGGGCGTTGGGTAACCTCCGCCTTTTCAGTGGGTCTTGCTCCGTCCTCTGGTGGCATTTCAGGAACTGGTATCTGATGTTTGTACCATACCCCTCCTGGGGAGCTGCCACATCTACCTCCTGCATGGGCGGGACGCAGGCCAGCTGGCCGGCCGGTGGGGTGTGCGGTGCCGCCGCCCCATTGGGAGAGCCACCGATGCCGGCCTGTCCCCCTGCAGCTGCTTCTCCAGAGTCCTGGCCATCGGGCAGCGATAGCCACCGCCTCCTGGGCCCCACTCATTGTCCCACAAACACTACTGAGCACCGGCTGTGCGCAGGCACTGCTGCAGGGGAGCAAACGAGATCCCCGCCTTTAGGACACTCGCATCCCGGCAACAGACGGCACAGCTACTGATGACACCATGGTGGGAAGGTGTCGGGCACCTTGGAAACAGTTATGGTCGGGGAGCAGGGGTGCCAGAGTGGGGTGTGGGCTGCCATTTCCCCGAGGCCATCAGGTTGGGCCTCATGGCGAAGGAGACGTTTGATCCAAGACTGAGGGGGAGCCGTGGGGATGTCTGGGAAGGTGGAGCTGCCCGTGCAAAGGTGCTGGGGCAGCAATGGGCCTGGTGCGTGTGTGGAGCTACAAGGAGCCTGTCGGACAAGGACGAGGAGTCGGGTGTGGCCGGAGGGCGGGGCCTGGACCTCTGGAGGGAGCGTGTGACCTGTCTTTGTCGTAAAAGCATCCTCTGGCTACTGGTTTTCGCTGCAGATGGAGGCGCTGGAGATGTGGATCCTCCTTCCACCCTGAAAATCCGCCGGTGCCTCCTGCCGGCCCCGGCTCGCAGGAGGAGGTGGGCCTGGAAAGCCTCCCAGCTGGGCTTCTGCCTCGGGCAGCGTCTCCCCTTCAGAGGGGTCTCCGCGGAGCCTCTGCCGCTCCGAGGGCCTGGCTTCCGGTCTGCCTGTGCCCCCCCCCCCCCCCCCCGGCTGCACCTCCCCCCCCCCCCCGCCCATCCCCCAGGCTGCATCTCCCCCTTCATCTCTGCTCCCCAGCCCACCAGGCTGACACGTGCTGCTTAATTACCACGGGGACTCGAGTGACAGCCCAGAGCTCCCCGGGAGTGTTTGATGCTCTGATGCTGTAATATCTGATTCCGATTCTTGGGGGTTTCCCTGCCTTTCATTTCAAATTCTGCTTGTTTGTGTCACTGAAACATTGATGCGCACTGCCAGCAAGGAGGGGCTGTTTTGTGTATGCTCTTTGGAACATCCCAACCTGCCCGCTATGCCGTTCACCTCAAATGGGTGAATTACACGCATGTCATTTATAGTTCACTAAAGCTGTTTTTTCTTAAATGTCATTTTTAATAAGTTCCCACCCAGCTCAGCAGATGCACACACCACAGACACACCCCTTCCAGGGCAAAGACAGGAGTAAAGGATGCAGGAGCATGGGCTCTGCCAGGGGCCCGGGGTCCCGCCCCCGAGGGGGTGCACTCCAGGCCCGGCTGGCGGGGCTCTCGCGGGCCTGGGGCGGGGCAGGTACGTGGGGCAGATGCTCAGTTAATGGTCGGGTGTCATCTGTAAGGCCGCGAGCCTGTTTGTTCCTTGCTTAAACCCAGGTCCTGCCCAGTTCCCAGCAAATAGAGGGCCAGGATTTGAGGAAGGATTGGTGTCCAGCTCACATCTCAGAAATGTCTCCCAGGGGAGTGGAAGGGAGAGACCCCCATTTTGTTTTGTCCTGCATCTGCGGGGCAGGGGATGCTGCCTGGGGAAGGGACTGGGGTCCGTGTGGGCAGGTGGGCCCGTGGGCCTGGATTCCTGTGCCTAGGATGCGTCTGTGCCGCCCCCGGTGCCTGCGGCCACAACTGCGGATCCTCTGGGCTCCCTGTGAGGTGCGGGGCTGGGGGCCGGCTCGGAGCTCACAGCCAGAGCTGGTGCTGGGGGACTCCCACCCAGATCCAATTAAGCAGCCCATTCCGTCCACACCCCTGGGACTCCGGGGACTTCACAGACCCTCCCAGAGTGGGAGGCAGAGGTGCCTGACGCGCCCTGTGCGATGAGGCCCCAGACGGAGGAGCCACCTTCTGATAGCAGCCACGAGCCAGATCCTTTCTCTTCTGCTTCTTCCAAGAAGCGTCGCTGAGAACCGCCATCGCTATCCTCTGGCCCTCAGGAGAGGAAGCAGACAGGGTCGCGGCCCAGCCTGGTCATGGCTCTGCCACATTTGGACATTTAGGGAAAGAGTAACCCAGTGCCGGCTCTCACGCGTGCATACACGTGTTCACGCACATGTGTGCTGACCGCAGCGCTGGCCACCCTGACCGAATCCCAGCATGCCTTGACAGTGGCGGGAAGTGGGACACTGGCTGAGGACCCAGCCCCCCCCACGAGCCTGGGTGCTGGGCCCTGAAGGGAGGAGACTCTTGGGTCACAGCTGCGGAGGGGTCATTTCGAGGGGTGGGGGGACACCCACCGGGGGAACCCAGCCAAGCGAGTGCTCACCCCGGGCAGCCCATGGCGAAACAAACTCACGAAAGCCCACCTGGAGGATTTGCAAAACTGCCGAACTTTGCAGATTTGTAGAAATAAAACACACGGGGCAGGAATATATGCTTTAAATATTAAAATATATTTACATACCCACAGTTTTAACTGAGATCACCCACAATAGACATTCCACGCAAGTCCCGACACCCTCCGGGTAGAATTCACAAGTGCTTAGCACACCGTCAGGTAAAAAACAAATTCTATAAATAGGTGTTTATGCAAAATACGCGTCCATAAATACATCCTTATGCAAGTCGCTCCCGTCCTGCTGCAGCGCTGTGGCCCCAAGGACAGGAGGTGACGGCAGATTCAGAACACACGCAGGAGAGGGGTCCACGTGGATGTGCCCCGGGGACGGCAGCCCGCCGGCCTCCACTGCATCAGGAGAAACACAGGAAGTCAGGGCCAGGCCGCGCACAGGATGGTGTGGACCCGCGCAGAAGCACCGCCAGCTCCGGCTCACCCACGGCGGTGGGTGCTTTGTCCCTTCCACGGAGCAGCTCCAACAGCGCCGGCATCACCAGCCTTAACGTCTCCAGAGAGAAGAGAGCTTGTAAACCGCCGGGCAGCCACCAGCTCCACATCCGCCATTCAAAGGAGAGATCAAGGGATGCCAGAAGTGTCTCCCCGAAGTCCACAGGTGGTTTCGCACTTTTCGTAACTACTGACGGAGTTACGTAGGTATCGCACACGTTGCTTTGGAAGCACAGCTGTTCGTGTTTCCGAGGGACCCTGAGGCCCCAGGGGATGCTCTTTGGCTAAGTCCGTGGGAGAGGGCCAGAGTGTGAGCGGACCAGAGGGAGGCAGCCCTGCATCCGGCCGGGAAGTGGACCGCTCCGTCCGAGCCAAGAGCTGGTCACCCCACTCTCTCTGGCGAGGTCTGGGGGGCTGGGGCAGGGGCGTCCGTTCAGACGTCTTGCGTTCTTTCTCCTCTGTGCCTTTGAGGCTCAGTCCCCCCAGACCCAGTGGCAGAGTTTTGCAGGGTCCTCAGTGCCGGGGATCAATCAGGGAGGGGTCACCACTTCCGGGGAGAAATTAGATAGTGTTCCTAGGAAGTGTCGCGACAGGCCCGTGCCCCCGGGCAGGCGGGTGGGCTGTCAGATGTCGCTCTGGATCTGGAGGGCTGAGGGGGCTTCCTGAAGGTCCATGGGGTTGTCGGAGGCTGAGGACTGGCTGGGCAGAGAAGCCTCCAGGCCGTCCGAAGACCCCGACAGGGGCTTGTACAGGAAGCAGGCAGTGGTGAAGAAGACGAAGCCCAGGACCTGGGGAGAAGGGAGCCGCTGGGCCTCTCCTGGGCCACCCGCCCAGCCCCGGCTTTCTCACGAGGTCCCGGGGAACCAACCCTACTCTGGCCAGAGGGTCCACCCGTTCTGCATAGCCAGTCCCTAGCCTGGACCCCAATATTGTTAGGGGGGAATGAAAAGTATGATTTGACTTAAATACAGAGGCACTGGATGAAGTGGAGGTGCTTGTCGTGGGCTGAACGGGGTCCCCGCAAAAGATGTGTCCAAGTCCTGACTTGGAACCTGTGAATGGGACCTTGATTTGGAAATAGGGTCTTTGGAGATGTAATTAAGTTACGGATCTTGAGATCACTCTGGGTTAGGGTGGACTCCAGGTGTCCAAACAGAGAAAGGGGAGGAAGGTTTAACACGGTGACACACCGGGAGCAGCCCCGTGATGACAGAGGCAGAGACGGTGAGGAGTGTACAAGCCCAGGAGCCCCAAGGATGGAGGAGCCGCCAGGAGCTGGGAGGGGCACGGGACAGAGTCCCCTCAGAGCCCCCGGGGGGACGGGCACTGCAGACACCTTGATTTTGGACGTCTGGCTTCAAGAACGAGAGAAAATGAATTTGTTCGAGCCACCCGGTGTGGGGTCTTCCGTCACGGCCACCCCAGAACCTAAGTCAGAGGCGGCCGGCTTCGGTGGTCACTCCACCACAGCCACCACCTTGAGCTCCCTGGGAATCACGCGCAGCCTGGAAGATGACAGTGTGGGCGCGCGTGCTAGCCTCTGTACGTGGGTGTGTGCGTTCAGCGTGTGAACCCTGGGTTTCCTGGAACACCGCCCAGGCAGATGGGCCTGAAGCCACAGGAACGAGAGGCTGTTTCCACTCTGTGGCCCCGTGAGCGAGCGGGAGAGCACTTCGGGGGTGCACCCGGCTGCCCCCACCCCCGCTAGAATGAGCACTGACTCTGGGAGCCAATCCTACCCCTGTGCCGAGGCCGCGGGGGGACTATCTGGGCAGACAGCCGTCCCGGGGTCCAGCCTGCTGCTCTGGCCGAGGGACCCTACAACACAGGGAAAAAGAAGAGCAAGGGCCGGCTCCCTGCGCGGGGCGCGTCTATTTGAACTGACCCGTTTGTCCAGAGCCGCGCAAATCCCTTCTCACACTTGGCTATTTTTAAGCTAATCTTCGGGGAGATAAACCCAGGCGTGGCTGAGAATCCTCTGTCTCTGAGGCCCCTCCCGAAAAGGCTCTGCCAGTGGGACGTTCCCGAGTGGGACGTTCCCGAGTCCACCCTCCGCCCAAAGAAATCCAAGGCATTCTTATACACCAGCCCTAGGATTTCATTTCATTTGGGAAGTTGTGTGCCTTTTCCTCCAACGGGGGAAACTCAAAATATAAATGCTATGCTTCACCCCATGTAGCACACGCCAAGAGATACGGCAGGAAGTTTCCATTAACAGCTTGACAGCAGAGGGTCAGGCTAAGAAGCAGGACATAACTCAAGACCCACTAAGGATGGAGAAGGAGAAGCGCTGCCTGTGGACCCAGCCAGGCGACCCGGCCCAGAGCGAGCGGGCCTGCCCGGGCTCTTGCAGGGGGAGCAGTTTTGATTTCTCCAAAGCCTTAGCTGACCAGAGCCCAGGGGCAAACCACCAAGCCGGGATGGTGAGGGCCCTGGAGGGCAGGGGGCCTGGAGAGTGAGCCCCTCTGACCTGGGCCTGCTGTCCCACTTTTCCCGCCACTGGCATCACGGCATCACGATCCCCAACAACAACAGCTCAAAAGGGGGAAGGATCCCACTTCTGGAAGCCAGGCTGCAGGATGATGCCCGGGGTTCCAGTGGGAAGACCCCAGTGGCATGCCCAGGTGCCCGAGCTAGTTGGAAAAGGCTCTCGGCCCTTTGGAGCAGACTCTGGGGCTCCCTCCTGCCGCCAGCGCACCTGGGGGCAAGGCCAGCCCACTCACCTTGTACGCCAGCCCTGCGATAAGCAGGTACCGGCTCATGGCCGAGTTCTGGTACACGAAGCAGGAGCCCTGCTGGCCGCACTGCGTCTGCCAGAGCAGGCATGCCTTGTCGATCACCCAGCCGAAGGCGATGGGGCCCGGGATGCCCCCTGCAGAGAGAGGCACATTCAGTACCCGGACAGCCCGCGGGGGCGTCCAGAGACCCAGACCAGGCGGGCTCTAAGGAACATGGCTTCGGCCACTGGTGTTCACAGCGGGTGCAAAGGGGGCTTAATGTTCCTTTCTCTGGGGGCTTGCCTCCACGCCGGGAGATTCCCCACGGTCTTCGACTCTGGTGGAGCCCGTGTGTTAATGAGGAAATGGGTCCCTCTGGGCAAAAACATGGCCATGGGTCCCTCTAGCGGACGGTTAGGGAATGGAGCCCTTCCCCAGGCGGGCACAGCCTCGTGCTGGGACGCACACCAGCCTGGCGCGTGCCCTTGTGCGGTGAATGCACTCCACAGCTATGCACGGCTCCCTCCCACAGCACAGTACCTAGAGTTCTAACCACGATCCACTGGATTCCTAGCGCAAAGGATCGCTGCTGGTCACAGACACACCTGCAACGGAAAACCGGCGCGTCGACGCCCGGGAAGCGCGGCCACGTCACACCCCACGCCAGTGGCCGCGTCCTGGCCGAGCCCCGGGCCGCATCCCCAGGTGGCAAGCACCTCACAGAGGCAGTTAGCTCTCTCCTGCCACAGCTTTCCGGGGGGCCCGGCACGTACCCCGCAGGGGTCTGCAGAGCTCCGCCGTAGCTGCAAAGGGAAGGCTCTGGGCCAGAGGGAACCCAGGCCCGGGCTTACCGTAACGTTGCCGTTAGTGCAGGGATGCTGCTGAGGAAGGTAAAGATAATTACAACGAATATGAAAAGCAGAAGGAGGGGTTTTCTTTGACAAGTTGAAGTGCATTTCCCTGCGGTAGCATGGCCAAAACCAGAGGAAAAATTCTGAGGGACACAGCTACAGTCTCGGAACACCTGGGGAGCGCAACGACAGCGCTGATTACAGGAGGAAGGGGCGGAGGCCGCCCCGCCCCGCGTCTGGGCGCCACCGACCGCCTGGGCAGCAGCCACGCACACTCACCTTCTGGCCACCGGGGCCAGGCGAGGCCGCCTCTGGGCACCCCGCGTGGCAGGGCGAGTAGTACATGAGGCCGTCGGGGCCACACACGGGGCTGTAGTGCTCTGGCTGGCAGCCGCAGGCGGCGTTGCAGGCATCTGTCAGCCCCAGGCGGCCTTCGGGCAGGAGGCTGCGGGTGGGAGAGAGCGACGGTGGGGCGCAGGCCAGCGTGGGGTCTGGTCCCTGAGGGCCCACGTCCGCAGGTTTCCAAACTCGCTGGGTTTGTTCCACCCGAGGACCGGGGCTTCCTGCATCGCCTTGGCTCCTAGAATCGCTGGATGTGCTCAGAGTGAAGCAAACCAACCCTGCACGGCGCACGCCCTGCCTGGCTTGGTTTTGGGTAGGCAGTGCGTTCACAGAGCTCGACGTGCAAAACCTGCTTGAGTGCCAGGTGCCAAGCGTCCCTGTGGCCCCGGTCCCTGCTCTACAGCGCAGGCGTGACGTTCCACAGATCGCTCACCTGCGCCCTCACAGACACACACGCTCCCTCTGCGCTCAGATGGAGCACACTGTACACATCGTTGCGTCCTGCTCCTTCCTTTTCCCGCTCAGCACTATCTGGGAGGCGCCCAAGGACTAGACTCCTCCCTCTGCCGTGGTCCCAAGCCCTCCACCCTGCACCAACTCTTGGCTAGTTTGGCTGTAACGGTACGATGGCATCCTTGCCCTCGGCACTCACACGGCCATCTCTACGGGGAATTCCCGGCCAGCAATCGCTCACCTGCGTCTACGTCAGGTATTCCCAAATCACCCCCAGCGGGCTGTTCCCCTCACGTTCCCAACGCAGTGACGCACGGGAGCCCCACTTTCCAAGACAACTCGTAGAGAGGAGGTGGGGCTGGGACTGTCCCGTTTTACAGACAGAGGACTGGGGCTCAGGTGCCGTGTGTGAGTGGCTGGCCATCGGTCCCCGCTGAGGACACCATCCTTACCGTTACGACCATCTCCAATGACCTCACCTCAAGTGCCCGACACCCCCCGTCCTCCCCAGGGGCCACCGGTGCCCCCAACAGGTGTGCCGAGGTCTCCCCTCGCCCAGGGGCCACCTGGCCCTTACCTCCCATTGTAGCCGGCGGTCACGCCCGCCATGGGCACGTTGGGGCAGTGCATGAAGAAGACGAGGAAGGCCAGCATGCTGGCCAGGCTGCAGAGCAGGCAGAACCGGATGACGCCCGCGCCCCGGAGCTTGCACCTGCTCACAAAGAAGCCGCCCAGGAACGTGCCTCCGCCGCCCGCCGGCACCACCAGGTACCCTGTGGGGAGGGAGGGGCTCGGTCGTCCCGGAGCCACGGGGGTGGGGCCCGCAACCCCCCGGGCCTGGTCTCCGCTTTAGCGATGGGAGACAGAGGCCCACAGCCGTGGCCCCAGTCTGCGTGGCGGCACCGGGCTCTGCTCTCGCTGTGAGGACCCTGACCGGTGCTCACAGGGGGCCTCGGAGCCTGGGGAGGCCACCCGGCCAGCTGCTCAGAGGCCCAGGGGTGCAGGGGCAGAGCAGGAGAGGGAGGAGGAGAGGTCCCTGGGCCCTGCCCCTCCCACTGGCGAGACCCAAGGACAATCGCGCTCCCCTGGCCCACACGGCCTCTGCGGAGTCTGACCACAAGGGGGTGTTTGGAGAAGCTGGTGGCCGCCGTTTGGTAGCAAGTTGGGCTTCATCGGCATGTGGCTTCCAGGCCTGCCCTGGGATGGGGTGCAGATGGGAGGGGGGGCTCTCCAAGGGTGGAGGAGATCTCAAAGACCCTGGGTGCGGTGAGCCCGTCTCCCCAGATGGAGACCGGCTCTGGGGGCAGAGGGGGGGACCCAGAGGACACAGCTGTCCCAGGAGGGTTGTTGGCCGCTGTGGGGCAGGGAAGCAGCTGGCGGGGGTGGGGCTCTTGCAGGTGGGGTCACAGCCAAGAGGCCAGCAAGGAGGGGAGTCTGGGGCACTAGTCACCAGGGAGCCCCAGTCTGACACCGTCCTCCCTGGTGGGAGGCGCCCGGCCAGGATCGACCCACATACACCTCCTGCCTGGCAGGTTCTCGGTGAGGCTGTGGCTGCCCCCCCTGCCCAGCGCTACCCGTGGACAGGGCCAGAAGGCGGGGGTCTGAGGGGGACTCTCACTCTGGCCACTGAACGCCTCCGGTCAGGCAGGCCCAGGGCTCCAGCCTCAGGGAGACCCCGGGACACCCACTGCCTGGCTCACGGGGACCGCCAGGCCCGAGGGAGCATGGTGGGACCTGCCACCCAAACCCTCTCCGCCACAAGCCAGGATGACGCATAAGGCCCAGGCTCTGGGTGGCAAGGGGGGCGGCAGAGAGAACGGGTCAGCAGGCCGTGTTTAGCACTTCCCAAACTGTCCTGCCCCTTGCGGCGGCAGCCTTTGTAAGTGTGATTAGAGCTGTTGTGTAAGAGCCCAGACACCTGCTCCGGGGCCCCTGCCTGGGGGGACCACACGCCCAGGATGTGCGCCCCGTCTTTCTAGAAGAGACCTTCAAAGGCCCCTCAGTCTCTAAGAACCAGTGAAAAAACGGAGGACCCCCACCACCACAAGGTTCAGGGAACATTCTCACCAAACAAGGTGGCAGCTTCCGAGGCACTGAGGCTGAACTGGGACTCGAGGAACTTGGGGCCGAACGTGGACATGCCAGCGATGAGCGTGGCCTCTGTGGCCCCGGCCAGGCAGAGCAGGATGAACGTGGGGTTCTTCAGGAGGAGCCAGATGGAGCTGGATGTGGGAGGGGAATGGAGACCAGAGAGAAGAGACAGAGGGTCAGAGTGGGCCAGAGCCCTGGCCCTTCCCAACTGAGCACAAAGAGCCTGGTTCTGAGAGGGGAGTGGAGTGGGGTGTGGGAGAGCCAGGGGGCACCCCACATTTACTCCAGAGAAACCGAGAGTGGGTGTGGGGCTGGGCTGGGGCAGGGGGAGAGCTGGCACCAGGATCCAGAGCCTGTGGCTTGTTGTGAAAGCCGCTGTCACAGAGGTCGGCTGCAGTGGGGAAAGAGACCCTGAGTGACTGTGACACTGTTGAATCTGTCCCAGGGGCAGCCGGGAGAACCAGCAGAGGGGCCTGAGCCAGGAGCCGGAGGCTGCGGGGGAGGCGGCTGTCACCAAGTCCAGGACTGGGTGCCCCCCAGGAGAGGGGAACGGGGCCTGAGGGGTGGGACCACTTCTCAGTCGCCAGCTGGTGAAAAGGAGGGACAGAAATCCCTGAGGGCTTGGGCCGAGAGGCCCCTCCAGGGAGACCCTGTGTGGGCTTGGCTGTCTCTCCGACTTCTCTTGGTGTGCACCTGGGGGGCAGTGGCCGGTGTAGTGATGCCAGGGGCCTGAGAACTGGGCCTTGGACCTGGCCTGAGAGTTCCCCCTTGAACCCAGTGCACACGGCTCTACACCCCGCCTGCCTTTCCCGGGCCTGGCCCCTCTCAGCCACCGGATGGCAGGTCCAGGACTCATGAGTGATGTGGGCTGGGGACAATTTCCCCTGGAGCCCTGGGTCCATCTCGGCGGCTCCGACAAGGCTGCCTTCGCTCACATTCTCCGTGTCTGCAGCTACGGCCTCCACCCAGAGAACCAGCCCCCACCGACCCTACGGGTCATCTTCCACCGGGAGGGAGACCCCCACCCGGCCAGCCGTCAATGCCGACACCTCCCTGTGCGCGTCAGAGCAGCACAGACACCCTGACACGCCGGTGGTCTTCGTTTTGAGGACACAGGCCAGCAGTAAACCGGATCCTGCCACGGAGCATGCAGGGTGGCCAGTTAGCCTTCGTGCCCTGGGAGGGAACTGACGCTAAGGAAGTCGCCCCCCACCCCCGGCCCCTGCGGCTTCTCAGGGTAACTGCAGAGTGGCCTCCTTCCCCGTCCTGCTTCAAACAGGGACCCAATTCCTTCAAAACTGACTTTCAAACTCAAGGACTTGAAAAGGTTTCTTTCTGGTCAACAGCCCAAGTCCCACATCCATGAAGGAAACAAGATGCGGAGGAAACGCCATCCTGGTGGGGCTCTCTGGGAGCAGAGTGCGTGCGTGTGTGCACGTGTGTGCGCGTGCGTGTGTGCACGTGCGTGTGTGTGCGTGTGTGTTGAGGGGAAGCCCAAGTGCAGCCAGTCCCTTCCCGGTCCTGCCCAGACTTGCCCAGGCTTCGGGGAGGCTCGCCCGGGCTCGGGGGCAGGTGACTCTCCCCAGAAGTATGTGAACTTCCTTATTTCTTAATCTCAGCCGCAGATTGCTTGGCTGCAACTCCCATGTTGAATTTGCTCAGAGAACTAGTCATGACCTTGACAGAGGGCCCATGTTCCGGTAGTTATTTCACTATCAGCAACCGGTTTGGGGAACCAAGCCTGGGCATAAACCTCCTTATCTCGGGCTTCCCCCCGGGTCCACTGGGGACCAAGCTGTTGACGCCGTCGGTGCCAGTGCTCCCAGGTGGCCCTGCCCCCGCTGCACGGGGCGAGCCTGCCTTGCCTGGGCGACCCCGCCGCCCCGGCCACCGTGGCCCTGGGCCAGCTCTGCCGGCCTTGGTGACAGCCTCCTGAGTGGGCGGCTCTCCTGGGGGGTCTAACCAGGCAACGGGTAGCCAGGGGGGTTCCCTGACCCCACGTCACCCCCCCGTGTTGAAGACAGACGGCGGGGGCTCATTCCCGCCACTAACAGCCTCCACCTGCCACGTAGACACTCACGGGCTCAGGAAGTTGCGGGGCAGGTGGGCGCTCAGTGAGGCCGAGGACTCGGGCAGGGGACCCTCCGAGGGCCGCCTCCCCCTGGCCAGGAGAGCCCCCCATGGAATGCCCTGATGAGGGGCACCGGCCGGCCAGGAGCCCCCAGCCGCACGCTGTCCCTCTGAGGCCCCAGCAGCCCAGGCTCTGTTTGTCCCAACGGTGTGTGAAGACAGCACAGTAAGACCAGGTCACGTACTAGATAAACGAGAGGTCACTGCCCGAGAGGAGGGGCGGCCGCAGGGCGGCAAGGACGGGCAGCCGGACGGTCCCCTCCTTGGAGCCCCGTGGGCACGTGCAGGTGACTCCCAGTGAAACGGTCAGAGAACGGGGTGCAGGGGTGACTCCTGGGGAATGATCTTGGGGGGAGTGGTCAGTTGCTTTCCTGGGGACTGTGGACAAGCTGGCTGTGGGCAACTCGCTGAGCGTCAGGGATTCACTCTGTGACCGTGAGGCGTCAGGAAGAGCCCCCAGAGCCTGCCATGCGGCAGCGCAGACGGGTCCCTGCGTGCGTGTCCCTGGGTCCCCCACAGGCCCGGGAAGTGAGGGGTGGGCACCATGAGGCTGAGGCCCCGGGCCTTCCGTCGCACCAGGCCCTCGGTTCCCCCAAGCCAGGAGGCTCTGTCCGCTCCCCCTTAATCCCTTAGCCCAAGTGTTGGGGCCAAGCCCTGAAGACGGTTGGGTCAGAAGGAGGTTTAGGGGCTGTGGGCTTCCCATGTGGCCCTGGAGGGGTCACAGGACTCTCCTAGCTTAGGGTCAAGACCTAGCATGTGTAGGACCCTAAAGGGTCTTCAGGACACACAGACACAGACAAGAGGCCCCCCAGGTCCTTACAGAGGCAGGTCTCTAATGGTCTTCCCGAAGTCGGGGTTGCTGGTCACCCTGTGGCTGCTGTCCTTTAACTGGTGTGTGTCAGATGCTCTCATGACCACGTAGCGCTGGGAGCCTGGAAGGATGTGAACATCTGTGAGGGGCAGAGACCAAAGGCCCCGATGCCCCTCCTCCTGGGTGTGGGACCAGCCAGTGGACGAGGGCGCCCAGACAGACGGCCCGTACAGATGCACCACGGTGACGGGTGGCAGGGATGGCGAGGTGGGAGAGAGCCAACGGGCCCAACCTGGGACCAGAGGGAGACGGGAGGTATTGAAAGGGGCGCCCATCGCCCGGTGAAACAAGCCTCTTCCGTGGTCCCCGAGCGGGCAGAGGCCGCAGGGCTGGAGGGAGCACACCGGCCGGGCCGCCCTGCCAGATGGCAGCCCCCACCCAGAGGACGACGATCCCGGCCCCACCGCTCCTGGCAGGCAGCAGGAGCAGGGCATGGGGTGTCCTTCTGCGGGACGCACCTACCTGGCAGCTGCCGCGGGTAGCCAAGGATGGGCACAGCGATGAGGAAGGCGGCCACTCCAGTGCCCAGGAAGCCCACCCACCAGGCGCCGACCCACAGCGGGCTCTCGGTGGTCAGCTCCGTCCTGCGGGAAGAGGCACGTGGGGACAGCGTTGTGCTCACAGCATCTAGGGCACGCACGCCGGGCATCCCGCTTGCCGGTCGGTGAGAGGCGGAGACCAAAGGCTCTGCGTGAGGCCCCCGCCCTGATGCCCCACCACCCCCGGTCTGGGACCAGCAGTGGACGGAGGGCATCGGGACGGACACGGGGTGGACATGCACCAGGGGACCCTGCCCAGGCCCACTCCTCCCTCTGGGACCTGCGAGGCTGCCTCCCGACGAGGCCATAGGGGCTGGGGGCCCAGGAGGGGCAGGGCAGAGGGTGGGTGGCTGGTGCCCTGGCCTCGTGAAGCTCAGGGGGCTTGCCTGCGACCCCCGCCTGCACACAAGTGCACCTTTAAATTCAAAGGTACGTGGGAAAGAACCCTGGGCTGGACAGCCAGGTGGACAGGAGACAAGGGGCTGGCAGAGGCCAGCCGGCTGCCCCTGAGTTGTGTTCTGGGAAAGAAACTGGCGACTGAGCCAGTGCTGTGCTTTCCTGAGTTCTGTGAGCCATTCTAGCAAATTCCTAGAAGGCGGGGTCCTAGGACCCTCTGCTTTGCAGCCAGGTTGGACGGAAGCGTGGGTAACTGGGAGCCGCCACTGCAGTTGGCATCTGAAGTGTGGGTGCTCTCGCTTACCTGTGGGGTCTGAGCTGACTCCAGAAGTCAGTGTCAGATTGAGGTGAACTGGGGACACCCAGCCGGTGTCCAGAGAATTGTTTGGTGTAGACCACCCCCCCAAAAAAGAACCTCCCGGTGGCAGCAGGAAATCCCCTCTTGGTTCTGCAAAGGGCATTGGAGCAGTTGTGGCCTGGTCCCTTCCAGCTTCGGGAGGCCGTCCATCCATGCAGTCCCCTCCCTCAGGCCATACTCTCCAAGCTGCCCGGACTCCCAGGTCCACCAGAGCAAGGTCGGCCTGGACCCACCCCACCCGGGCCGCCGCCCTCCTGCACCTACAGTGGGCGTCTTCCCTGTGGGCCCAGGTCACTCACCGCTGGCCTATTTCAGTGTAAATATTCAGCAGGGCACCTCCGACCAGGTAGCCGGCTGCGGGGCCGAGGATGGCCGTGGTGTAGAAGATGGCTGGAAGGGAAGCAGAGCTGTCGCGGACCTGCTGCGCCCTCTGCGCCACCCCTCCGTCCCCGCTTGCATTTCTGCACCTCCACCCCATCCCCAGGCATGAACTCCTTTAAACTGGGGTTTTCGTTGCACAGTCTCCACTGTGTCTGATATCGGCTGGCATCAGTCTTTCAAGGTGTTTTAAAATTATTTCCCTCAAAGCCCCTATAGACACCATTTGGGCTCTTTCCCCCTCAAAAGAGCAAAGATGCTAAGACTCATTTTGCAGGATGAGGGCGGCACCCATGCAGCGCTGCAGGCTCACCCGGGTCCCAAATGCCCCCGGAACGGCAGCCGCTACGTGACACAGATGAGCAGAGTCCAAGGTGGACGTAATGGAGCAGAACAGCGGGCAAATCTGGCCGGGCCGGGGCGTCGGCCGCGGGCTCCCCACTGACCCCGACCCCTTCCCTGGGAGAGCTGACCTCGCAGGAGGGATTTGGAGAAGCGGCTGGCCTGAGGCTGAGAACGTGGAAATCTCACCCCAGATAAACGAGAGGGTCTCGGGGGCAGCTCGGGGCTCGAGCCCAGCCCCCGAGGGCGGCGTGGCAGCACCCAGTTCTGCAGCCCAGCCACCAGCCGAGCCCGGCTCGCGGGATCTTAGTTCCCTGACCAGGGATCAAACCTGGGCCCCCTGCAGTGGCAGCGCAGAGCCCTAACCACCGGACCACGAGTGTCCGCGCTCCAGACCCTGTGGGATGTGCCAGGGGTCGGGCTGAGGCTGGCAAGCACCACCTCCATCACCTGAAGTGTCACCTCGCCTAGGAGCACCTGGGGCCATTTGGGGCCGCGTGTGGCCAACAGGGACACGCATGTAGGGGGCTTGGACGGGGCAGGGCTCTGAGTAGACGGCCGGCTGGCGTCACCACCATCACACCCGTCCCACTCACCGATGTAGACAGGCGAGTAACTGGACTTGACATTCTCGTCCAGGTAGGTGACGCCCAGCGTGTAGAGCGGGGTGGCGCCCACGCCGTGTAGGAACTGGCCCAGCATGAAGACCAGCTGGTAGCTGGACAGGCCAGAGGCGTGGCCCCTGCAGGTTGCGCTGCGGTTGGCCCGGCACGTTCCGACGGCCTCGTCCACCTGCACCTCGTAGGGGCCGGTGGTGAAGTGGGGCAGCGAGAAGACCAGTGAGCCAGCCCCCATGACCAGCACGCCCCAGCCCAGCCAGCGGGGCTTGTGGCCGCGGCCCCCAAAGTAGCCCACGAAGGTGAGGCAGAGGCAGGCGGCCACGTCGTAGGCGCTGGCGATGAGGCCGCTGTGGTAGCTGTGCAGGTCGTAGCGCCGCTCGATGGAGGTGATGACGGTGTTGATGAAGCCGTTCACGGTCATGCCCTGCAGGAAGGAGGCCGCGCACAGGAATAGCAGGAAACCCCGGGGTGTGTTGAAGGCCTGCAGGCACGTGGGCGCGAAGGCCCGCCAGCCGCAGGCCTCGTCCGGCCGCCCCGTCGCCACGTAGCGCACCTCCCGGGCCGCCTGGAGCCCGTGCTTCTCGGGCTGCGGCTGGCACAGCGGCTGGCTCAGGGGTGAGCCGAGGGACACCCGCCTGCTGGGGGGCGTGCAGTCACACTCGCTGTTGGTGGCCAACGGGGGGCTGGGGAAGACCAGCTGCGGCATCTCCGAGGGCGTGACAGCGACGGCAGCGGGAGTGGATGTGGAATTCCAGCGGCGGTCCGATCTGCGGGAAGAATCCATCTCCAGAAGAACCCTCCCCCGGCCTGTCCCCGGGGGCACCGACGGCTCTGCCTGTCCGCTACCCAGCCTAGTGAGGGCAGCCCCCGGCCTGAATGAGGCCACAGAGCTGAGAGTGGAGCTGAGACACAGAAGGACTGAATCAGACGCCATGTGAGCCCCTGGTCCACCCCGACCCGCACCTTCCCCGCGGCCTTGGCTCTCCGGCCTGAGCTGTGCGCTCCGCCAGGGGCAGCTGACCGCGCCCGCCCTCAACTCCACGCCCGGCCTCCATCTTCCCTGAACTCACACCCGGCCGGCCTTGTGCTCTTTAGCGTGAAAGGGAAATCCAACTTAGTCCAGCGTGTGGAGAGTGTGGGAAGTGAGGAAGGGGGTACAGGCAGGCCCACCCGGGCCCCCGGGACGGCACCTGGCGGGAGGGTGGGCTGGCGCCGGGCCTCGCCCGTGGCTGGTCTCTCGAGATGCTGAAACCGCTGCAGGTCGCAGCCCCGCAGACAGGTTCAAGGGACACTGTGCCAGCGCTCCATCTTTCTGCAAACTCCCAGCCCGGCCTGTTCCCGTTGCCCTATCTGGGCCCTCACTTTGACTCCCAGCCCACGGACCAAAAGGAGCTCAGTCGGGCCTGAGAAATGGCTGCATCTCGAGGCTCCCGGGGCTCCCAAACACCCCCAACACCCCCAAGCTTTGAGAAAAGGCGGGACCTATTGCCAGGTAAACAGATCTTTCTGGACCCTCCAGGTGGCAACAACCACTCTGCATCTTAAGAGGAAAAACGCTGACTTTCCCGACAGAAGTAAGCCGGTCGGCACAGGTACAGTCGCTGTGACAGGAAACACCTGACCCTGGTTGTACCCACAGCCCCGGGGGCCCCGTGCGAGGGTCTTCTGCCGAACTCAACACACTTCCGTCGGGTTACCTCTCGCTATGGGCTGAACCATGTCCCCTGGAATGGGAGTGATTTGGAGGGGACGCCTCTAAGGAGGTGACAGGTAAAATGAGGTCACAGGGGGGGCCTGGTCCACTGCGGCTACTGTCCTTTAAAGGAAGGACTCTGGACCCAGACAGGCACACAGGGAGAACCCGCTGTCGGCCACTCAGGGCCCGAGGCGGCCTCAGACCCCCCACCGCGCACGGGTGTCAGTGATGTCGGGAGAGGCCGCTGCCCAGAGGGCTGCCGCTGCCCCCAGACTTGTCTCAGATTAGGCTTGGTGGACCGAGTCCTTCAGGCAGCTAGTCACAGAGCACCACTCTGCTGGGCCCCGAGCCGGGGACGCGGAGGGGCAGAACGGTGGTCCCCACCCCCGGCCCGAAAAGATACATCCTCCCAACCTTGAGCATGACCTTATTTGGAAAAAGTGTCTTTGCACATGTGATTGGTGATTTGAGATGAGGTCCTTCTGGCTTGGGGAGGGCCCCAAATCCAGCGACAGTGTCATTAGAGAAGCCACGTGATGGCGGAAGCAGAAACTACAGTGATGAAGCCACAAGCCAAGGACGCCTGGGGGAAGCTGGAAGAGGTGGGAAGGACCCTCCCCCGGAGCCTCCAGAGGGAGGGCAGCCCTGCCCCCACCCTGACTTCAGACTCTTGGCCTCCAGAACTGGGCGGGGAATAGAGTTCTGTTCTTTTAAGCTCCCAGTTTGTGGCCCTTCGTTACGGGACGCTCACGCGGCCCCCCAGGAGGCCCGGCTTTCAGGAGACCACAGGCCTGGAGGGAGGTGGAGTCTAACAGACACTCAGAACAGGACGTGAGCCCAGTGGTGAGTGCAGAGGGCGGTACCACTGAGAGTCCTGGGCGGCAGGGCGGGAGGGGACATGGGGTGCCTCTGGGGGAGCTGCGCCTGGCAGGGGCCCAGCTGGCAGAGGGCAGAGAGGACTTTTCCGCCATGCTGGCCACGGGCAGGTCCTTCAGCCCTTGCGACGACAGGCTTTCGGCTGCTGTGGGCTGGTCTCGTTTGTCCGCTTGCTTTGTTTTGCTTTGCTTTGCTTTGCTTTTTGGCCAAGCCACGTGGCATGAGGGATCTTAGTTCCCGACCAAGGATCGAGCCTGTGCCCCCTGCAAGGGAAGCTCAGAGTCCTAACCACTGGGCCTCCAGGTTAGGACTGTTTTTAAACAAAAGATTGGCTTTATCTTGTGTTAACCTTGCAAACTGGGAAGTGGTCCAGGGTGAGGGGAGTGGGCCGTGGTGGGACCACACCGGGGTCTAGGAGGCAGTTTTGCGTGTGGGGGGGTCTGGGAGCTCCGTCTCTCCTGATCCCCTCGCACCCTGTGCGTTGAGGCTGGGACGCCAGGTCTTTCTGCCAGACCTCTGCCTCTCCTCCGCTGCGCCGTCTTAGCTAATTTTAGCCTCACCCCGGCCTCCTCTCCTGCCTTCCCTGGGGCCAGGCCGTGGGCACAAATGCCATAAGACAACGCAGCATCCCACTTCCTGGCGGAGTCTGAGCTCCACGCACAGCCCATCGTACAGGAAAGGGAAGTGGGCCCAGAGGAGTCAGGAGTTTCCCCAAGGCCACACAGCCATCCAGGGCCAGTTAGGACGAGACCACGTGGTCCAGCTTCAGAGCCCACGAGCGTGTTGGCTGTCCTCGCCAACGTTTCACTCAAAGAACCACGACCAACTGTGTGGCATTGACACACGGGGCCAAGTCTTTGCTCTGGAAACTGGCACTGCCAGGCGATCGGCAGCCAGATGTCGAGGCCTCCCGCCTGAGTCATTCCCCAGGGCCCGCGACCACGCCCAGGGCTGTATGTATAGAGCCACCACCTCCTCCGTGCACCCTGGTGCGCCAGGCTCGGTCACGCGGACGAGGAGGGTGCCCACGGAAGGAGCAAAGTTCATGCCGCGTGAAGGACCGTCAAGCCTCCAGGAGGGACAGAAAGCCACGCACCTGCTCCCAAAGCAGGCACTGTAGGCACCTGGGCCGCCGTGGAACAGAGCAGACGGTGACAGGCGTGAGCCCCGAGACAGCACAGCGCTGCTTCCCACCAGCCCCGCGGCTCAGACGGGCTCCCGAAACAGAAACGCGGAAAAAGCTCGACCTCGCCCAGAGGCGGCCGCGTGTTCGTGCTGTGGGGATGCATTCCTCCGCCATGTGCACGCACACACACCCATCTGTGCACACACCTTCCACATGGAAACACGTGAACGCATGCACATAACCAGCAGGGCCCTGGACCCCTTCCCAGCTGGGGTGGCCCCAAAGGGAAGGCATCCAAGCGGGCCGAGGGGCAGCGGCTGCTCTGAGAGGTCGCTCCAGCGGCCTATGGGGATGGATGGTCAGTGCTGGGCCGGGGAATTGTTATTGGTGGGTGGGCCTTCCTAGGAGGGATCTGCAGAAGCGCCTCCCCCCAGCTCTGGGCTTGTTTAACCATCCCGCCCATCCCCCGCAAGGAGAAATGCAGGGGCCGGGACGGGAAGGATCGGACCCCAGCAGGGCTAAGGGGGCGGCCAGATCGCTGAGGTAGCGCAACTAGGGATGGTCATGAAGAAATGGAGCCCTTCCTATTTGAAAATAAAACCCTCAACAAGACTCCAGTCCCACTGGTGTGTGGCCCAAACAGCTCCACGTCAGCGTAAAGTTTACCTGAGCTAAGAGCTCTGATCTCTGACGTAAACACATAAAGTCAACCTGCAGTCCCGCACATCACTTGCTTGTTGATTCAGACTGAAAATCCCATCTTAGACACCAGCCAGGCGACCGGCGTGGTCACCACCCGCACGGGATGAGAAGCAGATGGCGCCGCTCGGGTGGGCAGCCCCGGGCTCTCCTCCCTGGGTCCATCAAGAGCGGCTGTGATGGCCAGGACACAGCAGCCTGAGTGCAGACTGCACGCCCCCGCCCACCTTCGAGGCAGCGCGAGGACAGCGTCGACCCAATCTCTCACTAAGCCCAGATTCTGCTCCACCTGCTGTGTTCCAGCCGGAAGGCGTTCACCCTTACAGCAGCGTCTTGATCAGAAAGGAGGCTGGGCCCTCCCATGACGCAGGCGCTGAGGTGTGAGGTGTGGGGGGGAAGGCGGACAGAAACACCTGCGACGTGGGGCCAGTGTGTCTGGAATGTCCCCTCCGTCGGCAGGCAGCGCCGGATACTGGGTCCGGGCTGTGTGACACCTGGAATCTCACAGCCACGAGGACGGTCACACGTTCTCGGGTCTTCAGGGGGAGATTCCCGAGTTTGTACCCAGATCTCATGCGGCTGTGCCCGGGCGACACATGCTGGGCGTGCACGGTGTCAGGAGACAGCTCCAGAAATGCACACAGACAGTCATGCTGACGCCTGCCCCGGACTTAAAGGACACTTTGCTGTGTGTGCAGCTCGAGGACTGAATCTCACGGCAAAGGTCTGCTGCATAAACGGGCCTGCAGGAGCTGCCAGCTCCGGCACGAGGGCATCTCAGCCGCCACGGCCGAGTGCAGGACGCAGACTCAGACGTGGAGTGGGTGGGCACGGCCAGCTGCTCTGTCTTGGTCTCCTGGTCATCAGCACCCTCACGACAACGCTGCTGGGGCCTGGGGGTGCAACCCAGGCCACTCGGGGTGATTTCTTTCCTGGACATGCTTCTGAGAGGGCCAGAGTTGACTCCCCGCGGGGCTCAGCCAGGAGAAGGTGACTTCATGGCTGGTGACTCCCTGCAGGTGGCCAACACCCATTAAGGCCAGGCTGGTGGTCCCGAGGCCATTGCCTTTTGTTCCTCTGTCTCAGGTCCCTGTGGTCAAGCTGGTGGGAGGGTGACAGGGGCTGCAGAGTCCAGTGGCAGCACCACTTAGATGCCAGCTGGCTCCCCCAAGGAGTGGACACCACAGCTGGGCTTGGGGTGGAAGTCAGGCCTCCCCACCAACTCCCCCTCTGGGCACTGAGAGTGTGCACGTGGCCTACGGTCCCCTCTGGGCACTGTGAGTGTGTGCATGTGGCCTACGGTTTCTCTCCGCTTGGAAATCGTTTTAGCAAAAAAGCGTATCTGCTTCCCACCTGCTGCTGAGGCCTGATGCAAGGTGTGGTGCCTCTTCCGGGACCTGAATTCTCAGGCTTGGCTGGTGGTTGAGCGGGGCCCTGGTGACTGCAGCCAAGCTGGGTGGAGACTGCACCCCAGGAAGGACGGGCCAGCTCCCGCCAGCATCCCAGGTCCAGTGCACAGGTATCCTCACCTGAGAGACCCCGATGCCATCTAAATCCCGGCCTCTCCTCCCTCCCCTCTGCGGAGCCCACGCCTCAGAGTCTGGTGCCGGGTCCATGATCTCAGAGCCAAGAGCGGAATGATTATAGCTTCTACCTGTCAGTCTGGTGGGTCCCAGGGCGCCCAGACGTTGCGCAAACATTCCAGGTGCGGCTGTGAGGGCGGTTCTGGAAGGTTCTGGAATCAATTAGCATTTGAATCGGTATATTTAGAGCCCGTGGGCCTCATCCAATCAGCTGAAGGGCTGAATAGAACGGAAAGGCTGAGCCCTGAGCTGCCCTGCAGGGCTGCCTTTGAACTGGGACCGGCTTTGTCCTGCCTTCACTCACATGGAAACATCATTGCTCTCTCTGGGTCTTGAGGCTGCCGGCTTTCAGACGGCAGCCACGACATCACCTCTGCCGGGCCTGCAGCCTGCCGACCACGTATCTTACAAAGTCACGTGGGCTGAGCTCCTAGAATTAGTCTCTTTCTATAGCGACCTATCTGCTACTGGCTGGGCTTCTCCGGAGACCCCTGACTCATGCAGCAGGTAGTCCTGTGCCAACACCTGCTTGTGCGAGGCCTGTGCCGGGCGGCGGGTTTGGGGACCGCGGGACACCGTCCTGCCAACAGGAGCTCACAGCTGCCACACCCAAGGCTGTCCCGAGCCAGCGGCAAACCGTCCCGGCTGCAAATCCAAACAGCACGGGCTGCGGAGAGCCGGTGGCAGCAACACACACACAGCCTGGAGCCGCCAAAGGCCGGGGAGCCAGGCTGCAGGGCAGGGCGCCTGACAGCACGCCGCCACCATCACATCGACGCCCGTCCCACGGCCCAGCTCAGCTGAGCCCCCTCCCGCGCACGGCACACCCGTGAAATCCCCCACCATGGGCACACCCACGTTAAGGATGTGACTTCCACCCCCCGAGCCGGGCACCCTCCCCCGGGCCCCGTGCTGGACCGCCGCCCTAGGACAAAGTCTCCGGGGTGCTCCAGCCATGTGACCCCCAAACTGGGGCAGCAGGGCGCTGGCGGCCCTGGAGCACCCGCTCAGCCCTCAGGCAGGCCTCCCTGCTGTTCTGCTGCCAGCATTCTCATGGAAAGACGTCTGAGGCCGGGAGCAGCTCTGATGAAGCCTTTGACAGCTCTCCTGGCCTTGGAGAGCCCCTCCTTGTACAGAGAAGGGACTGTCCTCCTCGCAGGAGGCACGCAGCTCTCCCCAGGGAGCCCCCTCTCAAGGGGGAATCTTGTCCCACCCTCCCGGGCTGTCCCCGGCCAGGCGGCAGCAGGTCGGCAGCAGGTGGAGGGACCGTGGGAGTATGCCCCACTGCCGGAGGCCTCCCTCCCCTGTCCCCTGGGGAGAGTCAGAGCCTGCGGGATTAGGCAGGCTGATTGGCAGGGGGGTAACGTGTACCCTGGGGCCTCAGGCCAGCAGCTCTGCACCCAGGGCTTCAGCTGGGTGAGTGAGGGTGTGTACGCGTGTGCACACGTGTGAGCGTACTTTTGTGTGTGTGCACGGCTATCTTAGAAGGAAACCACAGGCTTCTTCGGACTCCCAAGCTGGCCTGGCCCATCAGCTGAGCCCAGAGGTGTCTGTGCCGAGGAACTCCCGGCCCCTCCCCCACTTTGCCTCCCCCCGCTCCGCACAGCCTCACAAGCGCCCCCCCCCACAGCTGTATGGTAGGAGGCCAGGGGCCCCCACTTGGATGGCTCGCCGTAGCTCCACCTGTGAGAGCTGAGATGCTGGCGTCAGTCACTACCTGCTGGCTCTCCAAGTCGAGTTGCTCGGAATTGGGCACTCAGACAGGACCGGATGCCAGCCCCGAGACCTCGTTCACACGGCCCTCATCCTGCCTCGTTCACACGGCCCTCATCCTGACCTCCAGGCTCCCAGCCACCTCACCACAGCAGCGGGGAAGGGCGTGGCTGGGATCTGCCCAGCACCTGCTGCAGGGACTATACCCGAGGAACCATGGATTAGGTCATAGCCACCCGGGACGGAAGCAGCCCCGTGAAGAATTTCCAGACGATATCTGCCAGCCCTGCCCGGCAGGACGGGTCCTGCTGATTCAGGGCAGTCAGGGGTGCGTGGGTCCGACCAAGAGGGCTCTCCCTTCCCTCCCTCCAGCAGCACGTGGGAAAGCTGGGCTGTGGAGGCCCAGAGGCATCCCGCCTGCATCCCACAGGCCTGGACTGTCCTGGCCAAATGCTCTTGTCCCCTTAGGTGCCGCCCATCTTTCGGGCGGGACACCCCGCTCTGTGTCAGGCCTGGCCCTCCTGGGCCTGGCCCTCCTGGGCCTCCTTCTCCCCCAGGAACGGAGCTGCAAAACGTCTGGAATCACACAAATGTGGTTCAAACCTCTCCACCACGTTCTGCCTGTGTGACTTTGGACAAGTGCCTCGGTTTACTCATCTGTGGAATGGGAGCGATAGTAGCTCCCTCGTGGGTGTTGGTAAGGATCCAATGAGACGACGCTCAAAGCACGCAACACAGGGCCTGAGCATCCTAAGTGACCAACAAAGACGCCTGTGGTCATTATGATTGCTGCCGGTGTTAGAGTCACCCTCCAACCCGGCTAAAACCAAGTGCTTTCTCTCCTCTGAAGTCCATCTGCCCCAGGCTGCACAGAGGAAACCTCACGGCACCGCCATGCTCACGGCTCACCGCCCCGCCAGCCCCCGGGAGCCAGTTTCTGATTAGACAGAGGAAACCCAAGTTCCCCAAAGCGCCGCGAAAAGCGGCCACTAGGAAGCTGGTTCCTTCACTGTGGAAAACTACTGCAGCTCCTGGCGGCTCCAGACAGAAACAGGCCCATCACCGAGTCTGACCTTGGCAGCAGGAGCCTCCAGGCACCCACATGGGGGATGGGGCCCAGACCCCACTGCCTGATGGGCTCCTCCCCACCGGCTTCCACACCGCCCAGGCTTGCTCCTCCGGGCTGGAAATCTCAGCATCTGCCTAGGTTTTCCCGTCCAGAGCCAAGCGTGCCCACTGGGTGCAGAGGGTGGGCCCCTCGTTTCCATCCTCCCTCAGCCTCCGCCTGCGCCCAGGGGCGCCCGGTCTTCCAGTGCCGGCTCTCTACCGGACGCGGGGACCTCGCGTAGTGGGGCGGGGACAGGGGTGTGGCCCGTATCGCCCAGGCTGGGACCAGTCCCTCGCGCCCACCCAGTAGCTCGGCCCGCGGGGCCGGCTCCGCCCGCGCTCCCCTCCCCGAGGTGCCTGGAGCGCGGCTGGCGCGAACAAAGCCCTGCCGCCCGCGAGAAACTTCAGTTCGAGACGATTTCCTCCTTGACTCAGCGGCAGCGGCATCCGCCGCAGGTGTGGGCCCCGCCGCAAGCCTGCAGCTCCGGGAGGCTCATCTGTCCCTGGTGCGACTCTCGTGGCCTGCGCCCGCGTGCGCGCCCGGCCACCTGCCCCGGCCGCTAGCCCTGGCCGCTCCCCCCATCCCCGCCTGACCCCAACCACCATCCATTCCCTCCCCCTCGGCCTGCCTCCTCGGAAGCTCCCCGCCTGGGGAGCGGGCAGCTAGAAGGGGCGCATTGTGCAGCCGATTCCCTGGAGGCAGGCGGGATGTGGGGTGCTGGTCCGCGCTCGGTCCCGCCTTCCCGGCCGCGGAGGGGCTTGGGGCGCACTGCCGGCGCCCCGAGTCCCGCCCCGCGCGGCCTCCCCGATCCCCTGGTCCCCGCCCAACCTCTGAGGGCACCTGCCGCGCTCCTGACATCAGCAGGTCTGGGCCCGGCGCACCTGGGCGGCGCGCCCACGAAGGTGGCCTGACCCTCCGCGGCCCACGCTGCCCCGAGCACTCACCGTCCAGAGGACCCAGCCGCCGCGCTGCGAACCAAGCTCTGGCTGCCGCTCAGCGCCCACTCCAGCTTCATTCATCCTTTCCCGGGCCCGCCCCGCCGCGGGGAGGAGGCTGCCCGGCCTCACCTACTGCGGCCAATGGCTGTGCCGAGCGGTCTGGGGCCGCGCCCCCCCCGGGCCCGCCCACTGAGAGGTGACAGAGGCCTGAGTGCGCGGCTGGGGAGGGAGCTGGCGAGGGGCGGGGCCCGGGACTGGAGCAGGGAGGAGGGGGCGCGAGACCCGACGGGGCGAATGGAGGAGGGGCGGGGGCTGGGACGCCCCTCCATCCCCCAGGTCGCCGCCGCACGGGCGCCGGCGCGCGCGTTCGCTGATTAATCCCTCCCAACCCCAAGAGACCCCGATCTCCGAGCTACAGGCTGGGAAACCGAGAGCCGAGCGGTGAAGTGTGTTCCCCAGGCCGCGCGACTACTCAGTTTCGAACTGACTCGGAATTGAAGCAGGGCGTGTAGGGCCGAGACCTTTGGGAGAGGACGTGGGAGGGAGGCAGTTTCCCGCACTACCCCTTCGGCAAGGCCACCTGTGGCCAGGTGGGGGCCGGGGCAGAGGCGCAGGAGTGGTCTAGACCCAGGTCCGGGCTGGGACGCCCACCTGGGAGCAGCCCCTGTGGTGGGCCCCCGGCGCCCGTGGGAGTTGGGAATGCGGCTTTGGGGACGTGCCCTGGGCGCATGGCGAGGCCAGCACCTTCCCCTGGGGAATCAATCCACTGTTTTCCGTCTGTTGCCTTTTCAGTAAAACGATCCTCTTTTGACGTCAGCGCTGATGTCAGGAGAAGGGGAGGCACCAGACACACTGCCCTCAACAGGGGGGCCTGTTTGAATCCTCCCAATATTCCTGCTGTGTGACCTTGAACACAGTGCTTAATTCCTCTGAGCCTCAGTTTCCTCATCGGTGAAAGAGGAGTGACGATGGGGCTTCCTTAAAGGGCTGTGGAAAACACTGAGTGAAATAAAACAGGGCCAGAGGTTGGCCCATGTAAGGGCTCCTAAGAGTTGCCAGGAAGTGACATATTAATAGCCGATCACAGTCACACTCCACAATGTTTCCTTTAAATCAATTTATTTTAAAAAGAAGCCTACAAAGGTCAACCGTGTGTGTGTGTGTGTGTGTGTGTGTGTGTGTGTGTGTATTTGAATCCTGAGATAAGTTGGGTAAGGGAGCAATGACCAGTGTGACCTTAGCCTGGTAAAGCCCGTGGAACCGCAAAGGAGATGCAAGAGGCTGGCCTCTTCCTGTGCGGGGGTGGGGAGTCAGAACTAGAGAAGGAGGCGCTGGGGCTTATGGGAGACTGTCCCGCTCACAGTTAATTGTGAGATGCTCTTCCTCAGTGCTGGGCTTTTGCCCACTCACATCTGGTGCTGGGAGTCCCTCGTGATGTCTGCAGGGCTCCCGGCCGCCTCCACGCCTCCACTCCTGGAAGCTGGGGCGATGTCCAGTTACTCCTAGAAGACTCGTCTCCGCTCCTGGCACTGCCCTTTAAGAGTAAAAAACCAGCAACTGTTGTTCCTGGATGGAGAAGTTCCCTCCAAGAGGATGAGGGACTGCGGGGGAGTCGGCCGTTCTGCCTGGCAGAGGAGGCTGCTGGGAGTGGACAGGTGCCCGCTCCATGAAGATTTCCCCATGAGGACAGGGAACTGAGCTGCCCTGCAGACCTGGGCTCAGTGTGGAAACTGCTGGGAGCAGCGTTTCCCAGGAGAGCCGAATGGTGATGCTTTTTGTAGGTAGTGAGCTCCCCGTCACGGGAGGTGTGTGAGCAGAACTAGCCCACCTTCTGACGGTGATGCCGTGAAAGCATTTCCAATGGCAGAAGCAGGATCAGACTTGGGGTTTCCAAACTTCATTTTGGATTTTATTCCTTGAGACCATTATTTACACTTTTTCTTCCTCTGAACAATTTATGTATTTTATTAAAAGAGTGAGTTTAGTTTTAAAAAGGTGAATCTGTGTCATTACCATAGAGAGGTTACCATAAAAAATGGGTACAAGAGAAAGTGGTATTTGACGTTAGCCAAGTACTGCTGCCTGAGAAGGGCCCCTGAGCCTTAGATCTGCTCTGACGTTAGCCAAGTACTGCTGCCTGAGAAGGGCCCCTGAGCCTTAGACCTGCGCGTTCCTTGTGTGTAAAGGGACACTGGCGAGTGTCAGACAGGTGCTGGAGATGGACTGTCACTAACAAGACGTTTTCTTGGATGTGACCGGCACAGAGCAACGAGAGGGTGGAAGGAGCCAGCTCCCTCAGGCCATTGCGTCCATTACCCACAGGCCACAGAGGCCCTCACCCGCCCTGGGGGGAAACACTGGCCCCGAGGCCCCCGAGGAGCCCTGTCTTGCTGGACCGTGTCTGCACCAGGGATCCTCCCACAGGACTCGGCTACGGGCACAATTTGAAAGGTAAATCGGGGACACACATTTCAGGTGTGTTAATGCAAAACGCAGATCTCTGGTGCTCAAGGCGAACCCTGAGCTCAGGCACCTTGAGGGGCCCCGGGAACACCTGTGCGCCCTGGGACCACGTGCTGTGCAGCCCCGGATGCCAAGGGGTCCAAGATCTAGCTCAGACCCCCCCGGCCACCAGCACCGTGGGCTCAGGAGACTCTATCCTCGCCTTGCAGGAGCTAGGAGGCGTGGGAGGAGGCCCTAGAGGTCACCCGCAGAGCACAGCAGCCTTTGAGAACAAGGGTAGCCTGATAAAGTGTCCTGGAACATTCTGAACTCGCTAAGTTCTATCCCGGTGGGGCTTTGTCTGCAGAGGAAGTCATTAAAAGGGAAAGAAAGCACGAACCCAGGTCCCTCTGGCTCCCCTCTGCTGCCTGTCCTGGCAGCTCTAGGGGCTCAGAATAGGCGCTTCACACTTTTATGGTCAATCACGGTCCTCCGGCACAGTGTTTGGAGCCCCTCCGTCCAAGAACTGAAATGGAGGAGCTGGTGCGGACACACCCCCTCTCTCCACGGACTTCAGCTGGCTCTATGGACATCTTACTTTGGGGAAAGTGTGTCTCCTCCTGAGATCAGAAGAGAAGTGAAGAGAGAGAGAGACAAACTTTCTCCATGTCGTTGGAGACAGGAAGCTCCCCCGCTGCCACACGAGACTTGACACCCCAGTCTGGTGTCTGGCCTGGAAAAGGGACCATCAGACATGGTATCTGAAAACAACATAGCTTAGCGAGCGTGCTGTATTTGAAGAACACTTAAAATCCTATGTTCACTGCTATTTTGGTGAATTTTGCATATGTATCAGTTGAATCATTTGAAACTGCCCATGTTCTTCCTTTTTTGACTTCCCAAGATGTCCATTTCCACCTAATGACAACTGACACCACACCTCAGAAATGATGCAAACATGTTGCAACAAAGTAGGCTGATTTCACTGTTTCGCATGAGAAAGAGGATTTTGCTGAAGGTTAAGGAGGTCAGGCTTGGTTACAGACAGTGGCTGTGTGAGCTGTTGTGATCTGTCAGACGCTGTGGCCAGGTGAGGATGAGTATTCAGTGCGGTCCAGGTGTGGGCTGACAGCTGGCTTACCGAAGAAGAGAATCATGAGGTCAGAGTGGTCCCAGGAAGAGACTCAGCCCAGAGACGTCCAAACTTCCTGGAAGGCAGAGCTTCATGGGGGATTAAGCTTGTCAGGTGAGAGGAGGGCATGGGCCGCTGGGAGGGTCTTTGGTAGCAAGAGTCTATGTATGGTCAAACCGTTTTCTGTCCTCAAAGTTGTAATTCCACCCTAGGCGGGGAGAGCCCCTTTGCAGCAGAGCAGACGGCTCTGGACTCTGCACGGCTGCCTGCTGACCTTTCCCTGGGTCGCTTTATCAGCTTCCGGCACCTCTCACAGCGCTCAGTGCCGTGCTGGGGGTGCGCAGGCCCTCCACTCAAGCTGCCACCGTCGTGGCAGGATCTCTGTGCTCCAACAGCACTGCTTTGCTAACCTCTGATGTGAACTGAGATGTCGGCCTCGGGGGCCGGGACACCGTCCAGCTCGGTGCAAGCACCTGTTGGCTGGTCCAGGCAAATTGTGAAGGGCCGACTCGGGGCCACAAACCTCCCCCCTGCTCCTCACTCTTTGTGTCTCCCCGGCAAGGTGACTCGGAGTTTCAATTCCATCTTTGTCTTTTTTAGAGTATCTGCGGCCTTTGAAGGCAGCTGCTGGGGAATCGGATTCCCCTGCACAGGTCCCGGGCATTCTCCCAAAACGCTGGTGGACGCGGGAGGCTCTCCCTGGGGTTACAGATTCACAGATAAGCCACACGGAGCAACATGCGTTTACCGTCCAAAGGCTGCCCTTCTGGCGGCGGTGATGGGAGCGCTGGGCCAGGAGAACAGAGACCCTCATTCACAAGCACTTACTTGGGTCGGCTTATTCCGCCGGTGATAAATCAGGCGTCTGGACAGGCAGATGCCGGCGGTGTCAGGTTCTCTCTAGAAGCCACTGGAAATTGCTCAGAGAGCTTGGAGTTAGAGACTAGGTTTTGAGTAGAAAAAGATGGAGTCTGGACTTCCCCGCCCTCCCTTAGAGCCCTGAGCCCTAAGGACACCATCTGAGGACACCCCGGGGCACCCTAAGTTCCAGGAAAGGCAGACAGCAGAGTGAGGAGAAGCCCCCCTCCGTGCCGGGGGCTCCACGGCACAGGCGTTGCCGAAACTGCGGGCAGGGACGTGCCAGGCCCCCCGGCGCCCGCAGAGCCCAACACTGTCCAGACCCAGGGCCTCGGCTGCCCAGCATTTCCCTATAAAAATCATTTGAGTTTCATTGTGGACTCACTTGTGCGGTCCTTCTGCATCCGCTTCCATAAAGAAGCAAGTGTCTTTGCCAGGTGGAAGGCATGGGAACTGCCCAGGCCTGCCCAGTGCCCGCCCTGCCAGTATGAGGGTGGAGGTGGGCTCAGAAGGTCCACCCAGTGGAGACTTCACATTCCGGAAGGACCCCACTTCAGGGGAGTCGCTACAGTAGCTTCAAACACAGCTATGTATGCATCGCGGGGTCCATCATGGCAGAGAGACGCCCGCCAAGCCTCCCGCCTGTAATGCACAACGTTATTCGTCAATCCTGTAATTGCCACGTGACTAGGAAGATTGTATTGCATCGAGGGTGTTTTTGTGTTAAAGACAATGAACGCAGACCTTCAAATTATCAACAACTATTTGCCGCGCTGCTCGGGCCTTTCTTCGTGTTTTATTTGGGCGGGAATCTCAGCAAACCGTGCTACTGAGACCCTGCCCTTGGTCTCTTCACCCACAAGCTGCTACCTCCCCAGGAGCAAATGCCCTGCTACTCAGGACAACCAGCAGAAAAGAGCGTCAGACCGTGGAAGGGAGGGATAAACCCAGGCCGCCGAGAGTCAGGGGCCTCTGCTTCTCCAGTGGAGCCGGGGTGGACCGTCCTGCTCTCAGCCTCTGGACTCCCCTGGGCCCCTCCTGCCCCGTCCTTCCCTCGTTCATGTCCCCCACTGGCCTGGTGCTGGAGCTCACACCCCCCTGCCTGGCTCCTGGTTCCCTGCCCGGCCTGCCCCACCACCCCCCTAACCCTCACCCTAACCCTCAGCTTCCCAGTGATCTGCCTGCCATGTCCACTCCAGCCAGGACCTTCCTCTCGCCAAGGTACCCTGCAGGTCGTCCCCCACCCCCGTGCCTTGGCACTTACAGTGTTCTTGAAAGCTTCCTCCTTTGTTGACTATGCAAATCTCTACCCCGCCTCCTCCAGGAAGTCCTCCAGAACCACTTGTCCTCTCTTCCCTCTTCTTCACCCCTGGAAGCCAATGTATTGCTGGGCTCTGTAGTTCTGTAAAGAGGGCCCCAGTGTCCCCTCTGCTCAGGATGGCTTTATCAGAGTCCCAGAATTGTGACCTGGGCTGGCTCCTTCCTGCCGACCACACTCATTGAGTCACCAGGACTGGCCGAGCCAGGGCGGAGTGGCCTGAGCCCTTGACCCACCTTCCTCCCCAACCCAGGACCTTTTTGACCTCCAGAGGGGCAGCCACGGCCAGATATCCTGGTTGGCCCTGCTCCAACCTGCTGACAGGTGCCCAGGCCTGAGAGCCCCTCCCCTGGAAAAAAAGAGACAAATTCCCATCTGAGAAGCCGAGCTCCAGGGGCTGCAACGACAAGGCTGCAGCTGCTGCTGCCCTGGGGCAGTTCCCAGGGTGGGGTGGGGGTCTGGGAGTTTGCTGGGAGGCAGATGCCACCTCTGGGGGCGCTGCCACCCAGGTCCTGACAAGTGCATGTGTTGTGGCCTTGATACTGGTGTTGACATGGCTCTGGGGCAGCTGGAAAGGAGGGCCAAGTGTGGCTCCAGGCCGGCGGGGGCGGCAAGGCTGCAGGTGGGGCCGGGAGAGCCAGGCGGGCGCTGTGGCCGCAGGCAGGGGCGCTGCCAGCCCCGGTCGGGCGTGGTCTGACTCCTGGAGGGCCCGGGGTTTGCGAGGAGACAGAGCCGCTGCGTCTGGACGAGAGATGGGGCTGGTCAGGCCTGCAGCCGGGAGAAGCTCCTCGGCCCGGGCTGACCCTCCTGGGGACCAGCTGAGACTCTGGGGCTTTGCCTGAGGTGTGTGGGTCCCCGACTGGCCCTCTCCAAGCCCCCGGGGCCTGGCCAAGGCCACTGGAAGGGCTACAGGGGATGTCAGGAGAGAGCACCCAGGGGCATAAAAGAGGGGTGCCTCCTGGTCCCCGAGATTCCTTCCGGGGAGGTGTCTGCTGTCTTTGGGGCCCGGGACCCCATCCAGCTTGTACCAGCTTGCTCTGACCTGAACAGGCCAGCCAGTGGGCGAGGCGGGTTCAGCGAGTTCTCAGGGAGGGCGAACGCCATCTACACCCACTTAGTGGTGAGGAAATCTTTCCAAAACTCTCCATGATCGTGCGGCCCGTGGCCAGCGCCCTGCAGAGGAGCTGGGCCCTCTCCCACTTGGGAGAACTCTCACTTTCTCATTCCAGGGGAGAAACGCGATTTTCTGGCTCACCGAGAGGCCTGAATGTTCTATTAAACCCCAGGAACACGCAGACCCAGAGGGGATTTGAAGAGCCGGCTCAATTTCCGGGTCCCAGATGCCTTGATCACCACAGGAAGTGGGGTGGCTGGTGGCTCTGCGGGGCCCGAGGGTGCCCGTGTGTGCAGGCCCCGCGAGGCGCCTCTGGGGCTCTGCGCGGCCTGCAAGGCACCCCCGCGACCCGCCCGTCTTCCCGCCCCGTGGCTCCTCCCTCCCCCGGCCTGGGGCCAGGCCTGGGATGCCCTCTGCAGCCACACCTCTCATTTCTGCGGGAAATGCTTCCCACAGACCTTTCCAGACGCCCCTGGCTGGGCCAGCAGCCCCCCTGAGGTCACCTCTGAACCTGGGCACCTTGGTGACCGTGGCCGGGTCCCTCCCCACGTCCTCCTCCTGTGCAAACCCCACCCCATGCTGCGCCTGCTGCCCTGGGCTCCATCCAGCCCCGAAGCCCCCGACAGGCCCCGCCCGTCATCTGCCACCCCCAAACCACTCCCGTGCTTTCCCCTGGAAGCCCCCCTCCAGCGGCACCGCCTGGGAACTCATCCCCCCGCCCTCCAAGGCCTCACCAGCCTGGCGTCCTTTGTCACTGCCTCTCTGTGCCCTCGGCCTCAGAGCGGGCGCTGCCGTGGCTCAGGCCAGCTTCTTTCCTCTGTCCATGTGCCCCAAACCCGTGTTCCCACCAGGCGTCCTCCCACTTCTCCCTGTGGAGGCCTGTGGTCCTGCGAGGTGTCCACATGGGTCTCTCCAGTGGTCCCCCAGATGCGGTCATGGCCCAGGACCCCCCCCTCTGCCCACACCCAGGCTTCGTTCACTCTTCCTGTTCCCCATTCTGCACCTGGCCCATCACCTCTGCTTGCTGCTGTCCGCATGGGTCCCCTGGCCAGACCTGTGTGCCTTTGTGCAGTGCTTGCATCCGGGATTCTAGCTCAGGGACTGTGCTGGCCACCAGTGCAGACAGGCCCCTGCATTTCACTAAGAATATCGACCAGCCTCTCTTCTGCCCACTGTCTGCACCCCACACATTGTCCCAGCCCTGCCCTCCCCAGTGTCCAACTGCCAGGGCTCCCCAGAGACCCCAGAGCCCTGGGCCAGGACATCCCACAGCCCTCATCAGGCTACTTCCATTTGCTCCCTCCCCGGCCCTGCTGATCTGCCCCCGCCAGGCTTTATTCTCCCCTTGGCTCTCTGCATGTCTCTCTGTCTCTATCCCTCTGTTTGTCTCGTTCTCTGCCTCCTGTTTGTCCCAGGCATCTTATTTATTGCAAGATCGACATTATAACAACGTTAATGGATATTTTTAAAGGAGAACCGTTCGCTCGTGGTTCCACACGTGCACAGCGGCTGCGTTCCTGTGTCCACGTTCTCTCCAGTCCTGGCTGGTGACGGCCACTTTCGCATCACACAGCTTGAGAGATACCCTCTCCTAACACTGTGTCCACATTTACCCACTGCTCCATCCCTGTCACCAGTGTGGTCCCGTCCTCATGCTGATGGCCATGGCCTGGCATGGACACGGGGCTGGGGCCCTTTTCCCGGCTTGGCCGCCATGGGGGCCACTTGTGCTCTGTGTTTTTCTTTGTTCCTCGTCTCGGGAACGTCTCTGAGGTCCCTGAGGAGCTGGCACAGGTGACTCCAGAGAGGACTGGTGGCTGTGGTTACCTGCCTCCACTTTGGGGGGAATCACCTGGCAGAGCTGCTAAAACACAGACTGCACGTAACCCCACCAAGCTCGTGCAGACAGCCCAGTGCCCGTCGGCAGGGGAGCAGAGGGTGCGTGATGGGAGAGCAAGGTCCTTGCTACTGGAGGACATCCGTGCTGCGCTGATGCCTCAGAGCGAGGTACCCGGGAGCTGCACCCCTGCGGCCTGGCACCTGTCTTAGCAAAAGGTGGGGAGGGCACCCACTGTCCACCCTGGGGGGTGTGGGTGGGGGTGCTGACTTCCTAGACACCCCAACCTGGTCCACTGGGGGTGCAGGCCTGGTTCCTCAGTGGGCTCCAGGCACCCCCAGCCCAGCGCACGGGAAGCAGCGAGGGAAGGGACCTTGGTGGCGAGCCGGGCCCAGGACAGCACATTCTCGAGGCCAGAGCTATTTCCCCACTGCAGCACCGGCTTCCTGGGTGGCCTTCTCACCCAGCAGTTACCACTCAGCACCTCCCACTCACGCCTGTCCCGAGCCGGTCCAGCGGTGGGCGCTGGGCACCTCCCAGCACAGTTCCCAGTCCACACACCACCCACCGAGGGAGGGGGCTGGGCTCCCACCTTCGAGCCTTTGGTCCTCAAACCTGCAGCTCCTCTCCCCCTCCTCCCTCCTCCCTCCTCCCTCCCTCGCCCAGCGGTGTCACCGTCCAGCACATCATTAGGCTCTGCCCCAGGTGTGACCTTGCCCCTTTGCTTCCCCCTTTCCCACCCCTACCTTGTTCCTGTTCCGGCCTCTGCATCTCCTACAGCCAGTACGCGTTCTGCCGTCTCTCCGGCTGCGATCCAGGCTCCATTTGTGCCCCTTTAAATCCCCTTCCAGAATCCCAGGCCTGGAACCTGCAGAGAAGGTGCCCCCAGCCCACTCTGCCCCCTGTGGGGGACCCTTACTGCTTTTGGGTGGGTGGCGGTGCAACTCCCAGGAGAGGGGGCTGCCCCGGCAGCCTGGCAGCCCAGACCAAGTAACCCAGAGAATGGTTTTGGGGAGGAGATCAAGCTGATGGGCTGGGAGCTGCAGCTTTCAGGGTCAGAGACCAGAAAGGCTGGCTGCCTGACCCCAGGTGTGCTGGGCCCAGGCTGGACACCCTCCTGGGCTCAGCCATTCATGGGGAAGGTCCCTTCTCCAGGCTGCTCCCCATGCACTGGGCTGGGGGTGCCTGGCCCCACTGAGGACCCAGCCCTGAGGAGGACCCACCCCTCCCTGGCCAAGCCATTCTCTTTCCCTGGAAGCCCCCTCTGCGGCCCGCACCAGCCTTGCACCTCCTCAGAGTTGTAGCTGCTCTGATTCAGTCTTTGTTTCCTGCTCTCATCCTTTCCGTGTTTGCAAGTGACTTGGGAGCCCGGCTCCTGCTGGGGCTGGGGCCACTGGGGGAGGCCAGGGGTAGCTAGGACCTCAATTTCCAGGGAATTTATGTCAGCATTTCTCAAGAGCACACCCACCCCATCCTCTACCCGCTGGGGGCTTTTCAAAAAGTCCGCCTGCATGCATTGCTGACGGGAATGTAAAATGCTGCAGCCGCTGTGGAAAACAGTCTGGCAATTCTGAAAAAAAAAACACCCTAAAAACGGAATTACGGTGTGATCCTGCAATTCTACCTCTAGGTATATTATCCCCAAGAGAACTGAAAGCAGGGACTTGAAAAGATGTTTGCACACCCATGTTCAAAGCAGCATTATTAACAACTGCCAAGAGCTGGAAGCAAACTAAGTGCCCGTCGATGGGTGAAGGATAAACAAAACGTGCCTGTCCGCACAATGGAATAGAATTCAGGCTTCAGGAGCCCGTGGGGGGCAGTTGTGCTGGGTGGGGCTCCAGATGGCAGGCTCCACGCTTGGCTGAGCGAGGTGGGGGCTGCCCAGCCTGCTTAACTCAACCGCGAGTGACAAGTGACTCATAGCCGGTTGGCTCAGGTCAGGGAAGTGGAAAAATCCTGAGTGTTTAATAAATATTTTCCTCATCACCTTCATTAATTATGTCTCTACATGGCCTGGGGGTGTTAATTTCCTTCTTTCCGGGCCTCGCTCACAGTGACAGAAGCACTGTCTGGGGATGTCCTTGCCTCCTGGGTTCCACTTGTAGGGAGATTCTCCCTTGCTTTGTAGGCAAACTATGGTGATGACAATGGTGGTGATGGTGATGATGATGGTGATGATGATGATGGTGGTGGTGGTGATGATGGTGATGGTGATGATGGTGGTGATGATGGTGATGGTGGTGGTGATGGTGATGACAGTGATGTATGGAGGTCCTCCTACGTCAGCGCTCCTCCTAGCACATGATAAAGAGCTTGGACTTTATCTGGAGAATGATGGTGAGCCATTGAGATGTTTTCACTGCTTTGGGACATGATTCTAAGTGTGTTCTTGGGGGATGTCACAGTATGGAGTCAGATTCCATAGTGGGTGCAGGGGACCAGAAGGAGCACAAGGAGTCAGGCAAGAGGTGAGGGGGACAGGAGGAGTGACGAGAAGGCAGCAGGTTCAAGACATGTATTGGAGGTAGAGCCCAGGACTAGCTCTTAGAGCAGATGTGACGGGTAAGGGAGAGAATCACCCATGAGATGTGGAGGTGGGGAGAGCAGATCTGGACCAAAGTTTCTGAATTCAGCTGCTCAGAGATGCCTGCTGGACACCCAGGATCAGCAGCTGGACACACTGCTCTGGGTTTCAGGGACAGTCAGGCCTGGATGCAAGAAATGGGACTTCATCTGCGGAAATTAGGCGGTACTTATGTAGGGCTTGGGGCCCCCGGGGTGGAGGTTGGCAGGGAGGAGCCTGGGAAGGAGGCGCCAACAGAGGAGAGGGGCATGGAGAGGAGGAGGGGGCATCAGCTCCTCCCCCGTGACCCTGACAGCAGCACCCAAGAAGCCCATGTGAAGGCTGCTGACCTCTCCCCAGGTGTCCTTCTACCCGGAGATCCCTGCTCCCTGGTCTGAGGTCTCGGTGGGCCCCGAGTTATCTGGAGCAAGGAGGGGAGAGCACACAGCAAAGGCCAGGCTGCAGGGAGGAGGGCAGCCTGTTGCTCACTGAGTCACCTGTCACCCCATCCTCCCCTGGGCTCCTTGCCCTGGGCCCCTTGCCCTGGACTCAGGTCTGAGCAGCCCCCCAACCTCGGCACATCCCAGACTGGGCTCAGCTGCATCACTGTGCAAAGCCCTGGGGGCATGGGGCATGGGGACCAGGCCTGGGGGCAGCAAGGGTCCTGCCCGCAAAGCTCCGCCCACCTCCTGCAGGTGAGGTCGCGCTGGGGCCTGTGGTCGCTCCCATTTCACAGAGACCCACCTGTCTGCCTTCTGATTTCTGGGGTCTCCTTCCTGGATCGCCCAGGGCTGTGCCCTTCCTGCCCTTGGCACTGCTTTCCCGGGCCGGCCACACCCTTGGCAGGATGGGCCCAACAAGGAAATCGATCCTGGCAGCTGTCGTCCTGGCGCCGCGGGGGCAGGAAGGCGGCCACAGGGAGGGCTTTTCCGTGAGCTGCTTTGTTCTGTCTTAGTCGGAGCAACATTAAGTTACAAACCAAAGGGTGGAAAATGGTGGGAATTTCACTGTGCTTGGCAGCGGAGCGGACTTCTCATGAGGGTGACGGTCAAGGAAAGTGCTCTCGGGGCCCAGTTGCTGCCGCAGACGAGGCTCTCAGTCGCCACCCTGGTGATGCCCCGCTCTGCCTGCTGCGTGGGGCTGCGGGTTCCAGCCCTTACAGCGCTTTCTCGGCTTCTGTTCTACTTCACAGGGAGTTGCCTGGAAATGGGGAGATGTTTTATAATGAAAACCAAACTCATAAAATGGGGATTTGCATTTAAGTTTTCTTTGCCCTCATTTCTGGGGAGGAAAGCAAAGGTGGGGTGTCTCCACACAGGTGATTCTGGAAGCACGTGCCAGGGCTCCAGTGACCTGCGTAGACTCCATGGGATTCTATTCAGACCAATCTGTAACTGTCAGTGGTCAACAGGGACTCGGGGACATGGGGACGTGGGGACACAGTCTGTGTCATCCCCACTTGTCCCTGGCAGGCACTCGAGGGTGGAGACAGCGTGGCCCCTCTGGGAGCAAGAGGATGTGATGCCCGCTTCCTCTATCTGGATGAAGGCCTCGCTCTGTCCCTTCATGCAATTTCCGGTTTTATCTGGTCTTTCTGGTGAAACTGGCAGAAGTGTGGTTTGGATGGGCATTTCCCTCTTCTTTGTCCCCCCCTTTTTTTTGATAGTGCCATATTTAGATAATAATAAAGAACTCCCCTTAAAGATATCCAAATAGAGAACTGCAGAAGTTGCTTAGTAGAGGGGGCTCTGTTAGCGGCACTTCTGGGGCTGAGCCCGGTTCAGAGGCGCAGCAGTCAGCAGACTGGCCCCCAGAGGGGCCAGTGCAGGGGCCCAGGTTGTCAGGGGAGGAGGGGCAGGTGAGCCTCACACCTGCTGAGTCCTGAGGGCTCCCACCTGCTGAGTTCTGAGGGCTCCCACCTGAACCTCAGTTTCCATGGGGGCCTCCACCCCCAGTGCAGGGAGGTGGCCTCCTGCCACGTGCCCTGAGGCCAGAGAAGGACTTCCGGACAGAGTCGCGGCCTGACACTCCTTTTCGTTTGGGTCTAATCCAGGGGTCATCTCGGGGGAGCTGGCAGAGCTCAGGCACCCGGCCCCGCCATCTGCACTGTGACGGGGAGGAACCTGAGTCTGCGGACCCTCCCTCCTCCCCCAGATGCTCCCACCAAACGGGAACAGGGGCCAGGTACTTCCGTGGCCTCTCTCCCACCTTCGGCCCCGTCCTGAGCCTCCGCCCCCAGACCGATCTATACCCGTCAAGGCTGCTCACGTGAGGCCAGAGACTCACGTGATTTGAAAAGTGGGGGGCGGCCAGACCATCCCACCTCGACCCAACATGGCGGTCCCCAGGCTGCCTCCGCCACCCACCCTGCCCTGCCCCTTGTCCTGCTGAGTCACGTTCCGTTCCCGCTCAGGGAGGCTGTGGCTTCTGGTGGGTCAGAAATGTTTCTGGTTGAGCTGTCAGTGGCTGAACGTCCTTCCTGCCCCTTGAGAGGAAAGTTTCAGCTCTGGAAAATTACCAGGCCAGGAAGCTAGGGAGGTTTCTGCCCTGGGGCAGTTTGAGAGAGAAATTTCCCGGCTGGTCTCAGACTGCGAGGACAGACACGGACTCCTGGCAACCTTTATTAGAACCACTTTCCTGACCCTCTGGCAGCAGGAAAGCCATGTCCCAGACTGTCCTCGTGGACACAAGCTAGTTTGTGTCAGAGAAGCGGCTCCGCCGTTTGGAACAGGTGCAAACCCTAAGTTGTGAGTTCAGACACATGGACTCCTTCTGGAAAGCATGGCAAACCCCAGAGACTGCCTGAAATGATTCCTATGTGCGCAGGAGTCCGGGCCCTCCCCCACCCTCCCTGGGCAAACTCCTTATCAAAGCACCTAGAAGTCAGGTAAATATGGAAAGTGGGTTAAGTACCAGCTAAATCATTAGAGCAGAAAACATAATTGCCAACCAGCCTACTTAAGGCTGGAAGTCCTGGGGTGGGGGGCAGGTCTAGAGCCCACTGAGCTCCCCAACCTGCACAGGTGATGCCGTTCAGGTCTGTAGATGCCACTAATCTGAATATTTGTGTCACCCCTCTCCCTCCTCTCGGATCGAGGAGGGAACGTGACCCCCTCTGATCTCGCTCTGTCCCTGGTTGGGGCACCTGTCCCCCCTGTGTGGGTGTCACACCAGCACACATGGGTAAACCCCGTCAGTCCCAGGGAAGGTTCCTAAACGCTCCAGGGGAGAAGCCACTGGAAAGTTACACACAGCTCTGCTTGGGTCCGTCCGGGGCCACATAAAGCTTGACGGATGGAAACAGGGGCAAACCGGAGCAGCCGACCCTAACCCTAGGCACATTAAATGTCCGCATGATGACATCAACCCTTCCGGGTTCCTCCGTGATCCTGTGTCCAAGAGGCCGGCACACAGGCTGCATCGTGGGCCTCAGTCTGTCCGTCTGTGCAGTGGGGGAGCCAGCAGGGCTGTAGGAGCTCCGGAGACAAGGCCACAAGCTGCCCAGAGCAGTGTGAGCATCGCTCGGGCCGGCCCTGGGGTGGCCGTCCCATCACGAGCCCATATTTCAGAAGCACGGATTAGACTGTCCCTTTCCTGCCTAAAGCATCCACGGCTCCCGGCACCCAGCTCCTCCCCAGGAGGTGGTGAGTCTCGGCTGCTGTGACAGATCACCAAGCCAGACTGGGAGCAGCACGCAGACAGCACCTTGCAGCTCTGGGGCCAGAGTCTTGGGTCCCCCGGGTGCGGTGTCTGTGGGATGGAGCTCCTGGAGGCTTTCTCTTCCGTTCCAGCCCTCAGAGGCGCCACGCCCCGTGGCTCATGGCCCTTTCCTCGCATCACCCCAACCTCTGCTTCCATCGCTGCGTCTCCTCTGGCTCTGACCCTCCGGCCTCCCTCCTCTTGGGACGCTGGAGACCAGTGGGCCACCCAGACCACCAGGCTCATCTTCCATCTCACGGTTCATACCCCTTTGCCAGGTAAGGTAACATATTCGCAGATTCGGGGGTTAGGACGCGGTGCTGTTGGGGCCAAGAGGCACCCTCCCTCCACTGGTCACCTTGCTGTCCTTCCTCCCTCTTTGTGCCTGCTCCCAGGGGCTTTCAAGCCCTCAGCCTGGCCATCCTTCTCACTCTGGGGTCTCGGCTGGTGTCTCTTCTTTCTGCCAGGGTGGGGCTGGCCCCCCAGGGTCACCCTGCTAGTGCCTGGTCCCTGTGGTTTTTCTGCTGTCGGTGCTGTGCTGGCAGGGGACGCGTCTGCTACCGTCCCACCTTGTTTGTCCCTCGGAACACCGATAATGTCATCTCACAGCTGCTCAGCCAGGTGGGCTGCCTGAAGGTGGGGGCTGGAGACACTGTCTCTGAAACTCAGTCCCACGCAGCAGCCATGGAGAATTTTATTCTGATTTTAAGTTAAATTTAAAAATTTAAACTGATACCCATGCAGTTTCTGAAAACTTATGTTTGAAACAACTTAAGTAAATGAGTGTCCTTTTCTGACCATAAATTTTATGAAATTCAAGTATAAGCAACGATTTCTGATAAAGATTTAGGTTCTGAATTTAGATGTGCTGTAAACTTAAAACATACATGGGGTTTTGAAGACTCACCAGAAAAAAGGGAAAGTAGAATATCTCATTAATAATTCCTTATGTTGATTGTATGTTGAAGTGATAATTTGGGGGCTATTTAGGGTTAAATTAAAAGATATTAAAATTACTTTTACCTGGTTCATGGAAAATTACATATATGGCTCTATTATATTTTTACTGAACTGTGATGGTCTAGATGCACAAAAGTTTAAAAAACAAAACCTGAAAGTTTAATGCACCACCTAGTGGCAACTTTGAAAGGGCAGCTGGGGGCTGTGAGCATCTCTGCAGGGTGGTGGGAATGTGTGTGTGTGTGTGTGTGTGTGTGTGTGTGTGTGTGTGTGTGTGTCTATGTGTGTCTGTGTCTCTGTGTGTGTGTCTGTGCATGTGCATGTGTGTGTCTGTTGGTCTGTGTGTGTCTCCGTGTGTGTGCCTGTATGTGTCAGTGTTTCTATATGTCTATGTCTGTGTCTCTGTGTGTCTGTGTCTATGTGTGTCTCTGTGTGTATGCGTGTGTGTCTGTGTTTCTGTGTCTCTGTGCTTCTGTGTCTGTGTGTCTGTGTCTCTGTGTGTCTGTGTGGCGCAGGGCACAGTGCTGGCCACACAAGGATGTGAAGCCCGTGGTCTCTGCCTCCAGCGGGCCAGTCTGGGCCACAGTCCCCAGCACAGTGGGCAGAGTGGACGCCCCACTGACCCCTCCTTTGCTGGGGGTAGCCCAGCTCAGTGGCTGGAGCCCAGGGGAGAGGTTGCTCTCCATCCAGAAACAGGACTCCTGGGAGGGAGGTCCAGGCTGGAAGCTTCCTCTTCTGAGAGCCGCACAGCTGGATCACACAGAGGTTCCTGGGGCCTGAGGGGCGTCCCAGCCCCCAGCCCCTGCGTGTCGGGGAGGCAGGTCCCTGGGCAGAGGGTGGTTGTCAGGAAGGCAAACCTGGGTGACAGGTGGTTCCCCTGCGAGGTGGCAGGCCTCGCATGGGGTGTTTCCAGGGAGGGGCTGGGCTTCGCTGGTTGCTAGCTGCTCTCGAGCTGTGGTCTCGTCACCCTCCCATCAAGGCCACTTCCTGGGGCTCTGCGGTCCCAGGATTGCTCAGCTCCTGCTCCCCCGCCCCCCGCCCCCGTGCTCAGGAAGTGGAGGTCGCATGGCGGGCACTTGCCATGGCAGCCACGTGGAGGCGTTGGCAAGTCGGAACTCTGTCTTTGGGAAACTCTCCCGTCTCCCGCAGGACCACGAGTTCCCCGGGCGGGCCTGGGGCAGGTGTTGGTGGGGAGCTGACCTGAGCCCGGGCTGGGAAGGGGGCCACCAACCCCTCGGGCTCCCAGCTGGCTCCGGGCTGGACACCAGGCCGGGGGAGGGGTCTGGCAGCCCTGGCCGTGAGGGGGGTGAGGGTGGGATGGGGAGGGGGCGCGGTGGCCTGACCCATCGGGCTCCAGCTGGGAGTCTGTGTAGCCCAGGCCCTGTTTTCTCAGTGTCCGCGCCAGGGCTGGTGGCAAAGCCAGCCTAAGGCAAGAAGCGGGGGACCTTGGTGGCGAGCGGGCTGGGGCCGCGGGCCCCCCCTAGAGCCGGGCCACGGTGAGGGCTGGCCCACACCCACTGCGGGACGTCCGTCCTCCTGGCCTGGGTCTGCCGGGGTGGCCGTGGCTCTTTCCCCGGGATGCTCAGCCCGCTGTCTTGTGTCCCCCTCAAGGTCACCTGCCTCGCAAAAGCCGGGAGGTGCCCGTCGGCCTTTCCCACGGCCACTGAGGGTGAGTGGCAGTGCCAGGAGGTGGATAAGAAGGAAGGCGGTCTGACACCCGCTTCTCCTGGTGCCTCCCTGGGGTGGCAGGTGCGATGAAAGCGCAGTGGGCCTGGACGGTAGCTGCTTACGAGGCCGCAGAGAGCTGGACGCCGCCCAGCTGGCCCCCAGCACCTGTGTTTCCTACCTGTGTCCTTCCTTTGTGTTTCCATCTTGCCCCTCAGGCAGCACCTCCCTGGGACGCGGGTCTGAGAAGGTCGATGATGCAGGAAGGTGATAAGTCAGCTGGCTGCCATGGGGGGACCCTGGAGCCACTGAGAACACAGGCAGGCCAGCTGGGCATGTCTTGTCACCACCCCCTCCTGCCCTCCTTCCTGGCCCTGAGAGGGGTACAGCCACGCAGGAAGCCTGCCCTTGGAGGAAGGGGCTCTGTGAGCAAGGATCAGGTGTACGTGAGGGATGGTAGCCGGCTTCTCCGCACTCACGGCTCAGAACACACCGGCCGCCCCGGGCCCCGGAGCCAGGTGAGAAAGCCCGCCCAGGTCCGGGTCCCGCCCTGGCCGCCCTGGCTGCGGCAGCCACAGGACAGGCGGTGTCTTTGCTGGTGTCTGTGGGCTGGAGGGGAGGGGCAGCTGCTGGTCCTGCTGAGGGAGAACCTGGGACTGCCTTCCCAGGAGGGGAGTGAAACGGCATCACCTAGGAAGGTGGCCTTGCTTGGTGACCTTGTGAACACTGGCTTCTGAGCCGGATTCCCGCCCGAGGCTCTGTGTCCAGACAGGCATGGCTCTTCCATGCCCAACAGTCCCTGTCTTTGCTGCAGCAGGAGAGGAAGCTACAAAATCCCCCGGGAGGCTCCGTTCTCCGGTTCCCGTGTCTGCCCGGCACCCGCGGGGCCTCCGGCGTCCACTCGGATCCTCTCAGGAGGGTGCATCCTCGACCGAGTCCCTGTCTTGAATCATCAAGGCCACGGCTCCTCCAGGGCAGGCTGGGCTCCACATTCCCCCAAACAGGAGAAAGAGGGTGACAGGAAGGTGGGTGTGGGAGACCTAGGGGACACCACCTCTTCCAAAACCGTCACCTCGTGCTTACAGCTGGCTGCCATCGGATGCCACGGGCAGGGGGCTGTCTGGAGGCGGGGTCTGTGGAGGAAGCCCCTGTGCGTGGGTGAGGGGAGGGCGCACCGTGCACAGGTGCGGATCCACCTGCAGGAAGTGCTGTGTCAGGTCCTCAGCTGGGCAGCGGGGGGGAGGGTATCTGCCGGTCCTTTGGCCTCTGCCTCTTTGCTCTGTCTGCCCAGGTGATGAGAACCCAGTGGGCTCTGCTTGAATGGAGTCCACTTTCAACTGTTCTTTTGCGAGCAGCTTCTCCTTGGCATCTTCCCTGAGATTTGAATCCACAGAGAGTAGATTCAGGAAAACAAAACCTCCACACTTTTACCAGCTGGCCAGGAGGGAGGCCACCCCACTCAGAGTCCTGCCTGTCTAGGGGTTGGGCGGGACCATGGAAGATAACAGTAACAGCCATGCGTGGGAGCCACGGGCCAGGCACCGAGCATGGCCTTCCACAACAAGCCTATGGAGCACAGGCTGTCTTATGCCCACTTTATAGATGGGATAACTGAGTCTCCCAGGTAAGAAATTTGGTCCAGAGCCCACCACCAGCTAGTGGCAGAGAGAGCTGGCTTTGAACCAGGTCCTGTAGGCTCCAGGGCTCAGCTCCTGAGCCCCTTCCAGCCTGGGGAAAGCCATCCTCAGGATGAGCTCTGCCCTTGGGTCCACGACCAGGGGCTGGACCATCCTCACCTCCAACTCCGTCTGTCCTACAGGTCCCTCTAACTCTTGGGCCCAGCTCTGGGGTTCTGCTTCTCGTCCTTGACCTGCAGCTGTGGTGTCCTTCACATCCCCAGATTGGTCTCCCCTTTGTCTGTAACCCGTGAAATCCCATTTTCTGATTCTTCCAGGTGAGACAGCCCAGAAGGGGCAGCCCTGGTAGGAGCCTCCCTTTGCCCTCCAGCGGGCTTCCCTGCTGTCTGGGTCTGCATCACAAAGCATCCCACTGAGGGAGCTGCCCAGCCGGCACTGGAGCTGCATGCCTTGGGGTCAGCCCTGGGCCTGGCATCCCTGGGGATCTGCCGTCCCTCCTTCAGCTCCGCCCTCCCTCCCTCCTCGCCGCCCTCCCTCCTTCAGCTCCGCCCTCCCTCCCTCAGCTCCGCCCCCCTCCCTCAGCTCCGCCCTCCCTCCCTCCTCTCCACCTCCTCTCCACCTCTCCATGGCCGCTTCCCAGAGTTTTCTTCACCTTTGGTTTTTGGCAGTTTGATGATGATGTGTCTGGGCGTGGTGTTGTTTGAACTGATTCTGGTCGGGATCCACTGAACTTCTTGAATCTGCGAAGTTATGTCTTTCACCAAATTGGGGGAGTTTTCAGCCACTATTTCTTTAAATGTTTTTTCCCTCTCAACACTCTTTCTCCTCTCCTCCAGGGCCTCCAAGGATGCGACTGTCAGGACTGTTCCTCCCTCCCCCCACTTCTCTGCCTCCCTCCCTGAAGGATTCCTGAATGTTCTCTCCTCTGCGCTTGTCTCCCCGCCGCACAGCAGAGATAGAGGTGGAGCTTGGCTTTCTGCACTTGGGGGCTGCTCTTTGGGGAGGGCAGGGGCCAGTCTCCCAAATCCCTGTGCTGGATCAGACGTCAGGGTGCTGGGTGCAAAGCAGAGATTCCTTTCCTTCCTTCCGGCCTGGAGAAAAGGAGCAATGCCCTCTGGTGCCATGGAGCCAGCCAGCCCAGCCTCTGCATTGCTGGGACGGAGACTGACTACATGCTAAACACTGACCCCTCCATCCCCCCTGCCCCAGCCCCTGGCACCCACCATTGTACTTTCTGTCTATGGATTCAACTCCTCTGGGGACCTCCTATAAGTGGCTTATTTCACTTAGCATCATGCCCTCGGGGTTCATCCATGTTGAAGCTGGTGTCAGAATTCCCTTCCTTTTTAAGGCTGAATAATATTCCATTGCATGGACCACATTTTTTTGTCCATTCATCCATCAATGGACATCCGGGTTGTTTCTGTCTTTTGGTGATTGTGAATAATGCTGTTATGAAGATGCATGTGCAAATATCTTTTCAAGACCCTGCTTTCATTCCTCAGGTAAATACCCAGAAGCAGAGTTGCTGGATAAGATGGTAATTCTTTTTTGTTTATTTGTTTGTTTGTTTGGTTGGTTGGTTGCACCAGCTCCTTAGTTGCAGCTCTCCGGCTCCCCAGTTGTGGCATGTGAACTCTTAGTTGCGGCATGCATGTGGGATCTAGTTCCCTGACCAGGGATCGAACCCGGACCCCCTGCACTGGGAGCTCGGAGTCCCAACCACTGTGCCACCAGGGAAGTCCCATCAGACAGTAATCCTATGCTCCTACTTTTTTGAGGAACCGCCGTCCTGTTTTCCAGTTCTCCCGTCTTTTACCTTGGGTGGAATCATTCGGTACATGTGTGTGTATGGCTTCTTTCATGTGACATTATATTCATGAGATTCATCTGGTTGTCACATACAGTGGCAGACTGTTTCTTTGCACTGCTTTATTGTGCGCCATTGTACAAACACACAACAATTTATCCAGTAAATGGCTCACGGACACTAGGCTGTCTCCAGTTTGGGGCTGTTACGAATGGTGCCACCTGCACATCATAGCCCGTGCCTGGGGAGACCTGTGCAGAGCTGATGGGTCCAGGGTATGCATGTGCCTTAACTGGATTTTTTTAAATAAATTTATTTATTTATTTTTGGCTGCATTGGGTCTTTGTTGCTGCGCATGGACTTTCTCTAGTTGCGGCAAGAGGGGGCTACTCTTTGTCGCGGTGCACGGGCTTCTCATTGCGGTGGCTTCTCTTGTTGGGGAGCACGGGCTCTAGGCATGCGGGCTTCCGTAGTTGCAGTACTTGGGCCCTAAAGAGCGCGGGCTTCAGTAGTTGCAGTGCGTGGGCTCAATAGTTGCGACGCATGGGCTTCAGTAGTTGTGGCACGGGGGCTCAGTAGTTGTGGCTTGCGGGCTCTAGAGCGCGGGGTCAGCAGCTGTGGCGCACGGGCTCAGCTGCTCCGCAGCATGTGGGATCTTCCCGGGCCGGGGCTCGAACCCGTGTCCCCTGCATCGGCAGGAGGATTCTCAACCCCTGAGCCACCAGGGAAGCCCTTAACTGGCTTTTCACAAGCCTTATCCATGCAAAATTCCCTGGAAAGGAGTTGTGTTGTGCTTAAATACAGTAACATAGCAAGGTTGACAGTCGCCACACATATTCCTCAAATACCTCCAAAGCGGATTCTAACCCTGTGACAACCCCTCTGTGGGCCAGACACGATCGTTCCCCAGCGTCTCAGGTCAGGATAAACCCTGAAGTGAGGTAGCTTGCCCAGATCCCCCTGCGGGTGAGCGGGGAGCTGGAATGCAGATCCGGCGGCACCGGTCTCCACGGCTCACACGGCCTTTATTCACCTCTGAAAGGCAGGTGCTTGTTTTCCTCTCCACCACTCACGTTACCTTTTAGAAATTCAGTTTTAATTGCAAGGAAAATATTATGACGGTAGGCCTGCCCCGGCCGCCTGCTGCTTCCCCCTCTGTTATTACAGTAATTGACTTGCTGGATCCGGCTGACCGGAGGGTGCCCGTCTTCCTCGTCTGTGTTTGCCGGTGTCAGGCAAGTGCGTGCCTCTTGGCGTTATGATTCCAAATAACTCAATTGGAGGTGATTTGTAGAACAAAATTATTGGGAACAGAATGATGATTAGTCAGCAGGGTAGCTGGGAAACTGATCCACCTGCCTTGTAATTTCTTCTGATTTGTAGCAAGAAAGTTTATGAAGGTCCTGTGGTCACGTGAGAGCGATGACCAGTGTGCACACGCCCTTGACCATCTATTTATCTACTCGCTCCTTTCTTATAAAATAGCACACACGCGATGCCCGCCGTTTTTTGTAACCCTCTTTACCACTTAGCAGTGTATAATGGATAACATTCTGTGCCCATAAATAGTCGTCTACAGCTTTCTCGGGGGCTACATCCTGTTCTACCATAATTTATCTAACTTACGTAGATTGTTCCCAGTTTTGGGGATTATGTGTAATGACTATTCTTGCCTGCGAATCTTCAGGCAGGACGCAGTTCCACGGATCTTATCGGGATTTTAGTCCATCTGTGCACCCTCCAAAAACGACGTGCCAATTTATACTTCTGCTGGCAGGGCATGAGGGTGTCTTTTCTCTCTTCTTTGGCCAGCACCAGCTTTAAAATTTCAACCATTATTCGCCAGTTTGACAGAAGACAAACAGACTATCGTCAGGGCTTTCATCGCACCTCTTTGATTCAGGCGACATCAAGTGTTTGTCACGAGCCGATCAGAGCGTTTGTGAGATGCCTGTTCAAGTCTTTTGCCCATTTTCTGCGGAGGTGCTTGTCCTTCAGAAACGTACCGCTTTTTCAGAACACTATTAACCATTTGTCTGTAACATGGATTGAAACACTTACTCCTGGTTTGCCATGTGCTTTTAATTTGGGTTTATGGTATCTTTAACCATACAGACGTTTTAAATGTTCATGTAGCCAAACATATCACGCTTTCCCTCTGCGGTGCTTGGAAGGGCCTCGCATCCCAGAATAATGAAGTGATTCATCTGTATGCCCAGTATTTTATCTGCCTGGTGGACCGGGATATGTGGTGACGCAAAGCTTCTAATCTACGCTTCAGATGCTTTACCTAAAAGTTAGCTGAGGATCTTGCATTAGTGACTGGAGATTGCAGATGGAACATGACTATATGGTTTTTAAATGGGTAGAAGCTGATATTTCCTACAGATCCTATAGATCTTCATCAACCCCTCTGAATACAAAGTTTTCCCAGGTCAGTGGACTTGGAGAGAATTGTTTTCCCTTAATGGGTCATCTTCCATCTACCGGGCAGTGACCCCCCCGAAGTAACAGTCAGTTTCAGAGCCACTGCTGACCCCAGCGAGCACAAGGTCTCAGAGAGGAGAGCCCATGAGCGCCACAAAAGCACAGAAACACGGTCCCCCAGATACGGCCGGCGTGGGTGTGGCCGGGTTCCCGCGGGAGACGTGGACGCTAGGGTTGCTGCCGCTGTGTTTGGAGTCAGCGTGCGAGGCGCTGGGCCCTGTGGGAGCCCGGGAGGGTCGTGGATGTGCCGGTCTGAGGCTCCCTGCCCTGCGCCCGATGGGGCTGCCTGGGAGGACGTCCCTGCTTCCAACGCCGGGCGATGCAGAAAAGAAACAACTTGTGGAACTTCATAAATCAGGACTATTTTTGTTCCAAGGATTGAAAATTGATTCCGGGTCGTGCGGATCCGGGAGGCTCGACTGCCTCAAGCTCTCTCTGTGCCAGGGTCCTGCGCGTCAGCAGTTTTCCCGGAAAGCAATCCTTTTATGTTGAGCATCCTCGCGACCGATGACTGTACTGCGGCTGCCTGGCCAGACAGGGGTTGCAGAAGGCGGGCGCGCTGTTCCCGAAGCTCCTGGTCCTTTGATGACCCCTCGGGGGGAGAGCTGAGGCCTCTGGGCTGGACTCCGCTCAGCCTTCCTGCTCCTCCACGTGGACAGCCTGGGAGCCCCCCCGCCCCGCATTTCTTTGTTCATTTGACCCAGGTTTGCATCGGACATACCCCGGGGGAGAGGCCTTTTAAAACAGTTTACACGCCTAGTGAACATTGCCCCGTACGATGACTTGAGGCCAGAACCTCCCCCTTTGTGAAGCTTTTCCTTTGAGCTACGATAAAGGCTGCTGGTCACTGCCCCTTGAGTCCTCTGAGATGACCGGGGACGGGAGCGCTGTCTGGGCCAGAGGCCCTTGTTCCCAGGGGCGGTCCTGGGACTCCACACCCCGTAGGGACCCTGTGCTCGACCAGCAAAGGCTCGCTTTGCGCATCGGCGGGTGGGCCGTGCTCTGCTTCTGTCTCCTTGGGAAGGACTGGCCCTGGCAGCCTGCTGCCTCCAGAAGAACAAGAAACACAGTGGGTAGAGCTTGTGGTTCCACAGCGCACCCCCAACCAACCCACAGACCCAGGAGTGAGGGGGACACGCCTGGGGCGCCTGCCACGGGATGCTGGTCACACGGTGACAGCTGACCAATGCAGGAGGGGCCTCAGCTGAGCGTGGCTGGGGCTCATCCCTCTGACTTCGCCCCTGAGTGTCCTTGGTGTCTGTGGGCGTCTCTCCTCCCCCCGCCCCGTACAAACCATCACCTTCTGTCACCTGACACCTAACACATCCCCCCACCACCCCATCATCCCTCACCCTGCCCCCTCCAATCCAGTCACAAGAGCAGTGATCTTTGAAAGACACAAGCTGCTGAATCATATCACGTCCCCCTCCCCGTCGCCCCAGTTTAAAAGCCCATTAGTGGTTCTCTATTGCGTTAGAAACAGACCAAACCCCTCCCAGTGGCCTGGCCCAGCTTCCCTTCAGCCTCTGACCACACCGACTCCCTGGAATGGGCTGTCCTCCTCCCTCCCAGTTAAGCACCACCCATCCTTCCATTCGCAACTAAAATGCTCCCAGGGGCTTGCCTGGTGGCACAGTGGTTGAGAGTCCGCCTGCTGATGCAGGGGACGCGGGTTCGTGCCCCGGTCCGGGAAGATCCCACGTGCCGCGGAGCGGCTGGGCCCGTGAGCCATGGCCGCTGAGCCTGCGCGTCCAGAGCCTGTGCTCCGCAACGGGAGAGGCCACAACAGTGAGAGGCCCGCGTACCGCAAAAAAAAAAAAAAAAAAATGCTCCCAGGCCCGCCGGCTCGGGCCCCTCGCCCACGTGGACCTGTCCTCGGGGGCTCGGGGACACGCCCAATGGGGGTGTGCACGCCGGTCCAGCTCCCACACGCCTGCAGGGGCCTCCCAGTGTCCCCTGGCCCAGGCGGTGGGGGGCAGGGCCCTCCACCCAGTGTTCCAGGGGCCCCCTGGACGTTTCCAGCGACCTCTTCCCTCTCCTCCCCACTCCACTCGCTCCCCTGGGTCCCCTGACAGGGCGGCCACCAGCCAGGACATGGCTTTGGGGGGTGGGGGTCACCCGCCACTGCGGGGAGCCCCTTGGCCCCCGGTGTCTTCTCCCACCCTCCCTGTCCCTGCCGCCCCAGCCTGGCCAACGGTGGGGGGACCCTGGCTTCACCCTTTTCCTCCCAGGCTGTTCTCTGCACAGCACCTGATTCATTTAAACGTTTCACCTTTATCACGGCCAACAAGGCCTTAAATCGGTGATTCTCGGGCCCCACTGCACATTTATGAGCACGAGATCCACCCTGCCCCACTGTTCTGCCCTTGCAGGCCCACCTTGCCAGCAGAGAAGCAGCCCCCTGAAAAGACAGAGGCTGCTCCTTTCATCACTGCTCGTAGGACTGAGTCTCCTTGACGCCGCCAAGGCCACGGGCCAGCCCCGGACCAGGGCCAGCCAGCCAGCCCTGGGACACGTGGGCTGGGAAGGGGCAGGGATGGATCCCCCAGAAGAAACCAGGTCCCCCCACCTCCAGAACGGGGTCCTCCCACAAATGTCCTCTGCAGCGGGGAAGGAAGTCCCAGCTGACCCCATCTCCCCGTGGCCTCGGAGCTGCAGAACTCCGCTGTAATGGCCACAGAGCAGGGGGTCAGGGCAGCGGCATTTTTAGGTTTACGAGACATGTTATTGGCCCATCTCAGATCATCATAGAGTGTGAGATGCAGTGTTTGCCCCCCCGCAATAGTTTCCAGGCAGGAGACAATAAAGCAGAACGGATTTCTAAATGTGGGCGTTGTCGCCTTGGTTTGAAGGTAGGCCCTAGATATATATATATAAAATGTATATATATAAAATTATATATATTATATATATAATTTTTTTAAATTGAAGTCTAGTTGATTTACAACGTTGTATTAATTACTGCTATACAGCAAAATGATTCCATTATACATATATAGCTTCTCATTTTTAAAAAATATTCTTTTCCATTATGGTTAATCACAGGATATTGAATATAATTCCCTGTGCTCTACAGGAGGACCTTGTTGTGTATCCACTCTATACATAAAAGCTTACATCTGCTGACCCCAACCTTCCCCTCCATCCCTCCCCCCCCTCCCCCTGGCAACCACCAGTCTGTTCTCTATGTCCGTGATTCTGTTTCTGTTTCATAGATATGTTCATTTGTGTCGTGTTTTAGATTTGCACATGTAAGCGATATCATATGGTATTTGTCTTTCTCTTTCTGACTTACTTCACTTAGTATGATCACCTCTGGTCACATCCATGTTGCTGCCAATGGCATTGTTTCGTTCCTTTTTAGGCCCGAGTAGTGTTGAGCACAGGAAGACTTTAGCTGCAGTCTGGGCGAGCGTCGTTAGGGAGCATGCTGCGTACAAGGCCCTTTACTCTGTCGGGAGCTTGGTTGGGGGGTGAGTTTGCTAGTCCCCTTGAATGCTGTTTAAGGAGGAAACCAAATTCTCTAAAATGCGTGCGCCCACAGCGGACACATAGCGGACCCTCAGTGTAAATATTGAGCTGAAATGAGCTGCGGTTCTGGCTGGGCCACAGCTCGGAGAATCTGCTCGTGACAGGCATGCAGTCGAGGGGTTCCCCAGGCCAGGGCCTCAGTCACCCACAGAAAGTGAGAGCTGGCAGCCAGCTTCCTTGGGCAGGGCCTGGGGACGGGTGGTGAGCGCTGGGGGTATGGGTCTTCTGGGACACGCCCCCAGAGAGTAGGAAGGAGAGGATGCTGTGGTGGGGGGTGCACCCTGCCTGGCCCTGGGGGACGTTCGCCCAGAGTCCCGCGTCCCTCCAGCCATGGAGGCAGCTGGGGCCATGCTGGGGCCCTGCCAGCCAGCTGAGTAAAACAGCTAATGAATAACACCAGTTAAAACTGGGCCGCTCTCAGCGCTGAGTGCTTCACTGGCCCCCAGCCCAGCACTTCCCAGCTCAGGGTCAACCCGCAGGTCCTCGGAGAGCTGGGGGCAGGAAGAGCCGGCATCGCTCGCCAGGAGTGTGGTCCATTTAGCTGGGTTGCTATTTTTACCCTTTGTTCTCCAGCAAGGGATTGTTCTTGACGGCAGGGACTTCATCAGCCCCTGGCCCTCCCTGCTTTCCCCCCTCTCTGACCAGCAGTGTCTTTCTCTCCTTTTGGAATTTCAGATGATGCCACCCACTTGCATGAAAGCCAAGTAGGTTAGTCGTTGCATTTGAAGGAAGGTGTCGTCCATAAGTGCTCTATTCGTTATTAATGAGATGGTGGCCAAAAGGTGGGAGTGGCAATTTGGATTTTATAAAGTTGCCCGGACAGGTGTGAGGGAGAACATTCCGGAGATGTGTGCTTCCCTGCAATTCCCGAATGCGAAAAAGTTTAAACATTCTGGGGCCGCCCAGCTCAACTATTCATCAGGTCATAGAGTGACATCAGAGAAGAGTTAATGACAGGACTTCCCTGGTGGCACAGTGGTTAAGAACCTGCCTACCAATGCAGTGGACACGGGTTCGAGCCCTGGTCTGGGAAGATCCCACATGCTGTGGAGCAACTAAGCCCATGCGCCACAACTACTGAAGCCTGCGTGCCCAGAGCCCGTGCTCTGTAACAAGAGAAGCCACTGCAATGAGAAGCCCATGCGCCGCAATGAAGAGCAGCCCCCACTCGCTGCAACCAGAGAAAACTCGCGTGCAGCAACAAACACCCAACGCAGCCAAAAAAAAAAAAAAAAAACCTATAAAAAAAAGAGTTAATGACAAATAACAGTTCACATGATTCCCAACGGCCAGCCAGTCTCCACCAGTGGCTCACTCACCTGGAAGAGTGGCCACCAGTGAGGGGCCACCTGCAGGCCTGCTGGGTCCTGAAGCTGCTGTGAGCTGTCCCTCGGCCCCATGAGGATGGGCCTGCAGGGCACCCCTCCTCCCACTGTCCCTGCGCGTGGGCCGGCCCTGGCAGAGAATGGCTGGCCATTGCTGAGGGCCGCAGGAGTGCTGCAGGGTCAGGGAAAGGTGGCATCAGGCCCCAAAGGGGCCCCAAGTGGGGCTTGACCGGAGCTGCCAGAGATCTGGGGCTTAGGGCTGGTCTAGGTGGCCCCGTCTCCCCACTCGAGGCCCCTTCCGCTCAGCCTCTCCCCCTCCCACCCGGCCACTCCCCTGCTGCCCCGCACAGCTGGAGGGGAGTGGGCACAGTCTCCTTGGAGGGGGTGTAGGGACCACGTCCTCAGACCCCAGCCAGGCTGAGACCCCCACCTCTCATCACACCCCCAACCCCCGTCACCGATGCAACAGAAAAGCAGACATCCCAAGGGAGGCCAGTGGATCACCGGGCTGGGCTGGGACGAGACGTCTGTGACCAGTGGAGCCCAGCTGGGTGGTGCAGAGCAGGGGAGGGGCCCCACGTTCACAGAGGGTTGAGCACAGCAGGCTGGTGGGCGCCAGGCCACCAGTGTGGTTCCAGTGGCTCCAGACGGGCAAGGAGGCTGGGGGCCTGGCCTCTCACCTGGGAGCACGGCTGGGAGGGCAGCCGAGCTCGAGGGCATGACTGCAGTCGGGGTCTGGGAGCTCGTCTGGGCTCAGCCGGGAGTGGCTGTGCTTTCTCCCCCAGGCTCTGAGCAGGGAGGCCCCGACCTGAGGCCTGTCCTGGGCGAGCTCTGGGAGTGTTTAGGTGTGTGGGGGGTGCACCCCTTCCCCCAGGGGTCACAGTAATCAGAGAAGCAACTCCCGCTGTACCCAGGGCTCCAAGGAAGGAGGGCTGCCTGGCGGAGCAGGACAGTCCGCGGGGTCTGGTGGCAGGGCCTGCGGGTGGCTGCGCGTAGCTCTGGGCCTTGCTGGCAGCCACTCAAGGGTCGGATGCACTTTTCCAAAGACAGGTCTCTCCCAGCCCCAGGCTCTTCTCCGGTGTTACTCTGACACCCTTCCATGGAGGGGTGGGGGTCTCCGTCCCCTCTTCTGGAATCCGGCGGCCTTGTAACCATGGTGGAAATGACGCCATTCCACTCCAGAGTCTTGGCCGTAAAAGGTGGCCCAGGCTGCACTGGTCTCTGCTGGGCGCCAGGTGCCGAAGCTGGAGCCATGTTCAGGGCCCCGGCAGGGGTCCCAGCCAAGGTTCCTGCTGACAGAGGCCACGACTGCAGGAGACGCCCTCAGGTGACAGGACCCCCAGGCTCAAGTCTTCCCAGACCTTGAGGAACAAAACCAGGCCATCCCATGGGGCCTGTCCGAATCCTGCCACACAGGTTCTGAAAGCAATGGACTGGGTCATCTTACAGCCCAAGTCTGGGCGCCCGTGATGCAGCAGTAACAGGAACCCATGTAGTCAGGCCCTCACTACCCCGGCCTCCCAGCCTCTGCTGGCAGGTCCCGGGAGGGCCCCCAGGGGAGGCAGGCGTCACGCTGAACAGGCAGGGTGGGCCCAGGTCTGGCCCTGATGCGTCTCCATCTAGGTGTGGCCAGGTGGTGCAGGTCCCCAAGAGGCAGCCTCTTCCCCACCCAACCACCGCCCCTCCGAGGTCAGCAGGTGCTGCAGCAGGCGGTGCCACCCCGCCCTCCCAGCCTGGCCAATGGTGTGGCCTCAGCTCAGAGCCTCCCCAGGCCAGCGCATTCAGGGGCTGCTCTAACCAAAGGCCATTACGCTGTCACGGCCCACATGTCTCACGTCCCCCTTCCTGCCCGTTACCGCTGGCCGGTGTGCGTGAGATGCGTCTCTTCCCGTCTCCTCCTCCTTACCGAGTCACCGCAATCCAGCCAGACCGCCCCCCACCCCACCAGCTCTGAGCTCATCAGCTCTGCCATCAATTACTCACCCCCAGAGCTGGGGTGTGGGGCGAGAAACTTGGATCTGACGAGGGCTTTGGGTCCCAGGCAGCTTGCGTGGCTCGGAGAATGGTGGGCAGGGGCCAGAGTGGGCTCCAGCCCCTCTGCTCCTAACTCCACGTGTGGCCGAGTGGCTCCCAGCTCCCAGCTCAGACTTGGAGTCCGGCACTGCCCCACTTGCCCCACGGTCGAGGCGGGAGGATGGGCAGCTGCTGCCCAAGTCCAAGGATGTTGGTCGACTTTGACGCAGAAAAAGAAGAGGTTGCATCAATGTGCTGACACCTCAGCCCACCCGACCGGCTGCTGGCACTCAGCCTCCCCTCCAGCTGCAGGACAGCTGTGGTGGCTGCCCATGGAGTCCTCACGGCCTCCCTGAGCTAACGGCACTGCCCAGGTATCGTAACTGGAATATCGAGTATCGCGCCAGCCACGCATTCAGAGATGGCTCCGCTCAGTTACGACAGACTCATTATTTTTGCTGGATTCAATTTCCTAGTATCTGTTGAGGATTTTTGCACATTATGGACTGAACCTCTGGGTGCCCCTCAAATTACCCTGAAAGCCATGTGTTGAAGCCTTATCTCCAATGTGATGGTATTTGGAGAGGGGGCTTTGGGAGGTAATTAGGGTTAGATTAGGTCATGAGGATGTGGCCCTCATGGTAGGATTAGTGGCCCCATGAGAAGAGCCACTCTATCTGCAGGCACAGCGAGGAGAGGCCCCGTGAGGACATAGCAAGAAGGCTGCTGACTGCCGGCACAAAGGGGGCCCTTGCCAAAACCGGCTTGTGCCAGCACACTGCTCTCGGACTTGCAGCCGCCAGACCTGTAAGAAAATGAGTTTCTGGTGTTCAGACTACCCAGGCTGTGGTATTCTGTTGAGGCAGCCTAGCTGGCTAAGGCAGTATTGATGTTCATGTGGCCCGGCCTCCCCTCAGGCTGTCCAGGTGAGGTCCAGCATACGCTCCAGCACCCAGGCCTGACCTTCACCAAGGCCTGACCAGCACCCGGGCCTGACCATCACCCAGGCCTGACCAGCACCCAGGCCTGACCAGCACCCAGGCCTGACCATCACCCAGGCCTGACCAGCACCCGGGCCTGACCAGCACCTGGGCCTGACCAGCGTCCAGGCCTGACCTGCAACCAGGCCTGACCTGCACCCAGGTCTGACCTGCACCCAGGCCTGACCAGCAACCAGGCCTGACCAGCACCCGGGCCTGACCTGCACCCAGGCCTGACCAGCACCCGGGCCTGACCAGCACCCAGGCCTGACCAGCACCCAGGCCTGACCATCACCCAGGCCTGACCAGGACACAGGCCTGGCCAGCACCTGGGCCTGACCAGCGCCCAGGCCTGACCTGCACCCAGGTCTGACCAGCATCCGGGCCTGACCTGCACGGGGCCGACATGGCCAGAGGCCCCAGGGGCTACCGAGCTGACCTGGGCTGAGCACCCATACAGCCAGCCCTTCCCCCCCAGGCCACACGGGGACTCATGGGGAGCGGTGCTCCCGGGAAGACGCAGCCGGCGTCTGTCCCAGGCTGACCACCTGGCCTGGAGCCGTCTGCCCTCCCGGCTGCTGGAGGGTCACTGTCATTGCCCTATGGAGGTGACTCCAGGGGGCTCATCTCCGCCGATTCGGGTGTTAGGAGCCCAGGGGCGGGGGTTTTGTCCTACTATGCGCTGGGCCTCCACCTGGCTGCTGCCCTCCTGCCTGTGGGAGCCTCAGTCACTTCACCTGGATGATGGGCTTGAACACCTGCCCTGCAGTCACAGGGAGCGTGGCCCAGGGCAGAGGTCCACGGGAGGCCCTTCCCCCGGCCTCGACGGAGAGCACACGGGAGGTGCGCGAAGGCCCGCGTGGGTCCCGGAGCAGCCCTCACACTGCGCAGGTTGTGTAACCCCGAGCCTCCGTTTCCCTCTGTGGGAACCACGTGGGCGCCCTGCCACGGCGACGGCACCACCCCCGACACCAGGGACCCGTTCACTGTCCATCCGGACTCAGACAGCTAAGTCCCACTGTCTCTCGACCAGGGAACTTTGTGTCAATAACTTACTGACTTTGCATTTATTGAGCACTTACTGTGTGCCCGCCCTGACCACACACACTGTCCTCCAACTTCTCCTCCCACTCCCCCATCCAGGCCCCTCCTCTTCTCTCTGCTTCCCAGGGCCGCGGGACCCAGGCCTCCTCTCCCCACTGTCCACACCCCTCATGACCTCAGCCAGTCCCAGGGCTTCAATGTCACCCGGACATTGACGATCCGAAATTCACGTCCACGTCCGTACATTTCCCCTGAGCTCGTCTTAGCCCTCGAAGGCCTGCTTGTCCACGTGAAGGCCAGCAGGAGCCTCAGGCCCAGCGTGGCCAGGCAGCACCGTCCTGCTGCCCCGTCAGGCCCAGGCCATCCCACGGCCCCGCCACCCGTTCAGCCGCCTCGTCCCATCCCTTCTGTGCTTTGTGGTTCCTCCTTCACAATAAGCCTCAAGTTTCCCTCTGCCCGTAGGCTCCACCCCCCATCTCCCTCCCACAGCAGCCAAAGGGACCCTGTGAAAACACGGATTAGATCCTGCCGTCTCTGCCCCCACCTCATTCAGAACAAAACCTGCTCCTTACTGGGGTCCACAACGCCCCCCAAGACCTACCACAGGCCCCCTCTGCCTGGGCTCCAGCCGCATGGGTCTCCCCTCTGGCCGTGGACTGCCCCCCAGCCCGTTTGCATCAGGGTCTTTGCACTTGCTGCTCCTGCGTCCTGCGATGCTCTCCCACAAGGCTGCGTGGCGGCTCGGGCATGAATCAGACATTTCTTCCGGGGGGAGTCCTTCTTGGCCTTCCATGCCCCCATCTGCCTATCTCCTATAAAAGCTGAGACGTTGTCTCAGCTGCTCTTATATAGGCGCTGCCCCCCGATACCTCCCACTAGAACGTGAGCCCCTGGGGGCAGCGACCTCCTCTACCCGGTTCAGAGGTTTCCTGGATCAGCGCTGCCCATCGTGTGGATGAAGAAATGAAGAAATGGAGACACGCAGCAGTGAGCAGCGGAGTGGGGCTTGAGCCCACCTCGGGGGGCCACGGCCTCGTCCTGTCTTGGGACGTGCTCACATGGGTGCTATCCCATGCTCCATCCGCACCACAGGCAGGTCCTGGAGGGAGGCTGCTGCCGTGGGGTCCGTGCCCAGCCCAGAAAGATTCCAGGCAGCTGCCAGGGGTCCGACAGCGCTCCTGCCAGGCTGGGTAGGGCCTCCCTGGGGAAGGGGGCTGGAGCAGGGGAGGCGATGTGCCCACCTGGGACGCCTGAGGAGCCCCAGGGCAGACGCCAGGAGGCAGCCCTCCCAGCCCCGCCGATCCCTCTGCTTGCCTGGTCCCGGTGAGTGGCTGGGTGGGCTCCAGATCTCGGGGGCTCAGGATGCCCTCGCTAAGCTAGGGGCCGGTCAGAGCATCTGGGGCCAGGGCAGGACGAAGCAGCCATTGTGTCCTGGCCGGGAAGCCCTGCTGCTCCCCCCGGGAGGTGCGCTCTGCTCCTGGAGGCCCTGGGGCCCTGATGTCACCTCTGCAGCGGAGGCTTCTCTCAGCTTGGCGGGAGCGGGCCTGCTGTGCCGGGGAGCCAGCCCAGGGGCTGGGCAGGGAGCCCTCCAGGCCTCAGCTTCCCCAGCTCCGAAATAGTCACCGATTGCTCTCTCCGGGGACGTGGGGATGACACGCAGCACATACGCCCCCCAACCCTCGTCCTGCCCGCCCTTCGCAGGCTGCCCGGAGCCGCCCTGCCCGCCTGTCCCAGCCGGCCTGCTGCATTATTCACTCAGCACAGGGCTGGCCCCGGCCGGCCGAGGCCGGTGAGGGGGGCCGGGGGCGCCCTCCTGGACCACGTCCCTTCCCTCTGGCGCTCTCTTAAGTCATCTCTGGCTGCAGCTTGGAGCCTCCGCCCACCCTGTTAATGGACCCTCAGCGGAGACTGCCGCAGCCGGGCCGGCCCCACGCTGGCCCAAGCCCTGCCTCCACTGCCCGCGGGGCCACATTCACTGCGCCAGGCCCAGTGCTGCAAACAGGCTCCACCCAGTCACCGAGCTGACCTCCACCCCCCAACAGCAACTCCACCACAAGGACTCGGGATGGAAACGGGCTCCAAGGCTCCCCAGGCTGGGGTTGCACATGGTTCACCGTGTTTTCTCAAAAAGTGCTTCCCAGGGCCATGGGCTGTGCCTGTGTGTGCACATGTGCGTGTGCGTGTGCATGTGTATGAAAAGGTTCCTGCGTGAGTCACGTGTGCAACGCTTTGCACTCAGCACAGCTTCCATTGTCCTCTGACTCCCCTGTGTACATGTGCGGACACTTGCACACGCGCACAGACGTGCAAAGGTCCTGGCCGGGCGAGGTCTGGAGCTCGGGCCCTGCGTGCCACGGCCTGCTCAGCACTAGCTTCCCCACATTTGGTTTTGGGGCTTATCACTGCCGTTTGCTGCTGGTTTATCCAGAGCGCCCCCCCGAATATGTGGGCCCCTGGAAACCTTTGGCACCAGCTCTGCTGAGGGAAGGGGCCCATGAATTTCCAGGCCTGTGCCAGCCCTGTCCTGCCCCCAATAAGCAAGGAGATATATAGATGGATGGATGGATGGATGGATGGATGGGTGGGTGGGTGGGTGGATGGATGGTAGATGGATGGGTGGGTGGGTGGATGGATGTATGGATGGATGGATGGGTGGGTGGGTGGATGGATAGATAAAGAAATCCCAAGACATGGAGACAATCTAAGGGTCCATCAGTGGATGAACGGATAAAGGAGATGTGGTATGTGCACCATGGAATACTGCTCAGCCATAAAAAGGAACGCAGTCCTGCGATTTGTACAACATGGATGGACCTTGAAGGTATGATGCTAAGTGAAATAAGACAGAGGAAGACAGATATCATATGACCCCACTCACATATGGTACCTAAAAATACAAAACAAACAACAAACAAAATGAAACAAAAACAAACTCATAGATACAGAGAACAGGTTAGCAGTTTCCAGAGGGGACGGGTTGGGGGTGGGCTACAGCTGGACTTGTGGTGGGGACCACTCTGTAGTGTATACAGATGTCGCACTGTAGTGCTATACAACTGAAACACATATAATATTAATAACAAAAGCCCTGGCAGATTAGTAGGAAATCGGTTATTCATGCCCCAAATGAAAGAGTAAATCTCGCCCCCGTGTAAATCGCTGCTTGAGAAGATGTTACCCTCAGCAGGTGCAGCACTTTCTGCCTCGGCCGGCGGGGACATAAAACCCTGCCTTTGACGTGAGCCGAGCCTGGCGTCAGCTTCCCGGAGAACATGGATCCCGGGGTGGGACCAGCACAGGCCCGGAGGCCACTCTCCTCGGGCTGAAAGCGAGCCTCACAATGGGAGGTGGGGGGCCATGGACATTCTCGAGGCCACCTTGGACAGTTCCGGCCTCTCCCACCCACCCAAGAACATCTCTGGCCTGAGTGGACGGCGTGCGGGGCAGGTGGAGAGCCTCCAGGAGAGAGAGACCCCAACCAAAGGGGGCGGGAGTTGGTGGCAGACACTCAGCGTCCCCCCCTTGGGGGTCCCCCACTCGGGACCACATCAGAGAGTCCTCGGCGGTCACTTCTCACCAGCTCCGCCTCTCTGCCTTTCCTCTCCTCCTGGCCTCTCCTCCCAGCTCCTCACGGCATTTGCTGGCATCATCTCCATACAAATTATGTGCCCCAAACCTTTGTCCAGGGCCTGCGTCAGGGACCCAGATGAAGACACCAGCGCTCCCCACTTGTGGCAACCCTGGGGAATGTGTCACACCAAGTTTTTCTTGACAGAGGGTCCCCACGTCCGCCCTCCACCTTCAACAGTGCCAGCGGGGGCCCAGCCTCACGGTCCCGGGGTGAAGTTGGCTGGAAGCAGCTCTTCCCACAGTGGGTACCCAGGACCCTTGGTCCCATGGCCGCTCCATGAGCCTCAGCACACGGCTTCCCAGAGGTGGCCCGCAGGCCAGCAGGAGGGGCTCTGTGACCTTGGTACCAGGTGCTCCCCCAATGAACTCGTCCAGGAAACCCTTCTTTCTGCTGACGGCTGTCAACCCGTGTCCCAGAACCCGTGCGTCCTGGTGGCTCGCAGCTCATGGAGGGACTGATTGGACATGCTCCCAGAGTGGCTTTCCTTAGTGCGTTTAAATAGCGTGAAGCCACCAGATTAGCTTTCCACGCTCGGCCTCAGGAACATGTAGTTCACACGTCTGTGAAATCCCGGAGCGGCAGTGATGCGTCATCCCGGTTTGTGTTTCCAGAGCCCCACGGCAGAGCCCCAGGCAGCCCAGTAAGTGTTGGTGGCAAGGATGAGCCACGTGCAATGCCAGGTTCTGCTTGGGTGGCAGCCTCAGGGTGGGGGGGACCTGAGGCACCTCCAGCCTCGGGCATCTCTCCGCCCGGCTCTGGGCCTGAGAGGCGCCCCCAACAACGTGCTGGTTTTCTGTCGTCGTACTTTACAGATGAGGAAACCGAGGCCCAGACAGAGGCAGCCTCTTGCCCAGGTCACACAGGCCCCAGCCTCCCGACCCACTCTGCCTCGGAGAGTCCAGCTGAGCTGCGCTGAAGAGTGTGGCCCGCGGGAGACACAGCTCTGTGCAGAGCCACCTGCTGCCACCTTGGGCTGGCAATTCCAGATCCCCGCTGGCCGTGGTCACATGTGCACTGCACTAGACGCCAGCCACCACCTTGTCTGTGTGGCGACCCGTCACCTACAGGGGACATGTGTGAGTGGCATGTGTGTTTCAGGGTGTGTGGTGTGTGTTTGTGCGGCCATGTCACACCTGACCCGTGGCGCAGGTGGGCCTCACACCGCAAGTTGGTTCTGAGGGGGTTCCGCCCACACATCGTGTGTTCAGCTCTGCTGTGAGTGTCCACGTGAGGCCGGGGAAGGCGGGGCGAGTCCACTGTCATCGCAGAACAAGCCCTCTAGTTGGTGTGGCCAGGACCTGCAGGGGCCTGTTGCTGGTTCTCAGAACAAGTTGTACATACCTGTCCCCAGGCTCAGGGGGCACCTCAGATCTGAGGTAGCCAGCAGGTGTGGGGACAACTGGGGAGAATTCACCTGCTCAGAACTCCTACCCGTCATCTGGATCTCATTTTACACATCCCTTCCTCCAAGAAGTCCTCCCTGACCACTCACCCAAAGTAGGTAATGAGTACCTGCCATGAGCCCCACACCCCACGTGCCCTGCCCCTCACTGGACTCTGCAATGCCTGGGACAGAACCTCCTTAGGTATTTCCTGGGTACATTAAGGTGTGGATGAACGCAGAGCTCGGTGGTACCCAGGCCTGCAGATTTCCTTGGACCAGAGAGCCACAAATCCGTCTGTGACTCACGCCACTGGATCACTGGCCTCCTTGGGAAAATGGGCGGAAGATCTGACCTAATTCCCAGGAACACTAGACTTCTGCTCCTCTTGGCAGTGAAGTTCAGAAGACACGCCCCCCCCCCCATCACCCTGGGGAAGGCAAAGGTGATTTTATGCGTTGATTGGCTGGGCCTCGGGACCCAGTACTTTGGTCAAACACCAGTTCAGATGTTGCGTGAAGGCATTTTCAGATGTGATCAACACTTAAACCAGCCGACTTCAAGGAAAGTGGGTGACCCTCTGCGATGTGGGTGGGCCATCCAAGCAGCTGAGGCCGCAAGAGCAAAGACTGATGTCTCCCCGGCAAGACCCCCTCCTCCTGTGGGCACACGGTGGGTAGGCGGCCCTTCAGCCGGAGATGCGAGTGGGTGCGTCCAGCCCAGCTGTGGCCCCACTGGGGAGGGTGGGGAGTGGCTACCATTTACCGGCATCGGTTTCAGCGGTTTTACTGTTTGCCCATCTTTCCTCTCAGCCCAGAGAGGCAGCGACTGGCACGCCCCTCTGGAGCAGGGGGGCGGGGGCTTGTCTGCCTCCCCGACCTGCACGCGCGCCCAGGTTCCTGGACAGATATTATGGGCAGCCTGGGTCTGTAGGTCTGAATCACAGAGCACTCATATATCACACCTGTGCTGGGCTGCAAACCCTGGGGGAAGTACTAATCCTTTCTCTCTAAACAGCCCTGACACGCGGAGCTAATAGAAGTTAAGTGAGAGACCAGCAGCGCCCTTGTGAAGGCCTCTGGGGTGAGGGTGGAGGCTCTGGGACTCCTGTGTCCCGCCAGGGCTTCACAAAGGAAGGATGCTGGGGGCTGGGGGGCGCTCAACCCTGGTTTCTCGGGACCTGGGTCTGCATCTCCCTCCTCGCCTGAACTTCGTGTTCCAGAAGTTTTCAAGGCTCATTTTTAAATGCAAGCAGCCGTTGCAGCTGGTTGAACATCCAGACGGTGAGAAAAGTGCCGATCACCCCGCCCGCCGGCCCTTGCCCCTCCCCCAAGTCGTCTGCCCAGCAGTTTCTCCAAAGCCTTAGCAGCAGCTCCTTGGTCAAACTCACTTTAGAGTGAATGCCCTGATGGGACCGCACAGCCTCTCATCACACAGGTTCCCGGCTGTGGGGCTCGGTGCCCGCAGAGCCCCCGCGATCTTCGCAGCTGCTGCTGAGGTCTTGGTGCGGCTGCACCATCGCCTGCAGGCCTGCAGGGCCTCCCGCTACAGGAGTTTCCCCCTCGAGGGCAGTTCAGGCAGGAACAGCATCTTCGCACAGAGAAGGAGGCCAGGCCTGGGAAGGGGGCTGCACCCCAGTGGCACCCACAGCCCTCTGGGTCCAGGGGCCACCAAGGGGCCGGGCTCTCCTGCCCACCTACCCAGCTCTCCCCATCAGATGCTGAGCAAGGTCTTTCCTCTGACCCTTGGGCAGCCATGAGCTGCTCGGCTGGCCCGGGACACTGACGTCAGGACATATGGTCACTTGGCCACAGTTGCCCAGCAGGTCCCATGTGTCACACCGCCTCTGCACCTTGGCTTCTCCTGGGAGGCCTCCTGCCCTCAAACCCATGGCCCATCCAGGACCCCAATGGCCCCCCTCCCCATCCCACCGCAAACCCCACCTGCACAGTCCTAGTTCCCTGCATGGTTGCTGAGCTCCGTGGGGAGATGCCACCCAAGAGGGGCTGCGTCAGCCCAGCCCTTGTCCCCGAGGCGTCCCCAAGGCTCGAGGCTTAAGGACGCCACGCCGGCGCACAGCTGGCACTGGGGGGACCGACAGTGCCCAGCAGCCCTTCCCTGGACCACTCTGGACAGGAGCCCTGCCCCAGTGTGGGCCTGGCACAGCAAACCCCCATTTCCTGGCTGGGATGAGAGCCAGCCTCCAGGGAGAACTCATCGTGCGCACATGAGCCCATCCTCCCGGCGTCCTTGATGACCCTGCCCCTCCCCCAGGAAGCACCAGGGGACAAAGCCTCGCTGGGCCCCTCCGGGATCTCACCGAGATGCCGGGGGGATGCTTCGCTCAGGAGTGAGAGGCCTATTCTGGGGTAAGTTGCCAAAAGGGCGTAAAAGCACGTTCCACAGCTTTTGTTCTTTGTGACAGCTCCGCTCCGAGTCATGCCGCCCCAGAGGAGCCAGCCCCCAACGGCCAAGGACACGAGCCTGTGCGGGCAGGTGTGAGGCTGCCAAGGGTCCCCACGTGCGCTTGGAAGGCGCCGTCGGGGACAGGCTTCATATGCTCGGGGCCCTCCAGGTAATTACCCTGGAGCCATCATTACAGGGGGCAGAGAAAAGAGAGAGAGAGAGGCAGAGAGAAAGAGGGGAGGGGCTGCAGGACCATGCAGGGCAAGGGGCCGTCTGCCGGGAGGAGGGACACCTAGTGGTTATGGCCTCTGGTTCTGGAAACTTCTGCCTGTATTTGAAGCCCAGTCTGGCCTGTCTGTGGCTGTGACCTCAGACAAGGCACTGACTTGCCAGTCTCCCTTCCAGCCCTGTAAAATGGGGCTAATGACAGTGGTCTGGGTGGAAGTGTCGCCGTGAAGAGGGACTGAGAACACAGTGTCGGGAGGGCTCGGCACCAGCCTCCACAGCATTCTCCAAACACCAGCCCCCAGACCTTGTTTTTAAAACAAGCCTATGCCCCACCCCTCGCCCCCTTTCTGGGCCAGGAGGGGCATAACGCTAAGGAGCGCAGCGGTTTCTAGAATTTACTGCCATGCTTCCCAAGGAAGGAAATTAGGCAAAGCCCGCAGGGGGACGATAAAGTGAGTCCAGGCGCCTGCTTTCGACAGGTGCCGCACTCCTGCCCGGTGGGAACCCTCCGCAAAGGTGATCCAACTGTATCCATTCTGCAGATGGCAAAGCGGAGTCGCATGGGCCCGGAGCTCACGCACCCCGCCCCCACAGGCCTGACGCAGCAGCACGGAGCTCGCAGCCGACTGTCGGGGACACCTGTGCAAACGGTCAGCTCAGGGACACGCCTGGCTGCGTCCTTGGGCTCCCCCCGGGAACACCTGGAGGCGGAGCTGCACCACCATGCCATTCGGCGCCGCTCTCCCAGCACCTCCCTGCGGCGGGGTGGGGGCACTGCTCTCTGCTGCCCTTCAGCCAGGCTCCAGCGCCTTGGAGCTGTACGCCCTCCCCCCCAGGGCGGACACCACGGGGACGGCCACGGCAGCGGTTATCAGCATGTCATTATTAATTATTAATACATCAATACAGTTAATACAGTCCCGCCTGAATAATTCACGCATCGGCGCTCCATCTGTGGAAGGCATAGTAGAAGCTTGTCAGGACTGTTCTCAGGCCAGGGCGTCCCCAAATACAGCGAGTCTCTGCGTTAACACCCTCATTCCAAGTTGTGCCCAAAACCAAGTAAGCGTTTTAATTAACTTGCTGAGAGTCTGATGCACGGCGCTCGCCTTCCAGCTCGAGGGTTCGTGTGATAGAGCTGGGGCTGTCCTCCTCTGGACAGACAATCAGTGCCTGAGACTCCGAGACACACGGAGGGGAAGCGACTGGGCGCCGGGTTCCTGCAAACCCACGTGTGCCCACGGGCGTCCTCAACTCCCCTGCCCGCCCAGCGCAGGGTTCGCCCGGGGACCGGCGGTGAGCCCTGCAGCAGGAGCTGTCCGCAGGCAGGTCCTGAAAAGGCTCTGACAACGTGGCATTTTTCTACTGTTGAATGAAGCGCTGTGCCCACAGCCTCTGGCCTGACCGGGCTGGCCTTCTCGGGCAGGTGTCGCTCAGGTGCAGAGGGCAAATGACTACCCAGGGTCCCTCCACGAACCACTGGCCCGTCCTGGAAGTTCCTGTCCCCGAGCCTTCCTCTGTGCCCCATCCAGTTCCCTGAGCCATCTCTTCCCAAGCAGGGAACTCCTGGCGGGCGCAGGAGGGCTTTCCGTTTGGGGGTGATGAGGCTGCTATTTTTATTATTGGGTTAATATTATGACAGAACTGATTGGAAACTGTGTTCACTGAGAGTGGCCGAGGTCACTGCTGTGGATGGGGAGACACCCACCAGGATGGCTGAAGGTTTGGAGGGGGGCCTCTTGGAGGGGGGCCTCTGCTGACCTGGAAGGAGGGACAGGAGTAAGGCTGGCGTGGAGACCACGGCACCTTCCCCCTAGTGAGAGACTTGGGGTCCAGGGGAGTTTGGATGTTCAAGGGAGAACATCCTGCATCCCGGGGGGCTCCCCACTTCTCTGTGCCCCCAGATTCCCTGCTTGTCAGACTGCACGAGACAGAGCAGGGCTGGGGGTGGAGGGGTGCCCCTCGTGGGCTGTGAACCCCGGGCCCTGCATCTTTGGTCCCTCACCCTCACCGTAGGAAGAATGCAGGGCAGCCCCGGCTTACAGATGAGGACAGGCTTGGGGACCTTCCCCAAGGTCCCAGACCAGGAATTTGCTGAGGCTTCCGCACGCAAGCCCAGGAGGCTTCAGGGCGGCACATGGCCTCCCTCGGGGCTTTGGCCCGTGGGCTCCCGGCGCCGTCCTCAGTGCAGGGCTGGCTCTGCATTTAGGTTCACCTAAGAGGCCTCTCCTCTCCCAGCGCGCTGGGCCCCGCCCCTGCTCTGCTGGCTCCCATCTCCCTCCCTGGCTCTCATCTCCCTCGGGGTAGCGGCCACATGGACAGGGGTCCAGCTTGCAGCTACCAGGGTGGGCGAGGCGGGTGGTGGGTGGCAGCCCTGCCCCACACGAGCTCAACCCAGCTCTCAGGCTCCAATGTGTCTGATTCGCGACAAAGTAACAAGGACAGGAGAAGCCCGCTCCTTGGGGCAATTTCCCTCGTTCTTGGTTCCAGGAATTCACTCTCGGAGGGGATGCTGGCCTCTGCAGCCTGAACAGAGAAGCTTCTCGGACAAACCTGGGCCAGGGACCCAGTGCCCTTCAGTTCTGTGACAAAGGTCAGATGTCCGTGGCCCTGGTTTTCCAGGGACCCAGTGCCCTTCAGTTCTGTGACAATGGTCAGATGTCCGTGGCCCTGGTTTTCCAGGGACCCAGTGCCCTTCAGTTCTGTGACAAAGGTCAGATGTCTGTGGCCCTGGTTTTCCAGGGACCCAGTGCCTTCAGTTCTGACAACGGTCAGATGTTCGTGGCCCTGGTTTTCCTCAACAGACGCCAGCCGGCCTGCCTGCAGCCCCGCCACAACTGCCAATGACTTCAGCCCACCTTTGTGTCTCTGGTGTGCCCAGCAAGGAGAGGGCTGGACCTGGAGTCCCCACTGGGCCCCCTTCCACTCTGTGCTGGCCAGAGACCCCTCCCCTCCCTGATGGACTGAAGCGTCCAGCCCCACCCTCGACAGGTCTTCAACCAGAGCGTCGGCCCCCCTGCTCCTGACCAACCAGCTGGCTGGGGGAACGTGGGCTTCTGCCCGCCCCCCACGCCCCTCTGCGGCCTTAAGAGGAATGGGGACTGGAAGGGGGCACGCCAGGTTGGAACAATTACCCTGGCAATGGTGCTACTCTAAAACCTCCGGAAAACCTTGTCCAAAGGCAGAGGCAACCCCAGATACCCTCAGAAAAAGTTCAGAGCCCCCCAGACCTGCTCTCCAGGCATTTTCCAAGTTCTGGGGGACACAGAACACCCTCCTCTTCAGCCCAGCCCCTGGGGCCCTCCGGAGAGATGCCTGCGCCAGCCCCCAACACCAGCAGGGGGGCAGGTCAGGAGGAACAGGCCCAGCCAGCGAGAAGCAGATCGGGGAAGCTGCCGTTCGGCTCCTTCGGGAAGAGCAAGTGTGTGGCTATCGATCGGATGTCTTTATGTAGACGGGCCACTTAGCCAAAGCGAGGGGCGAGCAGATTCACACACGTCGTCATCGGTGTCTCTGCAGCCATGTCGGGCTTTCATTTAACAGATCCAAGCGATCCCGTCAGCCATTGTGGCCCCTGGTTGGTGCTGGAAGACGCAGAAAGCCTCCATCTAGAAGTTTCCGTACGGTCTGGCCCTGCTCCCCCGAGAAAGCCCATTTCTGGCGGGTGAGCTGAGAAATACGGTCCAGCTGTGTATGGGTGGGAAACGCCTTGTGATCTGTTGTTTGTCATGTGTTTTTCACTCCGATCTTGACTGGGAGCAGACGACCCCGCCGTCTGCCAGTGAACTTACTGACGGACCTCGCCCACAAGCCGGAGACAAGCCACCCACCCCGGGTGCCTGTCAGGGCTCCGCACTGCCACTCACCGCCGGGAAAGCGCCCCGTGTCTTCAGACGCTTGACCCCCTCGTGGGAGGTGCGCCCCCCAGGGGCCAGTCTGTGTCCTTCTGTGGGCCTCTCTCACTGTGGACACAACGCAGGCCTCGAAAGCGTTACTAAAATCCACAAACACAAGCCCCTCGACGGCCCTCACATTGTCCATCCTGGTCTCAGTTATGTTAAGTTTACAAAACGTGTGCTTCTTCTCGTTGACGTCCGCATTCTAATATTTCTACCTTCACTTATTTTTAGAAATAAAGTAAGGCCAAAGCACAGTAAAGCAGCTGGACAGCCACCCGCCACTGCAGCGGGACGGCTGAGCTGTGGAAGTGAGCCCAGCCATCGGCCGGCCCTCCCGTGCCCACGGCCCTCAGCACGGCGGGATGGCTCCACGGGCAAGGAGCCTGGCTCTGTCCGCCCCGCATCCTTCTTCCCCTGTTGCTGACAGCTCCCTGGTTTTCCTTTGGAGAGCCTGGGCCATTCTGGTGGGTGGCCTCCTACCCTGCCCCCCCGGTGAGCCGTCGAGCGACCCGCGCCTGGCCAACGAGTAGCCACCGGGGCCTCTGCGGGTTCCCCTCCCTCCCTCCCCCTCTGCCCCCCACCATTTCTCCCTCCCGTGCTGCCCTGGTTGGATAGATGAGCCTGGAGCTGTCAGGGGCCGCCTGTGCCCCCACCTGGAGAGAGGAATGAAGGCCCGGAGGAAAGGGAGCAGAGACATGGAGAAAACAGATTCCTGATGACACAGTTTGAGGTTCTGGATCCAGCCCTGTGTTTGGACCCCTGGGCCGTGGGAGCCGGTAAATTTCCCTTGGGTTTATATCCGCAGCTAACACAGTTTGGACCACGGGAGAGCGAAGGCAGACGCGTCCCAGTGCCTGCAGTCAGGCTTTGGCCCCCTTCTCCCTGGGGGTCCACGGCTCCCAGGCCTCCTGGAAAGGCAGTGTCCACCCCAGGAAACAAAATGCTGTTCGGCCATGGGAAGAAAGAGGCGCGCGGCGAAGAGGCACAAGGACAGCACGTCGCGAGGCAGGTGCCAAGCGCACCAGCACATACCGCGCGGTTTCGTCGTTCAGACTTCTGCAAAAGGCAGACCCGGTCTCCGGTGCCAGAAAGTGGATCAGTGGGGAGGGGAGACAGGACCCCACACTTCATGGGCTGCAGGGGAGGCCCCTGCCCCCGAGGCAGCAGAGCAGAAGGGTAGGGAGTGGCCCTGGGCCCGGGGAAGGGGAAGTGGGAGCCGGGAGCTTTCCTGGAAGAGGGCCTGGGCCTTCAGGGAAGCAGGGGGCTCGCCAAGGAAAGCCCACGCAGACCCCGGCCTGGCCGCCGCACTGAGCCTCTCTCCCAAGAGCTCGCCGTCCCCACCCTCCCTGGGTCCACCACGGGTGCTCTCCCCCTTCACCCGCAGCCCTCGGGCTGCCCTCGCCCCTCCCCTAAGCCCACCTGCCTGCACCTGCCCACCCTGGGCTGCCCCCCGAGCTGGGAGTCCGTGTGCGGGGGTGGCAACGCGCGTCCACATGAGCGTGTGCGTCGTGTGTGCCCACACGTCTGCCTGAGTGTGCTGGGGTAAATGTGCGCTCCTGCGTCTGTGTGGCCCCAGCTGTGAACGCTGGGGCTCGGAGCAGAACCAGACCACCGACGTGACAGGAAGCAGCGCGCTTCCCCTGGCACTCGGCATGACTGCCGTGCGTGTTTGAGAGCCTGGCAGTGGGAGGACTTCCCCGGAACAGGGAGAGAGAGGATGACAAGGCAGGTTGAGCCCCCGCCTCCGGTGGGGCAAACCTGGAAGCCTGTGTGGGAGGCTCCGTCTGCAGAGGCCGCTGAAGTGACGGGGAGGACGCTTCCCAGCCGGTGGCCCCGCAGCGCCTCTCTGACCCCACGTGTCCTCGTAGGAAGGACCCACCACCTTTCCCACCATCACCAGCTGCCCTTCTTACACTGAACCGTGGGGCTGGTTACTGGGCGAGCAGCCATGTTGTCAACGAGAGAGAGAAAGATGAATCTCTTTCAAACAAGGATTTCCTTTTCTTCGCTAAAATGTAACGGACATTTCAGGGCCACCTTGTAAGAAAGAAATATCCAGGGCAGGAGCAAGGACCAGGCTTCCCATGCAAAAGCCACAGGCCCCTCCCCGGCACAGACGTCCATCCGCTGGAACGACTGGACACCAAGTGGAAAAAACAGGGAGTCAGGAGTGGGGTGGGTGTTCTCTCTCCCTACGAGCTCAAAATCCAGGATGAAAGAGAAGCCCTGAGATCAAAAGTTCGGCCTCTGTAAGGAGTCGGGGTAGTGGCTGTGGCAGCCGGCATCCCAGGATGTGCGTCACTTTCCTTCTTCGTCAAGAGCTTCCAAAGCCCCTGAGGTCACAGGTTCTCCCCAGAAGCCTGGAAGGCCGGGTGCTGGGTCCTCCCGTCCCCGCCTCCTGGGCAGGTCCCCGGAGGTACCTCTGCCCTCACCTGGAGGACAGCCCTGGCCAGGCACACAGAGCTCAGGGACCCCAAGGCCAAGTGGTGGGGATGAGAGACACCTGAGGATGCTGGCAGGCACCCCAGTCAGCAAGGCCTGGGGAGGGGCAGGGCGCCGGGGCTGGAGATGGACACGGCGCGGGGGAACAGAGTGGAGGGGAGTAAGTCCACAAGCGCTCGGGCACAGGGGGCTGGAGGGAGACCGGGGCCGGGCCGAGGGGCCGAGCGGGCAAGCTGGAATATATTGGAGGCAGTGAAATCCCAGGAGGTCCAGCCAGGGTGGGGAATCATTGCTGGAGGGAGCCCGCGTGGACATGCACAGGGCGGCAGAGGCCGCGGCGGGGCCGTGCACACATCCCATCAGGTATATTGCTGTGGACACAGCGAAACCCCCGAACCGCCAGCAGGAAGATGAGCAGAGGGGCTAAGACGTCGGGGACGGGGAGGGCTGGGCCCCGCAAGCCCTCTGAGCATGGGGGTGGGGTCACCTCCCACCGTCACCCAGGCCTCGGCGTCAGGCTGCGCCAGGCGTCACCCTCCAGCACGGGCCATTCAGACCCTCTCCCCGGGGATGAGAAAAGATGGAGCCAGAGCTGGCGAGACACAGAGCCTCCACCCCAGCACGGGAGCCCCGGTCCCCGCCTGCCCGCTCTCCCCGGAGCCTCACCCCCGCGCAGCCGAACCCCCCCCCCCAACGCAATGAACGCTCAGCACAGGCGACCGCGTGTGGGACCCCAGGGCGGCCTGGCCAAGGGCCCCCAAGAGGAGAGCCAGGCCTGCATGTCGAGCTGGGCGGGGGCTGCCGTGTGACCGTGGGCGAGCCCCTCCCCCCTCTGATGCCCAGGTGCTCAGCTGGTGGCTGCACCCCACCCGGATGGACTCGGAGCCTGGGATTATGACAAGAAGACGGGGCGCGAGGCAGGAGGCTGTGTGGGACCTCAGGACGAGCCTGCGTCCCTATGCCGTGCCCCACTTGTTGGGTCCCGGTTCCCTGGAGACCCCTGCTCCAGAGATGGGCACTCGCCTGCCATGGGGTGGGCTGTGATGGGAGCGGGGCTTCCTGGGGCCTCCTCTCGTTTGCTCACCGAATGTCTACTAGGCAGTGATAACAGCAACAAAACGCGGGCCGTTTCTGTGACACGGCGCGGAGCACGTGTGTCTGCTGCTCACTTACCATCCAATCCTCCCAGGGTGGCGCCCACGGCCCAAGGCGGAATCCCAGCCGGCTGCTCTCCCGCTGCCTAAAAGCTGACAGGGGCTCTTACGTTTTTAAAGCTCAAGGAGGGGTAAAAATCAAAGGGAGAATAATATTTCACGACCGGTGAAAATGACCTGAGACTTCCGGTGTCCCCCCGCCCAGGGCTGTGTGCCCGCACGCTGCCCGCGGCGGCTGGGAGGCCGTCGGCCCTTGGCTGGCCCCTGCTCGGCACGGCGGAGGCTTGGTGGTGCTCCTGGTCATTTAATTCACAGCACCCGTGTGGTCACCCGCGGTCAGTGAAGCAGAAGTTGACCTGGGCCAGGACGGCAGCTCTCGGAGTCCCGAGCCCACGCAGCCTGGGTGGGCGGGCCGGGAGCCAGCAGCACCCCATCTCCAGGGATTCGAGCTGAGGGCCGTGCTGTGGGTGGAGGTCAGGGCATCGTTGCATGTACAGGGGAGCTGCAGGCAGGAGCGGGCGGGGGCTGGGGCTGGGGCACCTGGCCAGCTGGGGCAGCGGCTGGGCTGGACCCTGGGGTGACCCTGGTCTGTTCTGAGGCCCTGCCTGCTGGGGTGGGGATCCTCTGCGGCAGTGATTTTCGGCTGCGGTGCCGTCACCACTGGCAGAGTCAACATGGGTCAGAATCAGAACCACAGGCGCCGCAGGGAAGACGGGCAGCACGGGCGCGGACAGGAAGGAAGGGACAGGCTGGGCCTAGGGGGGACCAGGTGTCGCCATCCACGGCCAGGGTCATGTCCCGAGTCAAACGATGGCTCATATTCAACGGGCCTCTGCCAGTTTGGGGGTTTCCTGAACAGGTGCCCGGCCAGGAAATTGGCCCCTGGTCTGGGCACAGTATCTGCATAAAAGCCTCCCACCGGGACGGGTCCTCCATTCCTGGGCTGCTGACAGCTCCGGCCACCACGGGAGACGGATGTGAACTGTATCGAAATCAATTGAAAGCTAACTGACCAGCTTCTGGGGCGATAGCCAGCTTTGTGGGGGGCGGCAAACTGCAGGACCAGGGTTTTCCTTTCCTGAGGACGAGGGGTGGCCCCTGAGTCCCCAGCGGGTGCAGGATTCCACACCCAACTGAGAGTTGCTTCAGCAGGAAGGACACGGGGAGGCCAAGAGCCCCAGATCCTCAGTTTGGGGGGGTTTCCAAAGCAGGCTCACCAGCGCGGGCCCAGGCCCTGCTTCTCCATCCGCCCTGGAGCCCCATCAGGAGCCCGGTGACCCAGCAGCCGGCCCAGGACACGGGGTGGCTGAAGTGACACCAGGACACGCGGGCGCAGGGACTCAGCGGGCCGCCCCCCCCAGCCACCACCCTCTGCACCCCTAAGGTCATGAATGCCCAGCACCTCCTCCTAGGCCGAGGTCGCTTTGAAGGAGGAAGCAGAGCAAGCCCGGGACGGCAGGACGCAGGCGCCAGACCCCGGACCCCGGACCCCGGACCCTGGACCCCGGACCCCAGACCCAGGACCCCGGACCCCGGACCCTGGACCCCGGACCCCAGACCCCGGACCCCAGACCCAGGACCCTGGACCCTAGACCCCAGACCCCAGACTCCGGACCCCAGACCCAGGACCCCGGACCCCAGACCCCGGACCCCGGACCCAGGACCCCAGATCCCAGACCCCAGACCCTGGACCCCGGACCCCACGCAGTGCAGGCTCCTGGACACACGCTCTCAGGTGACGCTCTGGTGTGGAAACGGACATTTATTTTCACGGTCAACTGGCGAGGACAGCAGGGGCGGGGCAGCCACAGCTCTGCCGCCACTTCGCCCTCGAGGGGAGGGCGTCTCCGAGGAACCCACCTCGAGGAGGGGCGTGCTGGTTCCCCGGCCGAGCTGGCCCGTGTGGCCGCGTGTCCTCCCGCCAGGCCGACGGCGCCATCAATGCGCAGCTACAGCTGGTTGAAGGGGACCAAATCCATTGAACAGTTGATTTGGTTCCATTTTACCAGCGTCAGCAAAGCATCTGGGTCCCGGGTCCACGGGAAACAGCGACGTCGACGACGAAGGCGGCTTCCGTGCGACGTCCGGACGAGATGGGGGCCACGGGGTGTCCAGGCTCCACGCCCCCACCCTTCCCTGAGACCGCCTGCGCCGAGGGGCCCCCAAGCTCTGCCAGTCACAGCTGGAGTGGGAGGGGGGCGCGAGGGCGGGCGTGTGAGGGTCACGCACAACACCCAGACACACACACACCCCGGACACACAGACACCAGAAACAGAAACACCCAGACACCCAGACACACACACACACACACAGACACGCACAGACACCGGACACATGGACACACCCCCACCGACACACAGGCAACACACATAAGCCCAGAGAGACACACACTCCAGAAACAGACACACCCAGACACACACCCACACTCACGGACACACACACCCCCCAGACACACAGAGAACACACACACTCCCAGACACACACACACACACACACACACACAGACACATAAACACACCCCCCAAACACACAGAGACACACACCCCAGAAACACACACGGGGACAGAGAGACACAGACACATGCCCCCAAAACACACACAGCCAGACACAGACATGCCCAGACGTAGACACACACACTCACAAACTCATCTTCACAGACCATTTGCACCCACTCGTTCTCAGAAACACACATAAGCGCACACGCTCACAGACACACACGCTCCCGGCCCCCCTGCTGGCCCACCAGGTCCCCGGGCGGGACCACTGGAGGAAGCTGGGGTGGGGGGCAGGCAGAGGCCCCTGTTCCTGGCGCTGACGCCCCTGCCCCACAGCACCCCCCTCCCTCCCCTCCCTCCACTGTTCACTCACGGATTCTTTAGCAATCCTGCCTTTCGTCCGGCGCCCACAGCACCACCGCTAGTTTTGGTCCTGGGGCCCAGCTACCACCCTCTGGACCTGCCCTCATGGGCGAACATCCTGGGGGCCCGGGATCCCGCAGTCTTGGGCCCTTGTCCCCTGCCCCCATCACATCCCCAGCTGCAGCTGAGGCAGGACCGGCCCCTGAGCCCGCCTTGGGCGCTGGCTGAGCAGAAGCCCGGCTTGCAGGGGCCTCAGCCCAGCCCGGCCCGGAATGGGTGGCTGGGCTCCGCCCCACGGAGGGGGCTGTGGTTGGACAGGGGCCCGAGCCTTTCAGGGAAGCCAGCCCCGTGTGGCAACGTGAAGGAAGACGGGAACCACACAGAGGACCCTCCCCAGGGCCCGGGCTCCTGGCCTGGGGACCCACAGCCTGTCAGAGTGTGAGGGTGGTCCCCTCAGCTCCCAGCACAGCCCCTGGGTCAGTGTGAGGCCAGCACGGGGCCAGCCCAGCCCACGTTTGCCTGATGACCCTCAGTGACTTGGAGGGGACAAATTCCCCTTTAGAAAATTAGGTGTCCTGCCAGCGCCCAGTTCATCAGGAGTCGGGCAGGGGCGGGGGGTGCCGGTGCCAGGAACGTGACGCCCTGTGTGTGGACCTCCCTCTGAGCACAGACCAGCCCGGCCGGGCCGGGTGACCGCGCTCACCCCTGCAGCCCCCTCTCCGCCCGCTGCCTCTTCTCTGGGGCCCTTTCTGGCCCTGCCTCCTGGCACTGTAGCCGCAGATGCTCGGGCGGTGGCGACAGGCGGCACGGCACGGTGCCCACCCTCCAGGGCCACTCCAGGATGCCCAAGACCTCAGCCCCCGCCACGCAGGCCGCCACCTTCCCCTCCCGTCCCTGCCGCACTGCCCGCTCCCCAGAGCTGAGCTGGGCTGTGCCGCAGGGTCCCCCTCTGTGCATGGCCCTGGCCTCTCCCCTCAAGACCACCTCCCCAGAGCTCGCAGGGAGCCCAGGGGTGGGTGCCAGGCGCTCTCAGCCTCACGTCCCGTGACAGACGGCAGAGCTCAGCCCCGGAGACAGAGGGGCCGGCTGGACCCAGGCTCTGCAAACACCTCTCTTTGTTTGACTCCAGGAGCACAGAGACGGGGGGCAGCCCTGAGGCTCCCCAAAGCGGCCGGCCCCCAGCCCCGGTGAAGACACCGCGCAGACGGAGCCACCCAGCCGCGTGTATCGCCTCTGTCGATGTTCCTAATGAAGCGGAAGGTGTGACAAGCAGTGGGATTGACCCGTCGGCCCTGCGCCCCGGCCGCCACGTGGGGAAGAGGAAGAGCGCCGCGCAGCTGCACCCCGTTACCCACGCGCTGGCTAAGTCCTTCCCAGGCCCACCCAGGCCCCGGCATCAACTTGGGTGCGTGACACACACACACACCCCACGTCCCCTGAGCCGGCGCGTCCCTACAGCCCACCGTTGCTCTTTGATTTCTCTCCATGTGTCACTGCGTCTGGAAGAATTTCCCCAAATGCCAGGCCTTTGCTTCCTCATCTAACTCTCCACTCCCCGGCACTCCCCTCGCACATTTCTCTCCACTTCCGGCCTGGCCAGGTCCCTGCTCGAGGCCATTGGAAACCAAGGCAGGAGAAGGCAGAACACCAGGCCAGAGCCTTGGTCCAGAGCCCCGATTCTTCTCTGCATCTGCCGAGGAGCACGGCAGACACTCCACCCGTGGGCACCACAGTGAGGGTGCAAAGCCTCGAGCGACCTCGGGGGACAGCCGACGGCCCTGGGGCCAGGGCTGTCTCAGTGAGCTTGCCCCCGCCCCCCACGTGCCTGCAGGGCGTGAGCACCGAAGACGCCGCCTGCAGCCCTGTGCAGTTCCAACTAGGAGGGCAGGGGGCTGGGGGGGGGGCGTCGCCTGCTCCCCAGACTCAGCCCACCTGTCTCCCCACCCCCGGGCCACTCTCCTGGGGGCGGTGGTTGGATGTCCAGCCTCTCCCTCCCCTCGCCCCCCATGCCCTTGTCCAGGGAATGTTCCAGCAATACTTTGCTGAATACTTGATTGTGCCTTTGAAGGGCACTCGGGACTGCATCTCAGCACAGCGGGGTCCACTGTGAGGTGCACCTGCAGCCCGGGTGCCTGACTGTCCTGCTTCTCTGACAGGCGCCCTGCTCGGTTGTTTCAAGTCACTTTGGCAGACGTTCCTGCATCCCTTCCCCTCTGCATCCTGGGGTCTCTCACCTACCATCAGGGATCCCAACTTCCTTGCAGTAGTTTTTCTTTTCTATCTGGAAAATTCCAAACGCTAATGTCCCACAAGCCCCAAGCTCCCGAGCAGCCCGTGGCTCAGAGACCAGGTGCCCCACGAGCCCAGCCCCCCAGGACCCCACTCCCCTTTCTCAGGCCCTGAACTCACCTCCCCTCACCACGTGGCTGCCCCTGCCGCTCCAGGGCCTCTGACCCTATAGCGCCAGCCACGCCAAGCCCTCTCGGTGACTTGCAGTCGCGTCCACAAACTCTGCATTCACGTGAGCGATGCCTCTTGCCCAGGGCAGGGCCTGCCCCTGGGCCGTGGCTGCGGGGCCTGGCACGGAGATGGCCGTGTTCTGGGGAATCTACCACTCGCCGGAGAAGCGGGGCTGCGGCTGGAGCTAGCGGGGGTTTCGTCGGCACAGCCGCCCCCGCCCCTGCCCTTCTGCCTCTCTTTTTACCAGGGTGTGAAAGGACGAGGCTGCGGCTAATACAGTTTGTGCATTTTATGAACCAAACAATTAAACAGGTTTTAAAACATCTGCTGATGGAATCATTCCACACAGGGAAGTACACTCAGCATTTTTAAGCAGCGACTGATACAAGATGCGGGGAACCACTGCCGAAAACACCAGCAGCCCCGTTAAAATCAATAGAAAATTAGATGCTATGAAAAATGTGATATGTGTCTAATTAGTTCTAATCGGAGCAAACAGCCCCGACAAAGGGCAGCGCTCCGAGATTTCGCCAAGATTTGCCGCCTGCAGGAGGCTCTGGCCCATGCCGGCCAGCCTTGCCCAGCGGGCCGGTGACACGCTGACACCCCCAGGCCCTGAGCTGTGGTGGCCACCTCATCCAGGAAGTCCTCCTGCATTTGATAAGGCCCCAGACCCAGAATGCAGGCTCAACGAGCAGGCACTAAACTCAGCACAACCTCGCCAAGTGAATTCCACCCCGGGCCACCCCTGCACCCCCAGCGGTGCCCAGGTCTGACCTTGGTGGAGCAGAGGGTGACCTTGGGTTCTGGAGCACTACACGCCAAGCTGGGAGCCCGTGGGGGCTTCCTTGGCCAGAACCACACAGCCCCTAGTTGTTGTCACTCCGTGCCCTGTCACCACTGTCACAGCTCAGTGGGGTCCCCTGGCCACTTGCCCCTCAAGGGTGGATGGGCAGCCTCTCACCCATGCTGCCCCACAAGCCCTGCCAGGACCTCAGAGAACAGCGTCCACTTAGGGCAGAGGATAACCCCCAGAGGAGGGCTCACAGTGGGCACTATGGCCAATATCCTTAGTGAAGACGTGGCACAAAATTCTGCTCAAGGGTGACCAAGAGCCCAAACACACCTGAGGCCCCAGACGCTGCCCTCAGAGGCCACAGGGCAGGGATGAAGCTCTACACCCCAACCCCAGTCATCACAGAGACCAGAGTCCCAAGACAACGGTCCCCTCCCCTCCAGCCCATTCGCGCACCCTCGGGGAAGGGGGCAGCTGCTGGCCACGGCACCACCCTGCCAGGTTCCCCCCCCTCCTGACCTGGGCGGGTGTCACTGACTCATATCTGGATCTGTTTTGTGGTTTTTACTACGGAGTTTTAAAAATGTAAACATCGACAACCTAATATTTTTTCGGTGGCAACATTACCTATTAACACTCAGATTCACCACTAAATTAATTTTTAATTCCAGATTTTGGTTAATTACCGAAATAAATAGCAAAGAACGACGGTTAGTCCTGGGAGTGAGGGCAGCCCCAGCCAAAGGAGCCCTTCCGGGGGTTCTGTTCAGGCTGCTGGGACCGTACAGGGGAGTCTCGAGGGAGACCCACAATGAAGGGGCAAAAGGAACCCGCGCCCCTCAAAACCGCTCTGTTTCTTATTATCGCCAGCACTGACCCCCGCCGGAAGCTGACCAGGACCCACTCAGCCCAGCTCAATAACTTTTCTGTCTACTCCAAAAAAAGGTCTTATTTCTCAACGCTGATAAAAGTTTAATACAGAGTTGCCCGGGTTTTTAATAAACTTGTCAACAAAAGAGCAGAACAAATTGATGGGCCCCTCCTAGAGATAAATTTCACCTCAAATAGACCCAAAGAGCAGGAGGGAACGGGGCAACGGGAGACGGGGGCAGGAGGGGACGCACGATTGTTTTGCTGTCCTTTGCAAAAACGGCAAGATAGATTTTTGTGTCTTATTATCTCAAAGACAGGGCCGGGGTAAAAGCTGGTGTGATCTGAGGAAAGAGAGCGGCTTGTGTGAGAATCGGATGTGAGAGCCCTGAGGTCGGGGAAGGGGGTGGCAGCTCCGGAGCAAATTGACAGCCGATGTGTCCAGAGGTAAGAAAAAGGCACTCGGCACCACAGGGCCTCGCAGGAGCCCCACTGCATCCCACCCGCCTGCAGAGATGAAGCCGGCACCGCAGGGCTCAGCGTGCAGGGGCGGCCGTGTCACCACACAGATAAACTAGCTGGACATCCAGTGCGGCAGCCCACGGGCCCGGGACGCAGTGGAAGGCCCGAGCCGCGCACACGCATCGCCTGTGCTAGCTGTCCCTAAACTCTGCCCAAGTTCTCTGTCCTCCCCGCAGTTTGGTGAGATCTTCTGGATGGGAAGACGCGGAAGTGTAGTCTGGACCGCGGGACTGGCACCTGTGCTTCGAGGGGGACTCAGCAGGCCCTATATTCCCTCACTCAGGGTCCCCTGCTCCACTGGCCTTGGGGGGCAGTTTGAAATTCCACTGTTAGAGATTCACTTTTTGGATTAAAGACGGAGAGAAAGCAACTTCCCCTGGTAAGGTAGAGACAAGCTACTGGCTGTGAGTCCTCTGGGGCACGTTGCCACGTCCAGCACAGGAGGGAATGGCCAGAGACAGATGAGGAGGGACCACAGGGAGTCGGGGCTCGGGGTACCCTAGCGCCAGCCTCTACCTTCTGCAGGACTAAGCCCCCTCCGCCCCACACAAAAGCCTCCTCAGCCCTTCAGTGGGCAAAGGCTCTGCCACGCCCTTGGAGGCAGACAGCAGGAGTCTCCAGGTACCACTGGATTTGATGCCCACAAAGGGGGCAGGTGGGGAGGGGAGAACAAAACGCGGGCCGGGGGCAGAGCTCAGAGCCTCACCACCTGTCCTGTCGTCGCCACCGCAGCTGCGATCCACCGGGCACTACGGTGGCGGGCGGGGTGTGAGGGGGCCGCCCCGGGCCTCCCCCGCCCGGAGTCATCCGAGTTCAGCCTCTGCAACGGGACAGCTGAGAATGTGGACTATTTATACCAGCCACGGCGGACAGGCGGCTGGAGGGACACGCAGCCCGGTCGCCATATGTGGGCATGACCAACGGTGCGCAGGCCTGCCAGGGGGATGGGACCCAGAACTGCATGTCTGTCCTGGGTGTCCTTCAACCTCCAAAAGTCCCCACGGGTACGGGTGACAGGATCTGGGGACAGCTGTCCTCTCCCCACCCTACTGTTAAAAATACCCTGGTCACTGTCCCTCTGTCCCACAGAGCCCTCCCGCACTGGCTCGCGCACACACCTGCCTCTGGGCCCAGCTGTCCTGACTGGCTCCCATCCCACGCTAGAGGCTTGACCCCACGGTGGGGGGACCCCAGACTCTCCACAACCAGGTCCTTTGGAGTCGCCTGGATGGGGAGAAGCCAGTGACCCTCCCAGCAGCACTTGCGTAGTGGGCCTTCTCACCTTTGTTTTCTGCCTGGGCTGGACACGGGGGCCTGGGAGGTGCCTCTGTGCCCAGCGTCGCTGGCCCTCACTAGCACACGCACCCAGTCAGCCCACCCCCTTAGCCCGGGAAGCAGAGCTGTCCTGAGAGTCAGTGGGGCCTCTGAGGACCTGGGTGGGTGGGCCCAGGGAGCTGGCGCCTTTGCCAGAGCCGCTGCCTGAGTCTCTCCCGCTAAGGAGCAGCGGCGGGGCTGTCAGAGTCGGCCCTCTCATCCCTGCCCTTGAGATGCGCAGCCCTGCATCCCGCAGCTGCACCTCCACACTGCAGCCACCCGGGCAGCAGCTCTGCAGCAGCCTGCACTGCTCCACCCCCCAAGCCTCCACTGCCGGCGGGCCGGGCCTTCCCGGGGTCAGAGAGGCCTGGAACTCGGAGCACTAAAGGCAGAGTCCCCACCGCGCAGCCAGAAACACGGCCCCGGGCAGCCCAAGCGCCGCCCGGCCAGGTCCTGGCCTTGCAGGGCCGGTTGAGAGAGGCCCGGAGCGCCATTCGGGCCAGAGCGAACAGCACGAGCTTCCGGGAGCTGCCGATGCTGTGCTGGGGGCCCCTTCCCTTCCCAAAAGTCACGCCCACCTCTTCTCATCCGGGAGGCCGGCCGCTGATACGACAGTGAGCAAGGCCAGGGTCCCTCAGAAAGCCCCAGGAGCCCCAGGCACGGCCACCCCGAGAAGCAGTGGACATCAAGGCGGGAGCAGAGCTGCAGTGGGTAGGAGGCCCTCTGCAATGGGACGTGCAGCCAGCCGCACGAGGCTGAGTCAGCACAGCGCTCACACAGGACCATGGTTAACCTTTATGCTAAGGTGGAAGCAATTAATGCAACGTGCTGGCCCCGCCCTCTGGCCCCGCCCACTCCCCCGCCTCCCCAGCCTGCAAACAGCTCCAGGCCCATCTTCCCCGCCCAGTCCTGGCCCCCAAATTACTCAGGTTCCCTCATTTTTCATTAGGACATTTTGGGGGGGAAATTTGCCATTCAAGCAGTGTCCACCCTGATGGGCTGGGGCTACGGCAGCTCAAGCATCTGTCCTGCAGGTCAATCTAATCATCTCACTCGCAGTTTGCTCTTCAAAATATTTTTCACGTGGGGCCGACGGCTGTGGAAGAGGTCGCTGATACCCCTTCACGGACGCTTTCACCAAGCCCCCCACCAAGCCTCCTGCCATCTAGTGCTTTCTTGCATTTGACGAACCATCAAACCACAGCCACAAGGTGTTCTTTGGAAGCCGGCCTCGAGGGACGAGGGACGTGGCCACCTGGCTCCAGACAAAAAAAGACCCTGTTCTCCGTGCACAACACAGACGAGCACGCCCACGTGCACGCGTGCAGCGTGACGGGGCTGCCCCTCCCTCCTGACCCTCAGCCCGGACTCAGACCTGCTTTCCCTCCAGTGCGGAAGCTGCACGTGGAGCGTGGCTGGAGTCTGTGAGCCGTAACACAGACACATTTGACTAATTTGGCCCTGACTGATGAGCTCCACAATTCTCGGACCTACTGTTTCCACCAGTGGAGCCTGGGGCTGCCGTAGAACTGCCGTGGGCCAGTCCTGGAGTGTGTCCGGGAAAGCCGGAGGCTCCCTGAGGACCTACCCCTCTGCAAGCTCAGAGAGAGGGACACTGGCCGCCGCGCCCAACCTGGGTGTCTCCCCACAGCCGCACAAAGCCACCTGGGTCCCCCGGTTGGCGGGCGAGCCCCATGGGTGTGGGGCTGTCCTGCTCTCACCCCACCCAGCTCACCCCAGGCTCCCCTCCCTCCGCTGGAGTCCCAGAGCCCCCATGGGTGCCTGTCCAGCAAAAGCCCCTCTGGGTGGAGCACAGCCACCGTTCCCGCCGGCCTCTCCCCTCCCTCACACAGAAAGGCCCGAGAACCCCACTCAGCGGAATGCCATCTGGCCTGGGGGACCGTCCCTAGCTCCTCCCCTGGAAAGCCAAGAGCCGGAGCTTCGAATACAGAAAATGCAGCCCCATCGGTGTTGCCGCGAGGCAGCAGGGCCACTGGGCGAGGGGCGCACACCGGGGAGGGGGTCTGGCAGGAGGCATCCCGGTGGCGCCCCTGTCTCATTCGGCAGATGAGAGACCTGACGTGATTTACAGCTGAGGAGGCCGCGGCTCTCTCCCTGCAAACTCTAGTTTTACTGCTCAGTCAAACCTAATTCCAAAACACTAATGCTTTTATTTAAACACCACATCCTGCAATAAAGCCTTAATGTGCAGCGGGATGTATGGAGGGGAAGCAAGTGCATGTCTGCGGCCGGCCTCAGTGGCCGTGGCCGGCTACTTCCCTCCCTGTGGCCGGAGCTGGAAGCAAGCAGGGCAGAGATGACCTCCCGGGGGATACTGGGCGCTGACCCCTCTGGGCCTGGTGGCCGGGAGGAAGGCAGTGCCCAAGGACAGTCCCACCTCCCTGCTGCGGGGTCAGAGGCGGGGAGACTTGAAAACGGGGTCAGACCCTCAGCTACAGTCAACTCCCCAGGAGGTGGCGGCCACACAAGAGCTTGGAACTGCCCGCGCCTCCTTGTCCCCAGCTCCTAGGAAGGGCCTGAGTGGCTCAGGGAACTGGCTGCTCCCAGACCTTTCCAGCAGCTGGAGGAGGAGGCCTGCTCCCTCCCTCCTCCCTGTTCCACCCCTCACCCCCAGGAGCCAAAGTCCTGCCAAAGGTCAGGGTGCAGGAGGGTCTGGGGCACCTGCCGTGGGCCCGGGCGGCAGTGCCAGGGATGGCAGGGAAGGCAGGATGACTCACACTTTGGAAAAATGGCCCTGAGGCCCATGGAGAGCGTGCCCTGGGTGGCGTTGCCGGCCTCATCCCGGCTGCAGACGCCGCCGCTCCAGGAGCCAGAAACTGACAGGGCCACCCCGTCCCCCAGGGCCCCCTGCCCTTTGCCTTGCCAGGAAAGGACTCAGACTGCAGAGACAGGCTTCGAGGGCTGGCCACAGCAGCTGTCCCCAGTGCCTGGGTGGCCACAGTCCAGCCATGGGACCCACAGGACATCACCCCGGCCCCTGTCCTGACTGGGACCTGGCTGGCGGCAGGGTAGGTGAGACGGGTCCTGGTCTGCACGATGCCAGCCAGCGTGACCCCGCCATCCTTCACAGACCAAAGCGCTTTCAGCTGGAGTTGCTGAAGTCAGAGAGCAGCGTGAGGCCTGGCGGGGTGCGGGGGCAGGAGGCAGGCCCAGGTGGGCGCCGCACAGGTGCCCGAGGTGTCCTCGAAATGCTGGGGTATTTCAGAGGAGGGAGAGAGGCCTGGGGTCAAGGGGCTGAGCCACAGGGTGCTCTGCCTCGCAGGCGGCCGGGGAGCAAAGACCGAGTGTCTTTTCCTCAAAGACCCTCGCGCACGTGGACGCACAAGCCCCTCCCCCCCGGCAGCCGCCCGTCCTTTGGGGAACAGGCTACTTTGCTTGGCCTCTGAGCAGTTCTCTGCCCCCGTCACACAAACAACCCTTTCTCCTGGCAAAGGACCCTTCCAGGTGGCAACAAGTGATGCCCAGGGCCCCGCTGCCCTGCCCCCTTGCCTCTGCACGCCCCCCGGGGACCCCACGCCTGCCACAGGCCACGTCCCCTCTGCTGCAGTCAGCACGCTGAATATTTAATGTCTGGCGAACGCTTCCACCTGCTGACACAGGCAAAGTGACAGAACAATACCGGCAGGGGACAGGCTGGCCACCGACGCTCAGGCAGCTTGCCACCGAGGCCCAGCCCAGCCACAGCTGCCGGCCTGTCTGTCCCCCGGGCGACCCCACAGGCACGCGCTGCCCCCTTCCTCCAGTGAGAGAGTTCCTGACCTGAAATACATACTTCTTTACATTCCATAGCTTAGCAGGTCCATATGGGCACATAAAGAAGTATGTTTCCCAAGCAGGCAGTTCAACGGCACAGCTGTGGCGCTTGGGGAAGGGTCCCCCTGAGAAGGCTGCACAGAGGCCGTGGCTCTTCCACCCAATCCAGTCCCTGGAGCCAGCACGCCCCACCCCGCGCCCCCAGCCCGTCTGACCTCGGCCCTCTCCTCGCTCTCTCTCCCTCACACGCGCGCGCTCACACACACACACGCGCGCGCTCGCGCACAGTCAGGAAGGGCAGAAGCAGACAATGAGCTCCAGAAAGTCGCAAGAATCCCTCTGGTCGCCGCCGCAGTTGTTTAGTTTTGCGTCAACAGCACAAGAAAGGACCCAGGCGGCCACCTGCCACCCTCACCCCAGCAAGGATGTGTCATTCCCTCCTAGAGACCGTGCCCAAGCCCCCCCCGGCACCCTCCCCCTCCACCTGGGCACCCCCGTCCTGACCAAGTGCGCAGGGCGGGCTGTGTGAAGAGACAGCCGCTCAGGAGGACCCCTCCACGAGGGGCCAGGGCGCAGCGTGGCCAGAGCCAGCAGGGAGCTCAGCGTTGCTGGCCATGAGCGCAGACGACCGAGAAGCAGACAGGCCTTACCTGGGCAGCTGGGCATCTTCCTGGGCAGGTCCCTGATGATTCGGCCTCCAAGGGCCAGCGCCCCTGACAGCCGGGCTCGTGCCCCTGTCTTTGAAGTTGTGCACGAGAAGGGCGGCTGCAGGTGGACCTTGCGTCCTCGGAGGGCGGCTGGGAGCTGCTGGGAAGTGGCCCGGGCTGCGGCCAGCTCCCTCAGTGCCTCGGCCTGGCCACAGTGCAGACGCCCAGCCCAGTGAGGGACTGGTGCCGGCTTGGCCTCCCGCCTCTGGCCACCTGCCCCTCTGACCCCCTCGCTCCGTCCCTCTCTCTCTCCTCCACTCTTCCTCTGCCCTCCACTCCTGGCGCATCCCCACCTAAAGCGATGCTTGCGCCAGTGGACAGCTCACACGGGCGCCCAGGGCAGCTGGTCCTCACCTGGCTCTTTGTGGCCTGTGCCCAGCCTCCGCCAGGTCTGATCAATACCAATTTACAGTCAGACGCAGGGGCTGCCTTCCTGTTAATGAATTTCCCTGGTGCTCACCGCTTCTGATGAACCCGATAAACAGGGTTTAAGTAAACTTAGCAAGCGACCAGCTAAGCGCTTTGGAATACGTAATTGTGTCGATCCTGTTTTCCACAGCGTTTCAGAATTTCCCTGTGACGGAGCCGCGGACGCCCCTCCTTCCCCACCACCTTCTACGTCCACCGCAAAGCCAGGAGCTTGAACACCACAAGAGTCTGGAGCAGAGTAGCGGGTCACTGGGGTCCGGTCTCCATGCAAGAAGTGAAGCCACCCCAGCCCAAGCCTGCGCTGGGAGGACAGAGGAGCCCACAAGGTGTCAGGAGCAGCGTGGGACAGAGGCCTTGCCGTGGCCCAGGTGAGACCCACAGGTGAGGAGGCAGGACAGGGAAGGAGGACGTCACTGACTGCCGGACGCTCGCTGGGGGCGGGCAGCCGACCGGGTGCAGACACAGAGGGTCTGCCTGCTGGGCCCGGGTCCTGTGTGGCTGGGAGCTGACCCCGGCCTGAGGAGGAAGCCCTGGACCCACGTGGACTTCTAATTCTCCCTCCGTCAGCAAGACGAAGTGTGGAGTGACCCTGCCCGCCCCTCTCCACCGGGCAGCCCAGCCATCCCTGGGTGGATGGGCCCAGAGAGGGTGTCCCGCGCTGCTGCCACCCGGGGCAGGGCAGTGTCTGCAGAGCCTGCATCATGCAGAGGCAACTGGGCGATTTCTCAAGTCCCTGGGCTTGGCAGCAGCCCTGGGCGCAGCTGGGTTGGCGTTTATAGGGGGGGGGGGGGGGGGGAGGCGTGATCAGGGCTCCAAGGGGCGCCCCCACTAAAAGGGAAGAGCCACCCGGCAGGAGGACACGGGGGAGTGATGTCCCACTTCCACGGGGCTGCTGCCTGTGTCATCTTCACGGAGCCAAGGATAAATAAAGGGCAACCGAGACAGCTGCTCGGGCCCCCGACTTCTCCTCAAGCCCCCCAAGGGTGGAGAGTGCCTCCAGAGGACCTTGCGCGATAGCTGGAGTCTGAAGTCTAAGTTTCCCGGCTGCCCTCTGACCAACGAGGCCTCAGAGGATGGGAGGCATGGCCAAGGCTCAGGCCCAGGATCGCCCCCCCACCCCCATCGCCACCCCCAGGCGTTCGTATGGATGGTGTCTGGAGGTCAGGGGAAAGCTGGGAGCCCCAAAGGGCAGGAGAGTCACCCCAGGTCCAGCCAGAGCCCCAGCGAGCTTCTATCCACTCAGAAATGAACTGCAGCCACTTTTCAAAAAGTTTCCCACCTTGATAGAAAAGGAGAACCCAGCCACCTCCAAGGGGACCCCACAGGGGCAGTGAGCTGGCACCGGGCCCCTGTGCCAAGCCCAGGCCCTTCAGCTGGGTGGAGGTCAGGATCTCTCGCAAGAGACCACTGGGCTGCTCCCCCTCCAGCCCCAAGTCTCCGCCCACGTGTGCCCCTGCTGCGCCCGCCCAGCACAGGGACCCTCCCCACTCTGACCCGGGCTGTGAGAGCCGCAAAAGTCCGGAGTCCCCACCTGGGGCAGCCTCACCGCAGCCCCTGCTCCGGGCGGGACCCCTGCCCCCAGCGTTTCCACGGTTATTGCTGCAAGTTCCAAGGTAAGTTTCGCCTCGTTCCCACCCGAGCTGCGCTTGCCTGCGGGTTAATCACACCTTCCGCCCAGCCCCCGCGGCCCCCACCCCAGCGCCTCGACCCCCGCGCACCCCATCTGGAGGCGCCGCTTCCTTGCAAAATGCCCTTATGTCAAAGTTCTTGCCTCCCGGCTGGACGCGCCCTCCCTGCCCTGCTGGCTGCTGGCTCTGCAGTTTTCCAAATGCGGACGATGCCACGAGCCAAGAGAAAACTCCAGAGCACCCCCGGCTGGAGCCACGCGGCGCCGGTACCACAGCTCCCACCTCGCCGGCGGGCACACCCCCACCGCAGCGGCCGGCAAGTTTGCGGGGGCCGTCCGGGCGGGCTGAGCGGGACTCACCGCGGAGCCCCTCCAGCCGGGCTGTCGACCGCGGCCGTGGGCTCAGGGTCGTGGCTCCCGGGTACGATGCGCCCCGTGCGGCTCCCAGAGAGATGCTGCTGCAGCCGCGGCAGCGCCATCCACCTTCTCCCGGAGCCAATCGCGAATGCAGGGGTGGGGGAGGCCGGAGCTCCCGACGCGTCCGCACTTGGGGGGCGGGGTGGGGGGGGGCAGGAAGAAAGAAGACACCAGGCACCCCCCTCTCCGCACCCTTGCCCTTCCCCCAGCCCTCCTCAGCAGCGAAGACTTAGCAGGGAGGGAGATCTTGAGAGAGAGGGTGAGAGAGAGAGAGAGAGAGAGAGAGAGAGAGAGAGAGAGAGGGAGGGAGGGAGGGAGGCTATGCGGAGTTACCGAGAGCGACCTCGCAGCCGCACACCTTGAGCCCTCCCTGCCTGGGCTGTGTCTGCAGGACGCCCCTGCACCCCTGCACCCCGGCCGGGGTCAGCACAAGGTAGAGGTCAGGTGAACAAAAGGGGAAGGTCCCAAGGGTGTGCAGGCTCACACAGGCGAACGGCCCGGCCCGCACGCGAGACCCACACAGGCGGGGGAGGGGAGGGGAGGGGAGGGCTGACCCGAGGGGCCAGAGCAGGCGTGGCCCCCTCCTCGGATCAGGAGCCGGCCTCACCTTTGCAGTCCTTATATACCCGGACAAGCATCCCAAACACGCGCCCTGGCCAAGTGGCCCCTCGGGCTGTGCTCTCTGACCATATTTAGTCAAGCAGGGGAAAAAATAGCCTGTCAGCTGGGCCGCGGCTGGCCGGCCACCGGGAACAGGGTGGGAGCGCCAACGCCATTGACGGCCGGTCCTGGGCCCAGGCTGCCGGGCTCTTCCCCTCCCGGCCCCTCCCCACGGGCCTCCCACCGGCCGTCCCTGCCCTGCCATCCCCCTGCTATTTTTAGCCCAGCCCCGTACAGAGGCGCCTCGCGGCAGCCGGGCAGACACCTCTCGGCCACACAGCCCGCTCCTAGGGGTGCCCTGGGGCGACTCGGCGGCTCCCGAGACCCGCTGCCCCTTCCCCATCCTTGGCCTCCAGCGGGCTGGGCGCCACCGCTGCCCCCTCCGCTTGGCCCTTTAGCCCGGAACTGGAGCCCAAATCAGGGGGTGAGGGAACGGCCAGTTTTCCAGAGGCTCCCAAGCCAGGCCCGTGATGACGACAGGTCACCTTGGACAGAGAGCCAGGTGATGAGCTGGCCACACTCTACCCTGCCTGCAGCCGGGGCCACGTGGGAGCGGGACACCCCGCGTGGGTCCGAGTGCTGGTTACGCCTGGACACCCCCTGGGCTCACGCCTGCATGATGTCATGGCTGTGTGCCGGCACAGCCCACGGGGACCGTCCTCAGGGGGCCAGGACACAGAGGCCGACCGTCCCCTGCCATGTGTGGGCCGGGCAGGTCTCCTCGCCTCCCTGGAGTCCCCCAGGACCAGGACAGGGGACGGCAATAACGGGGTGGACCCACTTCCCCAAAGGCTAGGTGCAGGGTTCACGTGGGGAGGGGGAGGGGGCAGTTAGCATCTCTGGCCCGAAGGGGCCGCCCAGAGTGTGGGCAGTGAGAGGCCCGCTGCTGTGGACAGTCATTTCACAGCCCTCCGCCCCTGTGCCGCCTTGCAGGCATGGCCCAGCCAGGGACATGGGGTGTCTGTGCCTCTCACCCTGAGCGCAGGGTCCCAGCCCTGGGACCCGGTGTGGTGGGGACGTTCTTTGTGGATCACCCCCTGGGATCCAGCCTCTCCCCCCAGAGCGGCCCAGGGTGGGGAAGGGAAGCTGGCGCATCCCAGCAGTGCCATGCGGGCCGGGCCGGGAGAGCAGGGGCGGGGGGTGGGGTGCCACGGGGGGGGCCCTGGAGCAGGAGCAGGACTGGGAGGGGGGGGGGGCTGGGGGCGGGCCCAGCGCTCCCGGGAAGCTCTAAGCGGCCCTCGGGTCACTCTGGGTGCGGGGCGTGGACCCTGGGAGGTTGCAAGCTGCCCCCATCCGAGTGCATTTCTGGGAACCCAAAAGCCACTCGTCCTCCAGCTGACAGTGGGAGAGCAGCCAGTGTGCGGGGCAACAGCGGAGCTGGTGCTGCACATGCCCCCTGTGCCCGCTGTTCCCCTCCCCACCCCCCTCCTCTCTCTGGGCAGGCAGTGGGCGGGGGAGGGGGGGCTCACAGAGGTTGAGCAGGGAGGCCAGGGACCCTTGGCTGGGCCTGAGGTGGGGGCCGGCCTGTCCCTGAGGCCACCCCTGTGAGTGACGCTCTAGGCCGTGAGGGCAGGGAGAGGGTGTGGAGCAGATGCTGCCGTGAATCACCTCCACAATCACCTCCTGTGGCAGCCCAGCACTTCCAGACCAGGACGGGGCACAGGACTCCCTTCCCCGGAGAAGGGGTGGTGTGTGTGGACCGTCCCAGGGGTCCCCAAGGTCCCCAGGACCAAGCCAGACGACAGAGAGCTCTGTCCATTGATCCACACAGCCAGCTTCTACAGCTATTCCAGAAGCTTCTCTGTGGATTACCTCTACCTTCAAAGCACCCCTAAGAGGTAGGTGTCCTGCTGTTCCCACTTTACTGGGGAGGAGCGGGGCTCAGAGGGGGAGCTGACTTGCCCGAGGTCACACAGTGGGGGCAGAGCTGGGCAGCGTCCTGCGGTCCGGCCACTGCTCCGGCCCCCTCACTGGGGCAGTAAAGACAGACCCAGCGTCGCCTGCCTCGGGTGCCGAGCTTTGGATGTCCTCAGGAAGGCGGTGAGTGACGTGACGGCGCTTCCCGCGTGAGGATGGTTAAGGCAACCCTCCCTCATTCATTCAGCAGCAAGGATGTGCAGCTCGCCCGCCGAGACCACGTGGGGCTGGCCGCGCGTGTCTGGTGGAACATTCCACCGTGGCCGGATGTGCCTGCTTCCCCCACGGGCCACCGCGCTGCACGTGGCTGCCGAGCTCTCACGGGCGGCTGGCGGGGCTGCAGACCTGATCTGCGATTTGATGTCATTCAATTAATTTTAGTTTCAGTAGCCGCGTGTGAGCAGCGGCTACTGTGCTGGGCGGCAGGAGAGAGAGGATGGGGAACGAAGCAGGAGGTCCTGGGCCCACAGAGAGAGCAGTTTGGGGAAGGGATGGGCTTGTAGGTCAGAGGTCAGGGGAGGCCTCCGTCGGGGATGGAGAGGGGCCCAAAGGACATCTGAGGTGCAGCGGCTGAATGTCTGGGGAGCACCCAGGCAGAGGGCGCTGGCAGGACAGAGGGCAGGCGGGAGGGCGGACGGACCTACGGTGGGGCTGGGCACAGGTGTGGTGCTCAGGTGGGAATGCTACTCAGGTGGTGGGAATGCTGCCGGGGGCAGGGATGAGCCGCAGAGCCCCAGGCCACCAGGGGTGACGCTTCTTAGCGATGCTGCGGTCCAGCGGGGAGGGGCACTCAGGTCCTGGCCAGACCTTGAGAGTTTGTCCGCAAGATTTGCTGACCCAGGGGAGACGGTTACAGAGAAAGGGGGGGGGGATCAGGTGAGCGGTCCCCGGGGAATAGGGTGCCTCTCCTGAGAAGGTGGGAGGGAAGGAAAGGGCAGGCGGGGACTTCGCTTCGTGGGAGGGACCTCTGCCCAGAGCCGGCCCACCCCCCACGGGGCAGGAGGTACCCGAGTGGCTGTGAGGGGTGGAGGTGCTCCCTGCTCAGAGCCCCTTGCGGGGCTCGGAGGGGTCCCCACGAACGGCTTGGGGGACCATCTCCCAGTGAGGAGCCCCTGGAGCTTGGGTAACTGGAGGCAGGTGCGGTTTCTGGGTTCCTCGCCCAGTGGACCCCTCGCCCCTCACCCCTTGAGCCGAGGTCGGGGAGCCGGGAGCAGCTGCTGGAGAGCAGTGATTTCCTGGAAGCGCTGAGGACAGTAATGGAGCCTGAGCTGCCCCTGGGGGAAGTGGCTTCTGCCTGAGAGCATTTCCTGAAGCTCCATCCCTGGGGGCACAGGGCGGGGGGTTAGGGTTGGGCAGGCAGCCCTCCCGTGCATCCCACCCCATCTGCCAGCCTGGGAAGAGAGGGGGTGCAGAGCCCAGGAGGCCCCACAGAGCCCGGCTCCAGCCTCACTGAGAGACCCTCGGGGGCCTGGGTGGGACGGCAGTGAGAGGCCACCCTGACCTCAGAGCCTCAGCTTCCTTGTCTGTGAAGTGGGGCCACAGCCCCTCCCGGGTGGTGAAAAGGCTGCCGTGTGGACAGAGCCCCTGGCCGAGGCCCCAGCCGGGGAAGCCCCCAGACAGGATCACTGTCTCACCCACCAGAGGAGGGTGAGGATGGATGGGTGGATGGATGGATGACCTCATCAATGGGTCAGTCAATGCCTCGGCCACTGGGCAGCCGGGGCGGTGGGCAGCACGTGGGGGGCAGGGTGAATATGGCTGGACCCATGTCAATGTACGTTCAGCTCTGGGGGTGGAGGTGAGGCTGGGGTCTTATTTGGAGCGGGGAAGGGCAAGGCTGGGCCAGTGCCCTGGGAGCCGCAGTCAGAGGGTGGAAGCCCCTTCACCCTAGCCTGGGCACCCACCACCCCAGGAGGCACCCAGAGCCGTTCGCAGCATCAGTCCCGGGTCAGCGCCGTCCCCTCTGACGAGACCCTGTTCCCGCTCACTTTGCTCTATCCTGAGTCTTTAAACAAAACAAAATAAATCCTGGGTTTTATTTTAATGTTTCACCTGTGCTCTCCGGCAACAGCCAACACAGTCTCTGCAATGGCCTCTCTCTGCTGAGATGAGCCCAGCTTTCCCATCGGAGCACCTGAGCACTCAGACGTCTCTCCAGCGAGTCCACGGAAGACGCTCGTCGTCACCAGAACAATGACCGCAGAGGGACACTGCCTCACACCACCGGGACGGCTGGAAAAAACAAGAGCCCCAAACCAGAACATAACAAGGGATGTTGTTATCAGCGAGGATGTGGCGAAATTTGAACGTCAGGTGTTGCTGGTGAGAATGTAACACGGCGCAGCCACTGCGGAGAATCGCCTGGCAGCTCCTTAAAAAGTCAAACCATCACAACCAGCAATTCTGCTCCTCGGTACGTGCCCCCAAATGAAACAAGGACCCAAACAGGTACTCGCACGCGAGGGCTCACGGCAGCCAAATGGGGAAACCCAACGCCGGCCGCCAGTGGGCGGACAGACCGCAGTGAAGGGATTCAGCCACACTGGCCCCAAGGTGGACCCACCTAGGAGACACAGTGCTGAGCGAACAGGCTCAGACGCAGAAGGCCGTGTGTCGTGCGATCCCATTACACGGGCCGCCGGGGCAGGAGGCGCCACCGAGACTGAGCAGACGGGGGGGGGGGGGGACCAACCACCTGACGGGAACCAGGCCCCCTTCGCGGGGAGGAGAACTTCCTGAACCAGAGAGAGGTGGTGCTTGCACGGCGCTGTGACTGTGCGAAACGCCACGGGACTGTTTGCTTGTAAAGAGCTAATTTTATGTTGTGTGCATTTCACCTCGATTAAAAAACAACAGAAAAAGGTAAGTGAGCTCAGGGTCCAGCCCCAGCCCCTCTCCCCACTGACCCCCACCGCCTGGACGCAGGACCACCCAGACCCGGGCACGGCCCCTGGGCTGTGAAGGCTGAGCTCCTGCTCTCTTAGGGGCCTGAATGATGGACTCCAACCTGTCCCAACACCCCGACACCCGGCTCCACTCAGGCCGGGGAGGGGGCGGCAGGAGCAGGGAGGAGGGGGGTAGAGGCGGCTGCTGCCCCTCTGGGCTAAGGATGGCTACGGGCACAGACTTTGGGAGGGTGTCACATTGCCCAGTCCCGTCGCTGCTGGAATATTCCCTGTGGGATGGACAGAATAATGCCCCTCCCCTAAGAGGTCCACATCCCGACCCCCGGAACCTGTGAATGCATCACCTTCTGTGAACGCAGCTTCTCTCCTGCCTGGATGGCGAGACCACAGACCTGGAGGCACAGAGGGGCTCCTATAGCACCTCGGGGGTGTCTGCACTCAGCCGGTCGAGAAGACATCCGCCCGCAGGACTTCTTGGGGCCTTTCTGAGGCCAGTGCCAGTGTGCATGTCGAGTGCCCAGCAGCCCAGCCTCAGCTGACCACCCCCTGCTCTGCTCGCCCATACCCTCACCCGCCAGCACACACAGGCACACGGCAAACCCCAGCGCCCAGACCCTCAGGTACACACACATACAGAGGCGCACGCGCACACACACATGCACGCACGCACAGACATACGGCAAACCCCAGTGCCCAGACCCTCAGATACACAAACGTGCGTACATAACCGTGATGGCAGTGGGAAAACCTCCCTGACAGCTCGTAAAGAAAGTTAGATTTCATTGCCATGACGTCAGCAGAGAGCAATTTGCTTCCAGAGACATCCCATCCAGAATGGTGGCAGCTTCGCCATCGTGGAGACGCAGTATACTTCGGGGACCTGGCCATGTGCACCACCGGAGCCCCTGTGAGGGTTCGTGCAGCTTCGGGTCAGCAGGGTGGCCTTGGACCTGCCCTGCAATGAGCCCCCACCAGCCCAGAGCTCCGGGGGGAGGGAAAGGAAGGCCCCGAGAGCAAGGGGCATTGGAGGGGAGGAGTGCTGGGGGTCCAGGCTGAGCTCCGAGCCCTCAGGGGTCACCCTCCTGCTCTGAGGGCAAAGACCATCCCGCTTCTTCCTCCGCCTCCCTCTCCACGCCGCCGTGTGTGCAGGGGGTGACAAGGGCTTCTCCACCTGCAGAAGCCTCCCCCACGCGGAGGACTCACACGGACTCATCTTAGAAGAAAATGAACTGAAGCCAGGGAGTTTGCTCTGAGCCCCAGCGCCGGTGCCCCGCCCCCTCCTCACACAGACATGCCCACAGAGGGACCCTCACCACCCGGCTGACCTCGACATCGCCCCTGAGGACAGGGCTGGTACTCCCACTTCCGCCCGTGGCTGGTCCTACAGGGAATGAGAGGCAGGAAGGTGAGGAAGCGGGGTGGCCGGGTCCCCTCACCCCACTGGGTCCAGCGGCCCCCTTGGGGAAGTATTTTTCTGGGTCAGTCAACAGACTCGTATTTCCAGGGAGAAAGAAGCCCCTGATCATAAAGCCCGGGCCGGGGTGTGGGGAGGTTCGGGGGCCGTTTCTGGTGGCGTTTTAAGGAGTCCTGCCTTAAATGTGGAAACTCATCACGGCAGAAAGCTTTCCCGGCCCCTGCAGAGCTGCAGCCGTCAGAACAGTCTGTAAAACAGAAGGGCTCACAGCTCTGCAGGCGGGTTCTGGTGCCCAGCGCAGCTGGGGGACCGGGCAGCTGGTGGCCTCACTTCCCCGGGCTGCCTGCCCTTTCTGGGGGCTCCTGCCCCGTCACGGTCATCACGTGGTCGTCCCAGTCACCGCAGCCAGTGCTGAGTGCTGTGCGAAGCCTGGCAGAGGCCTGCTCTGCTCTCCCAGGAGTTTGGGGAGCAGCTCAGAGTGGGAAAAACATGGCCTTGGTGGCCAAGAGAGCCAGGGAGTTGGGAGACAGGCCGTGTGCAGGAGGGCTCTGGGGGGAGAAGGGGAAGGGTCCCAGATGCCCACGATCATCGTTCATCCTGCGTTTGCAAGCAGAGCCAACTGTTTCCAACCCTGCCTCCAACTCTGCAGCGCACCTCCGAGGGGCCTGAGCCGGTGTGGACACACAGAGCAGACCGGGCGGGAGAGCCCCGTCTGGCTCTCTGGTGGGAAAGCCCTTCTGACTACAAGTCGCACGTCCCTCTTCCTTCTGAGCCAAGCAGAGCTCCCATCCTCCCTGTGACACGGGAGCTGGCTTCTGACCTACAAGGTGAGGGGAATTGAGAGAAACACAGGCATTTAGACCATTGACCTGCAAACCCACTTAGCCCCCAAAACGTTTCCCCTCCATAGTGTTGGGCATGGGGACAGAATGTCCACCAGGTGGGCAAGCGCCACCTCACCTGGGCACAGGCTCCGGCGCATTTGGCTAACTGGGCTCTTTGTGTCCAATGCCTGGACATGCCCTGTGGGCCGTCCCTTCCCACCCGCTCCGGGCAAACACAGGGGTGATGGCTGAGGGGCACCTGTTCCCTGCCCCCTCCCCTCCCTGGGGAGCCCCTCAAACTTCTTCTCTCCCCAGGTAGACCTCAGGGCTCTGGGGCTGCCCTGTTGGACACCCCAGGCCCAGTGGGGCCCAGAGCCCTGGTCATCGCCCAGCGGTGCGGGCAGGGCCCCAGAGCCCCTAATGCCCCATTCACGCCAGGTTGCTATCTGCTTGCTAAGGCTAGCGGTGGGGGGCATGGGGGTGGGTGCGGGGGGTCCCGCCACTGGGAGCCCAGCCCGGAGCCCTGAGACAAGGGGAGCCTGGGAGTGTTGCTCCAGCAAGACCTCAGCCACAGTTAGCTGGGGCTCATCGCTGCCTTATACATATTCATTCTGCCATTGTTATAAAGGTGCTTTAAAAAAAAAACGCCAAACTCACGTGGAGTCGGGGACGGAACCGCTGCCGCCACGCAGGCCGCCGCGCCAAACCCCCTGTTGGTGAGCTGCAGCCGCCACCGGGATGGCTGCTCGGGGCCCACGTGGGCGCTCTCTGGGGTTTTGCTTAATTTGGGACAGTTTTTTTTGTTCCCTGCATGTAACATTTATAAATGTCACAGTGTGCCCAGGCTGCTCTGTGCCTGTGGGCGTGGCCTCCCAAGGGGGCGGGCCCTGCAGCCGTGTGGAAGGGGTGCTGTCACTCTCCCCTCGGGGGACCCTCCTGCCTCCACTGGGGGGTGGCCTCCTTCACTTCAGCTTCCACACCCCGAGGCCGGAACCCCCGCCCGCTCTGCCAAGTTGTTACAGCCCATCTCGACCCCCCGAATGAGCACAGGGATGCCTGCACCGGGTTGGATCTAGGATAGAGCCGGAGGTCGCCTAGTCTGGCCCTCCTGTCACCAGTAGCTGGATGCTTTGCTTAAATGCTTCCTGTGATGGGGTGCTCACTACTTCAGAGGTGCCCTCCCCGCCTCAAGGGAGCCGGTGATGGCAGGTCACACAACAACGATGCTGACCATTGGTCAGGCTACTGAAGCCCGGCGGGTGGCAGGCGCAGGGGGAGGCCCCTGAACCTGCACGCCTGTAAATGCCACCATCCCCAGAGCCGGCCACAGACACAGCGTCAGCAGAAGGAACGGCCGCCCTTCACAGCCACAGACCCCCAGTATGTGTTGGGGGAAAGTGACCCCAGCAGGGACAGCTCAGCAGCCTCCCTCCCTCTCCACCTGCCCTTCCTGGCACAGAGGCTGCTCCGCTCTTGGGCCCCTCTCTGGGGCCACGTCAGACACGTCCACAGAAGGCTGATCACAGACGGACACTCGCCATGTCCGGCTCTGCCCCAGCGAGAAATCCTGGGCCTGGCGGGGCAAAGGCTGCCCCATCTCCGGCTCCACCACTGGTGACGGTCAAGGGGATGCCAGCGGAGGCTGGTGCGTGTCCAGCAGGAAGTTGGGGTCTCATCACAGGGTTCCTGACAGAGGCCCCAGCATCGTGGGCAGGCACGTCTCTACACAAATCCCCCAGCCACGCCAGAGCCTCCCAGGTCAGCCTCCCAGCTCCTCATAAACACGGCCCCTCCTGGCCCTGCAGGCGGGTCTCCATCAGCCCCGGACGTTAGGGTAGGCGGACATTCCTCAGGGCGGGCACAGCCCAGCGCCTGGCCTAGAGAGGGGGCCGGGTCAACCCGCCCACACCATCCGGGTCAGGGCCAGTGCCCCCAGAAGAGGATGTACCGCATGTACCGCTCAGGCAGCTGCGCCCGGCAGCAAGGTCTGCGAGTGGACCCCTCACTCCCTCCGCGCCCTGCGCGTCAGATGCCAAACCCGCATCTGGCCGTGGCCATCCCCCCTTCCCCTGGAGCACCCCACTGGCCTCTGCCCTGGCCAAGTTTCTAAGCATCTGGACCAACAGAAGTTCCCAGGCCAGGGTGGGTGCGGCCACGCTCCGGGGCCCCTGAGGAAGCTTTTGCTTCTTGACAGTGCGGGTTCCCTGATAGCAGGTGTTCGGACAGTGAGAACCGGGGCCCTGCGGAGAGCCGTCCCACTTACCAAACAGAGCCCTGCTCAGTCCTGACGGATGGCTTAGCCGGATCGTAAACCTCCGGCGGAAGTCGAATTCAGGTTCTCAACACCTTGGAGATACTCCTTGAATGTATTATGTGACCTGATAAATCATTGAATGCAACTCCTCGTGGATGTGGAACAGGCCCGGCAGGCGGGCTGGAACACTTCGAGTCCCGAGGGTCGCGGCGCTCGCCTGCTGTGAGCTAAGGTTCCCCGAGAAATGTTCCTCTGGGAACTTGCGCTGGAAATCCAGAATCCCCGCGAGGCTTTCCCGAGGTCAGAGGGCAGCAAAGCCTGAGAGGCCCCCCGCGTGGTCTTTGGGACCCTCTGTCCCCCTCGGCCCAGGGTCTCGGCTGTTTCTCTGGCCACCCCTCCCTGGGGAGCTCCCCCAATTTCCTTTGAAAACAAACCTGTGGGAGGCGGAATCCCTGCACCATGCCCCCCAACCCCGCCTTGCGCAAGGAGGGCAGGACCAGGAACATGGTGGGGAATCACTCCCAGGCTTAGGGCGTTAATCTACCAACTGCAAGTTCATCAGAAGGCATGTTCTGCCAGGTGAGCCAGCCCTAATCAGGCGAGCCCTTCAAAGGGAACAGCACAGAAACACGTTGTCCTGCTGGTCTCAGGGAAGGACCGACAGCCAGGTTGTGACCGGCCCATGGGGCCACGTGCAGCCCCCAGCCCCCAGCCACAGACAACGCGGAGTTGCAGGAACGAATCCCACCAATAATCTCACCGAGCCTGGAAGAAACCTCAGCCCCGGCCACACCTGACGTCAGCCCAGGGAGACCCTGAGCACAGGGGCCACGCCGGGCTTCTGAGCCTCGGGGACTGTCAGAGAATAACTGGGCGGTCAGCTGTCCCGCAGAGCAGACAACTAACAAAACACCGAATCTCAAACTCAGGACACAGCTCAAGTCACGTCCCCTGGCTCCCCTAGGGAACCCGGGCAGGTGGTCTCCGCGTCCTTGGCCCCTTCCATCTCCCTGGGGCAGCTGGGCCATGTTGAGGAGAATGCTGACGTACGCCTAGGCTCCGTGGGAAGGGCACCACGGGGCAGCGATGCCCCGTGGGCGGTAGCACGTGGGCCATATATGCAGGTTCAGCTCCACTGAAGGCTCACAGTTTGAGGGGCCGTGTGAGAGCCTGCTGGGGACATGCCCCGACAGGTGCTTCCTGCCCACGCCCCAGTCCCCACCCCCAGGACGAGAAGAGAATAACAGATCCTGTGTGTCACGGGCCCGGCTAGATTCACTGAGATGATAGATGGTCAGTCCTGCTTTCTGGTCCTGGCAGCAGTGAGCGTCTTGCTCCAGGACAGCAAAACTGGGAACCACAGCTGCTGGGGGTCCCATCCACGGCGCCGTGAGGAGCCCCCGTTACCCTCCCCTCCCCCCGTTCATGACTCTGTGCAGGTCCCCCTGGTCCATTGCCTCTCCCCCCCCGAGATCCTTCCCGACCCCCAACTCCTCCCCCAGCCGGCCCTCCACTGAGCTAATCTCACCTAGATTTTTGAGATTGTCAATCAGCTAAATCGTGCTGGTGTTGGGGTCATTGCCTGATGGGGCAGAATGCCTGCAGCCACAGGGGGTGAGGCAGGGTCAGCCCAAAGGGGCACCCACGTGGGCACCTTCTGGGGTTCTGCGGTGGGGGATCTCTGCAGTGCGCTAGGCCCTCTGGGGCCCGCCTGTGTAGGGGGGCTCAGCCCCCAGAGGCCTCCACCCCTGAGGCAGCCTCTCCGAGCCCCAGGAGTGACCTTCGCCAAGGCTGCGAAGCCTGCAGCCAGTTCTGCTGAAGCACCGCGCGTTCACGGTTATGAGCTATTTTATTGCCCAGTCAGTAAAAAACCTTCTGATTAGGTCATTGCAGAGGCAGGCGGATGCCAGAAAATATAAATTTCCTTTTGTCCACCGCTGACCCCTCCACCTCCACGCCGGCCTCCGTTCTGGTTCCTTCCCCATGTTTGCATTAATTACTGAGACACGGCAGCCGTGCCAGGCTGCTCCCAGACCCCAGGGCTCCTTTCCAGAGGCCGGGGGTGGGGGGTGGGCAGGTGGTGCTGGAGGACATGGGGGTGTTCTCGGCTGGCTCTGGGATGGGGAAGCCCCCTGCAGGCCATTCCAACCAAGGGTGCAGGCACAGGGGAGGGCCCCGGCTGGAGGCTGTGCCCACGGGGGCCGGGGCCCCTCTCCAGGAGCCGGGATCTCCCAGAAGCATCACCAGTCCCCTTGGAGCGGGTCCTCTGCGCACCTTTCCCCAGACTGCACCGAGGTGGGGCCTGTCCATTCACGCGGTCATTCAGGAGACGTTGGCTGGGCCCACACCTCGTGCCCTGTCTGCTGAGCACCGGGGCTCTGACCCTCCTCTGTGAATCGGGGGGGCTCGGCACCTGCCCCTGGAGAGGGGGCCTGGCATAGGGGGTGGTGCAGATTCAGACCCAAGTGCCAGCTCAGACCCAGCCCAGGCCTCCCCGGCCGAGAGCCCAGCTTAGAATCAGCAGTGACGCGGTAAGAGGATGGGGACAGGCAGGGAGGACTTCCTGGAAGGGGTGGCATCCATCTCCAGGTCAGGGCTCAGGCCCTCTCTCTAGCTCCTGGGTGAGGCCTGCAGACCTCCCTGCAGAGCCAGCCCAGGGGCGCTCGTCCAGTCGGGGGCAGAAGCGCCCAAGCTGGGCACTCTGGGAGGCGGACACCACCGTGGACCCCAGCTCCACCTCGGCACCTGTTGGGCAGACTCAGAATAGCCTTTCCCAAGAGGTCAGGTTGGGCTGGGCGATCAGAGGGCTGGGCGGGTTGGGGGGCCCTGGGGGCGTGGCTGGAGGGCAGCTGCTGCAGTCACTCTCCCTTTTAGGCCGAGGGGGCCGTCCCGCCCGCCTGGTCACGCCCCCACAGCTGAGCTGCGAGGGCCCAGCAGACAAGCAGGACAGCACTTTGAAAGTCACATGACGTGGGGCACCCTCAACCACTTCCATCACAGCGGTCCGCTGGGGGACTGTCCCCCCCAGAGCCCAGAGCACCCTGGCTCCTTCCTGGCATGTTCCAGACCTGCCCGAGGATGGGACTGGCACGTGGTAGATGCTCAGTAAACCTTTGCAGGCCCCCGGGACAGGAGTTGGGGCAGCACAGTCAGCGACGCCTCAGACACCAGCTCAGCCCAGTTCCCCTGCAGGGGTTTCCCCTCCCCCCCACCGTCTTCCCCAGACGCCCTCCCCGGTCTGGCCCCACCAGCTTCCTCAGGGCCCCTCCCTGGGCTGGAGACAGATGAGCAAAGAGCCTTCCCGGGGCTGGAGGCCGCTTGGCGGCTGTGAGGGACCGGGGATTCACCCAGCACCCCTGCACAGAGCCCCCGCCCGGATCCCTGCCAGCCCAGGCAGCACCACTTCTCTAGTAAGTTCTAACGGCGAGCTCGGCTTTCCAGAAGCGTAATTAAGTGTGACGACCTCACTGCTGCCCCTGCCCCACGAGATCAGGTCGGGCTTTTTAATTAGCCCCACCAATAAATATGTCAGAGTCCCCTTAAAAATATATCTGTCTCCCAAGGCCAAGCTGAGTGACGGCGTAAACAGGGGCTTAGAAACCAGGCACAGGTGCCTCAAGCTCCTTATGCCAGTGGCACTGCCTGAGAACGGAGGAGCCCACCGCCCGCCCAGGGTCTAAATGCTCAGCCCCGCCAGGCCCCTCACCATGGCGGGGCGGCCCCTGGGGCCCCAGCTTCGCCCGGGACGGTGGCCGGCAGGCTGGAAGCGCCCGTTTCTGCAGCCTCTCAGGCCCAGACCCCGTCTGGGCCCAGAAGCTGGGGGGCAAGACAGCAGACCCCCACCCCGGCAGGGCGGCAGGCAGGCATTTGTCCTCCACCCATGTCTTAGGGGACTTCCTGGTGTCCTGGGGGCTTTCTCTCCAAAGAGAATTGCCTCGGGGGCTGTCAGGGGGGAGGTGCCCACCCTCGATAAAGCCTTGTAACGGGCTTTGCACGTCTCTCCAGCCACCCCCCCACCCCCCTGCTGTCAGTGGGCACCGCAGGGGTCAGAGAGACACGTGACACAGAAGTTCCAGAAGTTCACACTCAGAAAGTGACCTGTTAGTCCTGGTTTTCCAGCCCCTGCTGCCTGGGGGCGTGGGGGTGGGATCGGCAGGGAGGCTCTTTAACTTGGAGTCTCCCCCTGCGTGGGAGGGATAATTTCAAGAACCCCCTCTACCTCCTAGGAGGGTTCCAGAAACTCCCCTGTTCTTGCCACTGCCTCGTCTGGGTCCGAGCCCGAGTCCAGCGAGTGCCCCCCTGCCCTCTCCAGGGGGCACTGTCCAAAAGGGGTGGCTGCTCGAAGCCCAGGTCCCCCGAGTGCAGGCTTGCCAGGGGCTCAGCCTGGCGTGAGCATGGCCCTGGGAAGGGAAGGAGGGGGCGGAGGTCATGACTCGCCTGGAGGGGGGCCCGGTCCAGGCGGGACCTTCTCCACCTGCCCCGGCTCCCTGCACGCAGCCCCCAGACAAGGAAGAGAAAGAGGCCAAGGAGGCTAAGCGCCCTGAGCGGGGCTACGGGACCGGGCGGGTATCAGGAAAGCCCCCTCCCCACCCCCTGCACAGCCCTGGGGAGGGCCCGGGCCCCAGAGCCACCAGGGCACCCACAGCGCACTCCCCTCTGAGCCCCAGCCGAGCCCAGGGAACACGGGCGACGTGGAGGAAGCCCGAGGCTCTCACCATGGGTGCCGCTAACGTTCATTGAGTGCTTGCCGCATACCTGCCTCTTGTGTTCATCGCACATCATCTTCACGACAAACCGTGCGGTCAGGAGGGTGGCACGCTGACTTCCAGTAAGAACTGAGGGCCCCCCCGCAGGGCCCCCAGGGCTCGCCGACCCTGCCAACCCCCGACACCCCCGGAGCCCCCAGCTGGACCCTCCGGCTGGCTTCCTGAGCCCTAGAGAGCCTGGCATTGACCGCGCACAGACGGGGCATTGATTGGCTGAAAGGTGAAACCTGAAATAGTCCCCGTTGCCGGTAAACGGGAGTTTTAATTGTTGAGGCAGCTAATCTCGGGTTGCCTCCCAGGAAGCTGGGGGGCACGGGGCGGGCACGGGAGCTTTGATGTCCACAACCGCAGGGCAGGCCTGGTGGGGGCCTGCACCACCCACCCTGTGCAGGGGCCAGCAGGAGGTCTGTCCTCCCGGGAGCCCAGGCCTGGGGCCCTGGTCAGGGTGGCAGGCCTGGGACACGCTGCAGGAAGTGGTACCAGCTCTGAATCCCAGGGTTGGTCCTGGCTCAGCCGTGTAATCCGACTCCCTGGGCGAGTCACGTTGGTGCCCGCACTTCCTCATCTGTAAAATAAAATACCAGCCACGGAGGACGCTTGCTTGGCCGAGGTGACGTGTGCACCGCCTAGAGGAGCGTCTGGCCCGGGGTGTTTGTTCAGTTAAAGGTGGCCATTACTTTGAGCCTAACCCCTTAACAAAACTCATTAAAGTCATTAAGGATGTTCTTAATGTGCGGCTAGGTGTGTTGAGAGGCCTTGGCAGGTGCTGTTACAGAAACAAGTGCACTTCAGGGGCTTCCCTGGTGGCGCAGTGGTTAAAAACCCACCTGCCAATGCAAGGGACACAGGTTCGAGCCCTGGTCCGGGAGGATCCCACGTGCCACGGAGCAACGAAGCCCGTGTGCCACAACTACTGAGCCTGCGCTCTAGAGCCCACGAGCCACAACTACTGAGCCCATGCGCCACAACTACTGAAGCCCGCGTGCCTAGAGCCCGTGCCCCGCAACAAGAGAAGCCACCGCAATGAGAAGCCCACGCACCACAACAAAGAGTAGCCCCCGCTCGCCGCAACTAGAGAAAACCCACGCACAGCAACGGAAGACCCAACGCAGCCAAAAATAAATAAATAAATACATTTATTAAGAACAAAAAAAAGGAAAAAAGAAACACGTGCACTTCGGAAGCATGGGGTCATTGTGACGGTGCTCCCCGATGCTCCTAATAGGTCAGAGTGTACATCTTCTGCAATTCTACGTAATTCCAAATGTGCTGAGCGCTCCCGGGGTGAGGCGGGCCGGGCTCAGGAACAGCCCCCATCCCGGACATGCAGCCCTGGGGGCTACAAAGATGTATACGAACAACAAAACAATGCAAGGACGCCAGAGACTGAGAGAGCGAAGGTGGGAGGGGGTCACGTGGGGCTGTAGGTCAGGATGAGAACTCTGATTTTATTCTAAGGGTACAGGAAACCCCTGAGAGTACCAGGAAGGGAGAGTGATGGGTCCAGGAGGGGAGCCAATGGGAGGCCAGAGCAGGGGCCATGCTGGAGCTGGGAGGGAGGGAGGTGGGCACCGGCTAGGAAGCCTTCACAGAACCTCACTTCTGGACCTGGGGCCCTTGGCACTCTGACCCCGGAGCAGTGACCTCCTCCTCCCCTACTTGTCCCCCCTCACCAAGGCCACCAAGGCCTGGAGCAGGGGTTTCAAACCCCCACGTGCGTGCCCACATAGGTGCCAGGCCTGAACACGGGCGCCTCGCCCTGCCCTGCCCCCAGCCCCCCCCGGTGCCCCCCCGGTGCCCCCCCCCCCCCCGTGTGCCAGGGAGCAGCTCTGCCTGCACATCTCCAACCCATTAGGGCCCAGCTGACATTTCTCCCAGAAATAATTAACTTTGACATCACAAAGGGCATTTCCAGCAGCCAAGGTCATCCCAGGGCTGGCCACGGCCTCCCTGTCCGCGGTCCCTCCCCAGCCCACAGCTTGGATGAATGGGGTTTCAGAGACCTGGCTGCCGGCTCGAAGGAGTGAAGAGAAGCTAACGCTGCTTTTCTTGCAGGAATAACTGCTGCTGCCTCGTCAGCTGCAAACTGCCTGGCGGGGGAGGCTGGCAGAGCTGCCTCGGACTCCAAATCCCGAAGGGACCACGGGGCTGCAGGCATGGGGGCTACTCAGGGTGCCTTCGCTCACTGTCAAGGGCTAGTGTCAATCTCCTGCTCTTTGAGCACAAACTTCTCTGGCTCCCCCATAACCTGAGTGTGGGCTGCAGGAAGCCGGCTGGGAGTGGGGTGACCGGGGCCACCTGCCCCCACCTGCAAACGAGTGATAGAGCCTCGCCTTCACAGGCGTCCGAGGTCAGTGAGGTAGTGTGCAGGCTGCCTGGCACACACGAGTGCTCGCTGGGCGTGGAACTGTCCTGGGGCCACTACAGCAAAGCCCCGCAGACCAGCTCTGTTCCCGAGGCTGGTTCCTTCCAAGGGAGGATCTGCCCCAGGCCTCTCTCCAGCTCCTGCTGGCATCTTGGCATCCCTCAGCTTGTCGAAGCACCGCCCTCACCTCTACCTTCATCTGCGCGTGGCGTCTCCCTGTGAGCGTGTCTGTCCCAACGCGCCCTTTCCATAAGGACACCAGTCATTTGTTAGGAGCCACGCTTCCCCAGGGTGACCTCATCTTAGCTAATTACATCTGCAACAACCCTATTTCCAAATAAGGTCACGTTCTGAGGTCCTGAGGGTGAGGACTTCGACATACAGGCTTTCAGGAGACGCAATTCACCCCACAGCACTAGGCCTGAGAGGCTGCAGGGAAGGAAGATCCCCTCCTACACAAAAGCCTGCACACGGGTATTTATAGCAGCTGTATTCACAGTGGCCAAAACTTGGAAGCAACCAGGATGTCCTTCAGCAGGTGACAGACAAATAAATTGTGGTGCGTCCAGACAGCGGAACATTATTCAGCCCTGAAAAGAAGTGAGCTGTCAAGTCATGAAAAGACACGGAAGAAACTTAAATGCCTTTAACTAAGTGAAAGAAGCCAACATGGGGGCTTCCCTGGTGGCTCAGTGGTTAAGAATCCACCTGCCAATGCAGGGGACACGGTTCGAGCCCTGGTCCCAGAAGATCCCACATGCCGCGGAGCAACTAAGCCCGTGTGCCACAACTACTGAGCCTGCATGCTACAACTACTGAAGCCCACGCACCTAGAGTTGGTGCGCCACAACAAGAGAAGCCACTGCAATGAGAAGCCCGCGCACCACAATGAAGAGTAACCCCCGCTCACCACAACTAGAGAAAAGCCCGTGAGCAACAGCGAAGACCCAACACAGCCAAAAATAAATAAATAAATTTATCTTAAAAAAAAAAGAAGCCAATCTGAAAAAGCTACAGACTGTATGATTCCACCTGTATGACATTCTGGAAAAGACAAAACTATGGAGACAGTTAAAAAAAACAAAACAAAACAAAAAAACACAACAGAAGTTGGTGTGTGCAGGGGATGAACAGGCAGAGCACAGAGGATTTTCAGGGCAGTGAAACTACTCTGTATACTGTAATCGTGGACACATGTTATACATTTGTCCAGACCCACGGAATGTACAACACAAGAGTGAGCCCTGACGTAACCTCTGGACCCTGGGTGGTGATGAGGTGTCAATGCAGGTTCATCAGTTATAACAAACGCACCATCCGGTAGGGATGTTAGTGGTGCGGGCTGTGCATGTGGGGCTGGGGATATATGGGGAATCTCCGTACTTTCTGCATGGTTCTCCTGTAGAGCTAAAACTGCTATTTAAAAAAATAACCTATTACTTTTTTTAAAAGGTCACCAGAGGGACCCTGGAAATAGGACCACATTTCCATGAGGGTCATAACTAACTGTGCCCTCCCTCCCTCTAATCTGTAACCAGGATGACGGTGTCTGTCCCCACCCCCCGGGAGCCATGCTCCTCTGACCTGGTGGGGCCGGCAGTGAACTGAGCTGGAGCTCGGAGCCACCAAGAGGCAGGATGGGACGCGGACACAGACGTGGCCAAGGGTGGCCCCAAGGAAAGGAACTCAGGCCCCCGCCACGGCTGGAAGCCTCTGGAGGGGTGGGGAGGAGGGTGAAGGCCGGCTGGGCCTCTGAGGCTGGATGTTCATGAGAATCGGGCCTGCAGCGGCTGTCCCTGCAGCCCCTTTACCTGCAACTTCTCTCCAGCCTACTGGGCAGGCGGGCTGAGGCTGCAGACTTGGCCACAGGTCCCAGGGCAGCCCAATCTCCCCGCGACCCCCGGCAGCTCCCTTCCTGTCTGGCTTCCTAATCCGGCCCAGCAGTGACCTTTGGCCCAAGCAAAGTGATCTGATTAGAAGGCATTCAGAGGGGACACAGCTGTTCCACCATCCTCTGGGAGGGTTCACACAGAGACCTGTCGAGGCTTGACAGAAGCCAGGCGGAGGCTCAGAGAATCACCTCGTGGTGTGGTGAGGGCAGCGCTCTGGCGGGGCTCGTCCACCTGCACGTCACAAGTCCCTGCATCCCGAGTGGGAGGCAGAATCACAGCCCCCAAAGACACCCACGTCCTGACCCCCAGAACCTGTGAGCATGTCACCTCCCAGGACAGCAGGGACTCTGCAGGCGTGATGCAGTTAAGGACCGTGATGGGGAGGTTATCCTGGGTTCCCCAGGTGGTCTGAATACAGGATCACAGAGGTCTTAAACCAGCCAGAGAAGGACATGTGATGTGGAAAAGAGAGGGACTGGAAGGTGCCAGCTGCTGGCTGTGCAGATGCAGGGAGGGGCCTCCAGACACGGAACTGACTCTCCCCGGAGCCTCCAGTAGGACCAGCCCCCCGGACCCCTCGACTTTAGCCCAGGACCCCGTGTTGGACGTCTGACCCCGAGGACCGTGAGATGACGAATCTGTGCTGTTTTAAGCCGCCGGCTTCATGGGGATTTGCTCCAGGCAGCAGCAGCACTCTGGTGCACCCTGTAACTTAACCACGGCTTCTGGCGCCAGCACGTGCTGTCCTGCCTGACCTGTCACCACAAGGACCACAGTCCACTCCCCGGGGGACGGAGGGACGCCGGGAACGCCCCAGGGGCTGCCCCACGGGAGTAATGTTTCTGCTTCCGCAGAAGCCTTCTTCCCATCACAGATCAGCGTCCGGGGAGGCGTCCCAGGCCCTCTTTCATCGCGTCAGTGGCAGCACAGGTGCTGAGATGGGGGCCCCGGCTGGGTGAGCAGCTCGTCACCCAGGTGATGGGGTGCAGGGGCCCACTGACACACCCTGTCTCTCTCCCTCCCCATTCACCTCTGCCTGAGCACGCTGGTCCTTGCTACCCCACGTGGCGTCCCTGGCTCCGTCCACTCAGGCTGCTGTAACAAAGACCACAGACTTGGGGGGAGCTTAATCACAGCTGATGCTTGTTTCTCACAGCCCTGGAGGCTGGAGGCCTGAGATCAGGCTGCCAGCAAGGTCGGGTCCTCGCGAGGCCTCTTCCCAGGTGTAAACGATGGTCTTCTCCCTGGGTCCTCACATGGTGAACAGGGTGAGGCTCTCTGGGGCCCCTTTTACAAGGGCACTAATCCCATTCATTGGGGCTTCACCCTCACGACCTCATCACCTCCCAAAGGCCCCACCTCCTGACACCATCGCCTTGGGGATTAGGGTTTCAACATAGGAATTCGGGGGAGACACATACCTTGGGCCCATAACGGTCCCCTTGAACTGGGTGAGACTGGACAGGTAAGAGACCCCTCTGGCAAGCACAATGGCCCATCTGCCCATTGCTGGCAGCCCCTGAGGCTACTCCAGGCAAGCATAGCCCCGTCTGGCTGCCAGCCCCTTCCCAAGCCAGCCTGGGTTGCGTTTTCTCTGCTTTCATCAGGCTATGCCTTAATCAGCCCCCGTCTCTGAGGCCCCTTCTTTACAGGTGTGCCCACCAGCCCCAACCACGGCAGGGCTGTGAACTCGCCACCGTGACACAAGCAAAGAGCACCACCTTGCTGAAGGAGGCCTCCCTCTTGCGTCCCAGCACAATTTGGGTTGGAAGTTGCCAAACAGAAACTTCATTTTTACTCCACATTTCTTGCCCAGTTCAGTGTGTAACTGGCCTCCCCCTGGCAATTTAGCAGAGCACATGGCAGCTTATAAAAAAAAAATCTATATAAAACCAGGAGAAAAAGGCTGCAAACCATTCAGCCCTTTTGCCTTTTAAAGGAAAACCATCTTCAACTAAGGGAACGTGGTTTTGATGATGACTCTTTAGATATGACACCAACCCAAAGCATGGCCCATGAAAGAAAAGACTGGTGAATTGGACCCCACCGAAATTTTCAATTCTGCTCTGCAAAAGACAGAGGTAAGAGAATGAAAAGCCGAGCCGCAGTCAGTAGAAAATATTTTCAAAACACACAACTGGTGAAGGATAAACACATCTGTTATCTACAAAGAACTCTTTACACTCAGTAAGAAAACAAACAACAAGATTTACAAGTGGGTTGATGACCTTACGAGACCCCTCGCCCAAGAAGACACACAGGTGCAAAGAAGCACATGAAAAGACGCTCGCGTCATATATCCTCAGGGACATTCGAACAATGAGACGCCACTATCTGACCCTTAGGACCACCCAGATCCAGGACACACACACACCAGGTGCCGGTGGGGATGCAGAACAGCAGGAACTGTCACTCACGGCTGGTGGGGCCGCGAAATGCTGCAGCCACTTCGGAAGACAGTTCGATGATTTCTTATAAAACTAAACATACTCTTACCACGTGAACCAGCAATTGTGCTCCTTGATATTTACCCAAAGGAGCTGAAAACTTAGGTCTACACAAAAACCGGCACATGGATGTTTATAGCCACTCTATTCATAGTTGCCCAAACTCAGAAGAAACCAAGATATCCTTCAGTAGATGGATGGATAAATTGTAATCCATCCAGACAGTGGAATATTATTCAGCCCTGAAAAGAGATGAGCTGTCAAGCCATGGAAAGACATGGAGGAACCCATTTGACTGTTGGTAAAAAAGTATATTTTACTCTTTTCCACAAAGTTTGGATCCTGTTTTATCTCTGATTATAATTAACACTTGTTTCTGCAAGATTAGCAAAATGATGACAATTGATGAAGGTCTGTGATGGGCACGTGGATATGTATTGCATTATTCTACTTTGTGTTTGAAAATTATCATAATAAAAAGTTAAAAATTCAAAAAAAGAGGGCTTCCCTGGTGGCGCAGTGGTTGAGAGTCCACCTGCCGATGCAGGGGACGCGGGTTCGTGCCCCGGTCCGGGAGGATCCCACATGCCGTGGAGTGGCTGGGCCCGTGAGCCATGGCCGCTGAGCCTGTGCGTCCAGAGCCTGTGCTCTGCAGCGGGAGAGGCCACAACAGTGAGAGGCCCACGTACCGCGCAAAAAAAAAAAAAAAAATTAAAAAACAGAAAAGACATGAAGGAACGTTAAATGCATTTAAGTAAGTGAAAGAAGGCAATCTGAAAAGGCTACAGACTGTATGATTCCAACTCTATGACATTCTGGAAAAGACAAAACTACGGAGACAGTAAAAAGATCAGGGGTTGCCAGGGGCTGCGGGGAGGGAGGGATGAACAGGCAGAGCAGGACGTTTAGGGCAGTTAAGCTACTCTGTATGATACTGTAAAGGTGGATACACGTCATCATACGTTCGTCCAAACCCATAGAATGTACAGCACCAGGAGTGAACCCTGATGTAAACTGCGGACCTCAGTTAATAATAATCTATGCGCACTGGTTCATCATTATAACAAACATATCACACCAGTGCAAGATTTTAATAATAGGGGAGGGATATATGGGATTTTCTGTACTTTGCACTCAACTTTTCTGTAAACCTAAAACTGCTCCCCCAAAATTGTCTATTAATTTTATTTAAAAGTAAAAAAAAAATTACCTACTGTAGCGATTCACGTTATCTTCTGTATTGAAAATATTGTACATATTTGAGGTCATCATGCGTACACAGTTTGGAATCCAGAAAGCCATGGTTTCAATAAAAAACTTAAATGTGATGGAGAAGAAACTAACAGCCTTGGAGCCCAGCGCTGTTCCCAATCCTCCGAGAAAGCCCTGCTTCTGGCCTCAGGCTTGGCTGGCAGCTCCCGACTCTTGCTGGGCACTTAGGTGATCTGGAAGGAGACCCACCGACAGGGCTGCTTCAGGGAGGGGGGACCACTGCGTGCTGGTTCCCCCAACATTCCTGAACTGGGCGCGCCTGGCCTGTGCAGGCGCCTCTAGGGGAGGGGAGCCTGGGGGGCCGGGGGAGACAGCGTAATTCCAGGGGGGCTCCAAAGAGACCCCACCCAGTGTGGGGGGCAGCGGCTCCAGAGAGGCCAGTCGTGGAGTAAATATGCCCCCCCCACCCCCGCCCGGCTGCCTCCCTGCTGTGGGCCATCAGCGCCCCGTCCTTCCCTTGAGAGTTCCCAGGGCCTCGTCACGCTATGTTATCCGTGTGGTCATGTGTCCTGCATGGCCTCCTTCCCGGGCCCTGTGCCCCAGTAGGACAGCAAGGGACCAGCGTTTTCCCACCGCTATGCCCCTCGCACCCGGGGGGCCGGCCTGTCGTAGGTTCCCAGCGAACAAACGGATGGAGGCCTGCAGTCGGGGAAGCCCTGAGGGCAGGGGCTGCTCTGGGCCAGAGGCCGCAAGGCCAGCTGCCCTCCTGCTGGGTGACCAGGTGATTCTCGGGTGTTGCAGGTGCAGGGAGGCCACGCCCCAGGGAAGAGGAGGGAGCCTCCCAGCGCCGCCAGGGCACCCCGCTGGGATGGGCCAGCACAGCTATCCTAGGACCCTTGACCCCCAAAGCGTTTGAGCTGCCACGACAGGTGGGCCCACTCGCGGCCCCGCGCTTCCCACGCAGCCTCGGGACGTGGCCAGAGTGGCCCCCGTGTCCCACAGGGGGGCCTGTCCTGGAGCAGTCATTCGACACGCCCAGGAGGCTCTGGGCGTACCTCAGCAGCCTCACGTGGGCCCCCAGAATCTCATTCCCAGTGAGGGTGAACGTCCACTCCCGGGGTGGGGGAGACCTGGTGCACAGGGTGCCCCCTCATCCCGAGAACCCCTGGGCACAGCTCCAGCTCTAACTAGAGTCTCGGGCTTCACGGAGGGCCTCAGGGTCTTCAGACAGAACCGCGTGTCCCTGGCCGGACCTGGTGACCACGTGGCCCAGCCTGTCTCCCCAGGTCCTCTGACCACACCCCCCAGGGCCTCACTGGTGACACTGCAGGCTTTCATTTGCTCTATGCAAGTTTTGGGGATGCTTGATCTCTGCCAGGAGCACCACGTGCCCCCCCGCAACATACACACACAGGGGCCACGCTCTCCTGTGAGGAATGCTCCCATGGGCCACTGTGGGCCCAGCCCTGGGCATGGCAGCCCGTTCCTGCTCGTCTGTGCCCCAGTCTGGGGTGGGGAGGCATGCAGTTACCCCCCGGGGCAGGGAAACTCTGGGGCTAAACGCAAGCAGGTATCCGAGGCCCCCTCTCCCTCTTCATCTGTGATTCTCTCAGTCACTCAACAAACGTGTTTAAGCAGCTGCTCTGTGCCCGGCCCTGTGCAGGGTGAGCCGTTCCTGTCCACGAGCAAGTGCAGTCTGACAGGTTCCCATACCAGAGGCCCGTGGCCAAAGCTCTGGCCGGCACAGGCCTGAGCTCTCAGGACCCCCCAACGGGCACCACTGTGCAGGAACGAGGGGGCATGTCCCCCCAGGTGGGCAGACGTCCCCATTTCTCCACAAGCCCCACTGCTCCCTTACGCCTCACACCAGCCGGCTCACTTGTTCATGCCCCGCCAGCCTCTGTGGACTTTGGCGCCTGCAGTGTCTGCTCCAGGGCCCAGCCCAGGGCCTGGGGTGTGGTGGAGGTCAGGGGGACCTGGTTTAGGGCATGACAGGCCCCAAGGTCTGGCCTGGGAGTTGGAGCGGGCTCCCATGTGTTAGTGCTGGGGACTCAGACCTGTGAATGGACACCCCAACTCCCTGAATGGTCAGCGGCCATGCTTGACCCTGCCTGATGGGATGTCACTTACATGGGGTTCACAGGCCCAGGCTGGGAAGGTGGCAGTGTCCCCGCCTGACAGTCTGCAGAGGGCTGACTCCAGGGTAGGGCAAATTTGGGGTTATTGGTTAAATCATGAGGTAAATATTTAGATTTACTCTTAACTTCAGGGACTGGAGGAGTTCTCAATTATATCATTGGCTCAATTAATGCCCACTAAAACTTTTATGCCACGTGTGACATTAACATAGCACCTCTGAAATAAATGACCAGGCCCGCAGCATAAGAAATTCCGGCATTTACGGGCTTTACTGTTTAATAGATCACCCTCAACTGCCTTTTATTCTCATCTGACTCTGCCTGGGGAAGCAGTACCACAGGCTCCGAGACCCCAGGCCCTAGGACCTGAGTGGGGCCCCTCAGGGCCGCTGGGCCGGCGCAGCCCCCAGCAGCAGCCCGCGCCCACACCGCCCCAGGCCCACTCTGGGCTGCCCGTCGGGCTTGTACAAGGGGGGTGTTTTCTGAGGCCCGGCAGATTTTTGCTCTTTCCCACCGACTCACACTGGTTTTGTTTCCTCCCTCTTCCTCTCTCTCCTGAACGGAGCTGAAATGAACAGTCTGACTGGGAGCAGAGGTGGCCTCGTGGACACGATGCTTCTGGAAGGCCAGGTCCCACCAGCCCCCCTGGGGGATGTGGCCTTGGGGCCAGGAGGGGGTCCCCTCGGAACAAACATCTCCCTCAGGGACACAGTCCCAGGACAGTAGCTCATGGGACCGTTTGAGAATCAGCAGGCCCGGTCGAGCCCCAGCTCTGCCACCTCCATTGGGGTGACCGTGGACACGTGGCTGACCCTTTCGGAGCCTTTAAGATTTGGGGACGGTGACACCAGGTCACGGCTGCAGCGAGGCGGCCTGCCACAGGTAAAGCCCATCACACCTGAAACATTTTATACCCACCTCCCCTCCGAGGCCTGCTGCCTGGCTCCCCAGGTAGGGGGCCAATGTCTGCAGCTCCCCCCAACCCCAGGCAGCTGGGCTCGGGAGTCGCTCAGGACCCCGGGTGGGGGCAGCAGAAGCGCTCCTGCCCTCCCCGCTCCCAGGGAAGCTCTCTCTGCCCTCTATGGCCTGAGGCCTCCAAGCAGAGGCCCAAGTGGGAGGGGTCATGATGCCGGGGCAGCCCAAGGCCCCCCAGTGAAGGGAGAGCTGGAGTGGGGGGGCTCTGGATGGGAGGAGCCTGGTAACAGGGGGGGCACCAGGAGAGAGGCCTGGGGAGAGGCTGGCCTCCAGTAGGGACGGGCCGCGCCCCTCTGCCGGCGCCCGGAGCTGTGTCGCTATTATTATTAAGGCCATCACTGCTCTTATTAGGTTTTTATTTTAATTTTCTTCAAAGACAATATATACACATGTTTTGTTTTGTTTTAAATCTGACAGGCCAAAGGCTACACTGCAGAAATGAGGCTCCCTTTCACCCACAGAGGCCCTCGGCCCCCACCGAGACCAGCCTCCCACAGCGCCTGTAGGTGTGCACCCACGACAGACGGGTCCCTTCCTCTGTGCTTTCCGTACCACGAGCCACACCCATTGCTGCTCAGGAAGCCTGGCCTTGGGGTGGCTTGGGGTCTGTTCACAACGTGACGTCACAAAATGACAGGTCTTCCCGGAACCAGATCAGAACACATCTGCCTTCCCAGCAAAATTAGTTGCATCAGACCCTTTGGGGTTCTGAAGAAAGCTCTCATCCGATCCCTAAAGTCACCCGGCGGTTCAGAAGGCTGGAGAGGATCGTGGCCGCCCAGCAAGCCCAGCTCCAGCCTGCACCCCTCCTGCAGCCTCGTGGGGCTGGTGACAGGGCGGCCCCTCGCCTGGGAGGGGCCGGTCCTGGGTTCCACGCTCCAGGAAGCAGGTCCTCTTGGGCCACCACCACTGCCCCAGGCTCTGGGGGACCCAGGCCCTGAGCCCTCCATCCCAGCCGTGGCCCCAGCAGCAGGCACGATTTCAGAGTTATATTAAGGAGTGACAGCGGCGTGGGGATGGGTGTCTGTAACCAGATAAGACCAGCAGGACACAGTTGTCAGAGGAGCCGGATTTATCCTGCCCCGGTCAGCTGATGGGTTCCAGTTACAGCCCCGGCGGCGGGCCGGTGCGCGAGCTTGTGGTCCACGCCAGGCAGCTGCGGGATTGATCGGGGCGCGATTCTCCTGGAGAAAAGCACTTACCACACGCAGGTTGCAAATAGCCACGGGCAGAGCACCGAGGGGCCGGGGCCAGAGAGCCGCCCATAAGGTCCCACCCCGGCAGGACAGGCCCTGGCCCGCCACTCCCAGACCTGGGGTGGGAGGGATGCACGCACTCCTGCTGACCGGGGCTCTGTGGCCGCATCACCACCGGCCGGTGCACAAAAGGGGCTCAGATGGCCGCAGCCTTTGGGAGAAGGCAACGCCAGACCGGGGAGGGGAAGGGCTGGCCGCCCAGGGCCCCCTCCCAGGCTCGCACGCCGGCCGCCACCCTGCTTCAGGAGCCGTCGCCCCGCACCCGCCGCTCTGCTCTCCGCCTCAAGTTCACAGCAAGCGGGAACCCGGGCACCCTGGCTCTCCAGCCGACCAGCCCCGCGTGTCCTCTGGCTACTTCCCGGCTCTGCTCCAGGGCTGGCCAGCCTGCCCATGGCAGTGGGAAGGGGCAGCTTTTTTGGGAAGTCTGTGCTGTGGGTGCTGGCCCTGGTGGGGAGGGAGGAGCATGGCGCCTGGTCACAGCTATTTAAAGGCCAGGAATGGACAGGTGCGGAGGCCGGGGCAGGAGGGGGGATGTCTGTGTCGGGTGTGAGGGAGGGGCTGGCATGCAAGGTTCCCCCCCAGGGCAGGAGGCACCCCAGGGGCTCCTGGGCACCCCCTGCACGCTCCCCATTGGGGCCAGGGTGGTCCCGCTGCGTGCTGTGGCAGGAAGGGAGAGACCTCAGTGCCCACTGGTGAGGAGGCCCCAGGCTGGGTTGGGACGGGGTGGGGGGCAGCAGCCAGGTCGGCCTGTCCCCTCTCAGGTCAGCACCCACACAGGAAGCTGAGTCAGGCCTGCAGCGCGAGCTGGCCCAGGCTGGCCTGGAGGCCCAGAGGCAGTTTTCAGGCCCCCGAAAAGGCCAGAAACACCTGCTCCCAGGGTTGGGAATGCACAGAGCAGGAAGCCAGCCTTTTGTGTCATTCCTAGTTGGGCTTCAGCCTTCCCACTAAATCATCATCGTCCTCGTGATGGTCAGAGGTCCACTCAGACCCTCCTGGGTCAGGCCACGTTCCCGCCACACTCGCTGTAAGACCCTGGGCAAGTTCATTTATCTGAGCCTCAGTTTCCTCATCTTTAAAATGGGAGGATGGTGGCACCCCTGCCCAACAGGCACACTGTAAACAGTGGCCACTGCAGAGCCCCTGGGAAGACAGAGCAGCCTGGCCTAAGTCTCACTGATATGTCAATGCCTGCCACAATCCCCCACTCTCCGGGAAGGGCCCCGGGGAGGCAGGCGAGGGAGGGAGGACAGAAAGGCTAAAGGGAGGGACTCTGCCCCGGGCACTGTGGGTCTCACCCCTGCCCCACCACAACTCCATCGGGCTCCCCAGACCCACTCTAGCCTGACTTGGGCCTGGTTGGGCTGGGGCAGCGGAAGAGGCTGAGGGTCCCACCCCAGGACCCCCACCCAGGTGCTCAGAGCCTAGGCTCTGCGGTGGTGACGGAGCACAGCTGGGCTCCACCAGGGTCCGCTAATGGGGGTTTCATCCTGCAGCGGAGGGGAGGGGCTCCGAAAGCACCCTCGGCCGGTGGGGCTCCTCTGGGGGTGCGGAGCAGAGCCAGCCAGCCAGCAGGGCAGCGGCTCCACCCGGCTCCACACCGACAGCTCGGGACTCGCTTGTGTCTGCAGCTGGCTCCTTCTGCAGAGACGAAGTTGTCCTGCGCCTCTTGCCCATCGACTCCATTTCTGAGCCGATTGAATGCAGAGCCCAAGCTGGCGTCCGGAAGCCACCAGGCCATCGGGCCCCCGGGTGTGTAACGGGCAGCGGGCGGAGTTTAGCCTCCACATGGTTCATCTCACCCAAAGGCTGGCCCCACTGAGATGCAGCCCCGCCTCCCCCTCCTGTCCCCAGAAACCACAGCCACTAGGTCACATCCACACCCCTCACTAGGCAGGGCCCACCCCGGGAGCCCCCATGGCCCTGGCCGAGAGGGCAGGGCAGGGGTCCTGGCAGTACCTCCACTCTGTCCTCAGTGCCATGTTCCCAGCCGTTTGTGGGGGGGCCTGGAGAGCCCTGAAGACCTGCTGTCCCCATCGTCCCGAGGGGCCCTCCAGGAGCCCCGAGCGCTTCCGCAGCCCCTGCACCTCCCGTCCTGCTGCCATCGGTCTAAGGCTGCCCGGACAGGGATGTGCTGGGGCTGGACCTGCAGGCCAGCTGGCCAAGGAGGCCAGGACGGGGGTAGGAGCGGAGGGCCTCTGACCCTTGTGAGCCCCAGGAAACCGTCCCCAGCACCTCCGAGCTCTGAGGGGCACGGCCCAGCCGGTCCCCAAAGGAGGTGGCTGGTTCACCTGGGAGCAGGGACCCCTGACAGGCGAGGGCTCACCTGATCCATGGAGGGGGGTCAGGTCTGGGTGAAGAGAGGAGAAGGGGGGACACAGAGAGACCCAGAGAGGGGGACGGGGGGGCACAGAAGGGGAGCTAGAGCAAGAAAGCGAGCTCAGAAAAGAAGAAAGGATGGCAGGGGACTAGAGGTCAGCACCCCAGAGGCAGGGGCGGGGGGGGGGGGGGGGGGGGGGGGACCCCGGGGGGGGGAGGGGGGGGGCCCCCCGGGGGGCGGGCGTGGCGGGGGCTTGTCTGCTCCTCCTTGGTGCAGTTAAATCGCCCAGCTCCCGGGACAGACACTCGGCTCGGCCAGCATCGCCAGGCCACGTGGCCATGTGCCCACCTGCGGCCCCGGGAACAGCCCAGAGCAGCTGGGGCAGGCGGGGAAGCCCCACATTTCACAGGAGGCAGAGCCCAGCCAGGGCGGGGTGTGGAAAGTGCGCCCAAGGTCACCGGGCAGAGGGGCCCCAGATCCTGGGAGGCCACTGGCCTCATGGCTGGGGCGGTGGGGGAGAAACAGGGGAGGGGGCTGACCAGACATCAGCCAGCTCTGCCTCGTCGCACAGAGCCGCTCAGCCGGCTGCCGTGGCACACCCAGCGGCACACAGCCCCGGGGAGAGCCCAGGGCCGGGCCCTCTCCCCACCTGCTGGGGGAGGGCCCGTGGTCACTCCCTCCAGGAGAGCAGGCGAGCCTACACCTGTGCACACCTGTCCCCCAGCATCTCCTCAAAGACGGGGCACACACGCACCCGCGGGGACCTTGCAGCAGCCTGTCAGCCGTGCAAGATGCGCGCTGTTCCGTAGAGGACGGGCCAGCAGGAGTACGGGGGGAGCTCGAGCAGGAGACGGGGGCGGGCAGCCCGGAGGGGCCGAGCACCACTGGTGGACACGCGGGGGTCTGGGCTGTGGTGGAGCTCGAGATGGCCAGGGCAACCACGATGCAAAGAGGGGGCAGACACGTGTCCAGTGTCCCCGTCACCTGTCACCGCCTGGCCGGCCTGAGAAGCCATCCTCTGCCTACACCCCCAAAGCCTTGGTAGGAATGGGCTGCCACCCACGGTGCTCTGGGAAACTGAGGAAGGGTCCACGTCCACCTCTGGGGGCTTCAGTAGGGGAAGGGGAGGGGGCTCGGGCTGTGAACTAAGGTGGGAAGTCTGATCACAGAGACATGGGGCTGGCGGGCCCCCCACTGCACCTGCTCTGCCCCAGCCCGTACCACCTGCCTGAGGCCCTCAGATCAGCACACAGCCTGGCAAGTCAGAGACAAGCCCCCGGGGCCCTTCCAGAAAGAGCAGATGAAAACGGCAGCAGGAACGGAACTCCTGCTGGACACATCGTCGGAAGGAGGAAATGCGGAACCTCCCAAAAGGAGAGGCAAAGTCATGGCTGGAACTTAGGGGGAAGGTGAGGGAGCCAGAGTCTTGACGTGGCCAGCAGGGGCGGGAGGTTGGCGGGAGGGCGGTGCCGCTTTACGGGCCGCCGGTCCCGGAGGCCACCCACTCGCCCAGCTCTGAGCGACGCACGTCCGGCCTCCGGGCCCCGCCAGGTGGGCCCCACCTCCAGCCCTACCCGACCCGAACCCGCAGGGCCAGCTCTGGTCTCGGTTCAGCCTCTCTCTTCTTACCAGGCCCCCACAAGTCCTCCCGCTAGGCCAGGAGCAGGGAGGCCCAGCGACGGGAGGCCCCAGGCCGAGGACACACCTGTGTCCCCAGACTTAGTTCAGGGGACCCATGGGTGGAGACGCAGCACTGAGGGGCCAGTGGAGGGAGTCAGGGTCCCCCCAGGAGCTTTTCGCCAATGGAGGGCTCACCTGCACGCCCGCTCTGACCTCTCCTAGTGGCTTGCTGGACGACTGTGTCCAGAACGATTCTGAGGCTGTGTCTGGGCTCAGCAGTAGAGAGAGGAGATTGATTGGTGATGTCTGACGAGGGCATAGGAAGAGCCCAGGGGCGTGAGTGCTGGCATCCGCCATCTCCGCACTAACAGGTGTCTCATCATTCCCAAACTGAGCTGAGCAAGTGTCGGGAGGGCACGGGAGCAGAGGCCTCTTCCTCTGACAGGCAGCGTCCTCGGCCTGCAGTAGCTCTGCCTTCATTCCGTTGGGGTCACACACACCGTCTTCTTCCATTTAGATAACGGCTTCTCCATTGATTGGCTGAGAACCAGGCCATCAGCAGAATGCTTTCCCATCGAAGCTGTCCCCTCCCACCATCAGATTCCACCCAGCGCTTCTAATAGAATGGGCCGTCCAAGAGCACGCCCTTGACCCCCACCTTCCATGGCTCTGGAGCCTTTTTTGGGCATTTTTATAAAAATAACATGCATGCAAATACAAATAAAATGGAGTGCGGCTGTTGAAGCTGGCGTGGAGGAGGAGAGGACCAGGACCCTCACCTGCTTGGTCTAACCCCCACCTTCCCCACGGCTCAGAGCTCCCAAGTGAGGGCCACGCAGAGTGACCCGCACTTACCTCCCACTGGACAGATGGGGAAACTGAGGCCTGGACAGGGAGCAGGGATGGGGACGGGGGAGGAGAGGAGGGGATGGAGGGAGGAAGGGCAAGGACGCCCATGCCCCCTCCCGCCGCCCCTCCCCCTCACTGCCCAGTGGACCACAGAGAGTCACGGCCCTTCTTGTTCTACGAGCCCTGTTCCGCAGTCAGGATGGCTCGTCAGACGACTTTCAAAAATCACCACTCACAGGACTTCCCTGGAGGGCCAGGGGTTAAGACTCCCCGCTTGCAATGCAGGGGGCGCGGGTTTGATCCCTCGTCAGGGAATTAAGATCCCACGTGCTGCACAGTGCAGCCAGAAAAAAAAATCACCACCATAAATTTCCAGGGAAACTACATCTCTTTAAAAACTGTAGTATTAACGTAGGGGGAAAGAAAAGACATACATGTAATTTCTCCCGATTTATTCTTTCCTGTCATGCTAGCGGTACAATCTCACCTCCAAGTCTAATCCCAATCCCGGCCTCTCTCAGCCATTTCTGGGACCAGAGCCTCCCAGGGCAGCACCCCTCCCAGCCGGTGGCCGCACGGGGTCCGCGCTGGGGCAGGGAGCCAGGGCCAGCAGGCCTCAAGCCACAGGAACGGACTCGAACCCGGCTCTGCTGCCCCGGGCTGAGCTCCTGTCCCGATCACAGAGGCGGCGGCAGATTCGTTCCCTGGTGGGCGGTCGGAGGATGTGGGCAGTTGGGGTTGCAGGCAGTTGTGGGACTCAGGCCGGAAGACCAGACCCTACACTGAGACCCATACAGCACCTGGGGCCAAGGGAGAGGTGGTCAGTCTGCATGAGTCCAGGCACTTCCCCGGGCCACTCTGGGACCCTGGACCCACCCCCGCAGGGTACTATTTGGAGAAACTTTGAGACCCTTGGAATCGGCCCCTGTTGGGCAGTGTTCTCTAAGGACAGAGTGTCTCACCTGAGACCAAACCCACGTGAAATGGGCAAACTGGAAGGAACTGTCAGAGCGGCTTGGGGACCAGGGGTGTCTCCCTGCCAGGTGGCTCCACGGGCCAGGTCAGGTGGAGGGACAGGCCAGCAGCTGGGTCGCTCGTCCTGTGTCTGCCCCGGGATGAGTCCAGGTCTTGTGTCCAGGCCGGTCCAGGGCACGTGAGGGCACAGAGACCCCTCCGCAACTGGTCCACGTAAAGCCCATTTCCTCAGGGCCTGGGCATACAGCCCCTGCTCTCAGGCAAATCTGCTATCCAGGGATTAGAGGCAAGGACGCGCGCTGAGGAGGTGACCCTCCATGGCGGCGCCTCCGCCCTCCAGGACTTTGCTGGTGACGGGAGTTGTGGCCGGGCTGTGTGGAGCCTCGGACGCAGACGCAGGCTTGGTCTGGGAATCGTTGTGTCAAGAAGTTCTTGTCCAGCCTGGCAGGGCCGTGTCCGGAGCTGCTGCCAGTGCGCCCCGCAGCCAGGCGTCCCCTCGAGGTGCAGCGGGGACATGGGCTGGCCCAGTGCCCTGAGGGGCCTCGCCTGCTCCTTGGGGAGGTTTGGGGGCGCTCAGGCCAAGACCCTGCCTCCAAGACTCCAGGAACCCCCTGCTGAGGGCAGCCTCTGGGCCTTCGCTGGATGCCCGGGCAGGGCTCGCTGTCTCCCCTGGACTTCTCTTCCAGACCCAGCACTGCCCCGGCCCTCTGAGTAGAGGCCCTGGTGACAGCGGATGCCGTCAGCAGCCTGCAGCTCAGCGGGAGTGAGTCTGATGGGGGAGACAAGCCCCCCGCTCTGGGTTCCAGGTGCGGACTCAGGAGACATAGACTAACGGGGGGCACGTGGTCCCGACACTGGCTGTAATGCCATCCCCAGGCCTGCTCTGTCTCCGGGTGGATGGGGCTAGCAGAGGGCGTGTTCAGGGTGTGCCCAGCGCCCGTTAGAAAGGCCTGGAGGGACCAGGGCAGATCCCTTCTCTCCAGCCTGTCTGCCCTCTGTTGTATGAGCCGGACTGGACCACTCGGGAGTCCTCTGAGGACCAGTGCTCTGAGGCTGACCTGGAGGAAGAGCCCACCATCACCCCACGCCCAGTGGACACCCCAAGGCAGGTGGGTGGGCTGGTGGGCAGCTGGGCAGCTCCCGGACTTCCAAAGGTCAGGAGGAGACAGAGGCCGGTGGAGAGAAGTGCAGGCATCCTCTCTCCCTTCACATGACTTGGGCAGCAAGTCTCGCAGGGCCAGAGAAGGGCCCCTTTAGCCCACAAACCTGACTGGGGTGCCCAGGGAGCCAGTGGCTCCTACACCCATGCCCACCTTAACGCCGCCAGGCCCCGCTTGGCATCCAGGATATGCCCCAGGCCCCTGTAGGTGGGTGCATGCCCAGGCCACCCAGGACGGAGGGAGGTGACCACAGACCCCTTTCCCACGCGGCTCCCACCTCCCCAGAGAGGACACTCGGTCCATGAAGCCGCCGGCAGCTCCTATGTCTCTGCCTCCTGTCTGACACCTTTGTTATCAGAGGAGCCAGGGACCGAGGGACCGAGGAGCCTGACGCTGCCCCGTAGCGCCCTGAGGTCACAGCCCTGTCCAGAGCTGGGGAGGCCTCTGAGGGGGTGACACCAAGGGGAGGACCGGAACACTGAGGATCAAGCCTTCCAGACGGCGGGAATTGCAGGACCGAGGCAGGAACAAGCTTGGGAGCGGTCCCATGGAGCCTGCCCCGGGGGGCCCAGGATGCGGTCCTCCCCTGTCCAGTGAGGGGTTACCCACCCAGGCAAGGTGGCCCTCGGGGTTGTCCGGAGGTGGGGGAGGTGGCCGGAGCACCGCATCCTACAGGGTGGGGGCAGCACCAGGAGGTAAATGTGCACTTCACCCTCTGCAGCTTGGAGAGCCTGGCTTCAATGTTTTTAGCTTAAAAATATTCCTATCAGGGCTTCCCTAGTGGCGCAGGGGTTTAGAATCCGCCTGCCAGTGCAGGGGATATGGGTTCGAGCCCTGGTCCGGGAAGATTCCACATGCCACGGAGCAACTAAGCCTGTGCACCACAACTACTGAGCCTGCGCTCTAGAGCCCGTGAGCCACAACTACTGAGCCCATGAGCCACAACTACTGAAGCCCACATGCCACAACTACTGAGCCCGCGTGCCACAACTACTGAAGCCTGCATGCCACAACTACTGAGTCCGCATGCCACAACTACTGAAGCCCGCATGCCACAACTACTGAGCCCGCGTGCACCAACTACTGAAGCCTGCGTGCCACAACTACTGAGTCCGCATGCCACAACTACTGAAGCCCGTGTGCCACAACTACTGAGCCCACGTGCCACAACTACTGAAGCCCGTGCACCTAGATCCCATGCTCCACAACAAGAGGAGCCACGACAATGAGAAGGCTGCACACCACAATGAAGAGTAGCCCCTGCTCACCACAACTAGAGAAAGTCCGCGTGCAGCAACGAAGACCCAAGGCAGCCAAAAATAAATAAATAAATAGATAGATAAATAAATAAATAAAATTTTTAAAAATATTCCCATCAGGGGCTTCCCTGGTGGCGCAGTGGTTGAGAGTCCGCCTGCCGATGCAGGGGACACGGGTTCGTGCCCCGGTCCGGGAAGATCCCACATGCCGCGGAGCGGCTGGGCCCGTGAGCCATGGCCGCTGAGCCTGCGCGTCCGGAGCCTGTGCTCCACAACGGGAGAGGCCGCAACAGTGAGAGGCCCGCGTACCGCAAAAAAATAAATAAATAAAAGACATACATCAGTGACAGGGCCTTGTCACCTCACCCGCCCAGGGTCTGCCCTGGGATCCACCAGGGGCTCCACGACAACCAGGTTCAGCGTGCTGGGTGAGGGGCAGCCTCGGAGGTTGTGCGGGGTAAGGGAGGAGCTCTGTGGGATCAGAGGTCTCTGGGCCCCCCTAGCTGGCCTCCCGCCCTTCCCTGGAGCTATCGTTACCCCCACTGCACACACCGGGATGTGGAGGTGATGCCCAGGGGCAGCCTGGCCTGATGCCCCGGCCCCTGAACGCTAGGTCACAAGGCTACAGAGCCTGGAGGGGCCCACCGGGTGACCTGGCACAAGTCACAGCCCCCCCCCAGAGGGCCTCATCCCGGTCCCGCAGCCACGCAGGAAGCATTTATTAAGCTCAGCTCTGAGCACACGACCTTCTTCTACACACAGCACTGAGGCTCATGGGGGCCAGGCAGGTGGCCCCTCTGTGGGCCTCCAGCGGAGCGGGGACACGTCCCCGCCGAGGGGCAGGTGCTCTCAGAGCAGCCCTTCTCTGCTGGCTGCACCACATTCAACAGTTTCCCCTCCTCCACCTGTGCTCAGACCCCAGATGTGCAGTCCCAAGCGCATTCCAGGAGGTCAAGGGGCTGTGGGCAGAGACCCTGGGGTCCTGACAACCAGTCAGGGTGGGCACGCCAGGGCAAGACCGTGAAACGGCATAGGAGTGGTCTCAGAGGGGACCCAGCACGTGCGGACTTACAGTCCCTTCCCATCGGCGAGGCTCTTCCAAACAGGAAGGCAGAGGGGCGCTGAGCCACAGCCTGGCTGGAGCCCCAGCTGAGCCCCACTGGCCAGGGCCCCCTCCTCCCTAGGAGGGCGGGGCTCCCACCCCGGCAGACCCTGCATTCTGCCTCACCAGCCAGCTGCTGAGGGTCCCGGCACCCCAGACCAGGAGGGCACACCGTGGGGACTCCTCCTGGTCAGGCCACCCCACGCTCAGCAAGTACCCTCAGGCTCTGCCTCAGGGGTGCTTGGCCAGGGCTGGGGGCACTGACTGTGCCCCTCTGAGACCCCACCCAGGTGGCTACTCGCAAACCCCTAGGAAGCATCCGAAGGGTGCTGGGGTCACACAGAGTCAGAGAGAAGATTCTGGTTCTGGGCCAGCAGCCGGCAGGTGGGCAGCCACGTCCACTGCTCAAGGCTGGTTTCCACCCAGGTCAGGGGTGGGGGTCCCCGCTTTACAGCCGAGGAAACCGAGATGCCACGTGACACCCCAGCTACTCGGAGAACTGGGGCTTCTGGGTTTGCATGGGACTCGTGACTCCCATCCCACAGCCGTGCACGCGAATTTTTGCTTAAACACACACTCACACGCACGGACACAGCCCCATGCACAGATGCACGCTCACTTCTACACTGATACTGTAGGACACACACAGACACACACAACTCACACTCACACGCTTACAGGGTAAGACGTTCCTGCACACGCATGAACACAGGATCAACACTCAGACGCACGCTCACACTCACACAGACACACACATACAGACACGTGTGCACACTCACGCTCGCACGCACTCTCGCACCCCTATCAGAGACAAGACCTCGGGGCACCCCCTTGTGGTGACACCCGCAACACGCACCACCCCAAGGAGAAAAGTCCCACCTTCCCAGGGCGTTTTCTCAACCAGAGGGCCTGGCACAGGCCACCTCCCTGATCCAAGATCAGATGCGGGGGCACCGCTGTGACCCAACCCTGAGCTTGCCCTGCTTCCAGAGCTCCTGACACCCCCAGATGACATTTGCATGAATAAAACGATGTTTTCTCCCATAAAACATTCTTAAATCGTGTTAATATGTGAATAATGGAAGTACTTAAATTTATTTTCCCAAGAATGTCCTTGTAAGGAGGAGACACTGCCCCACCCAGCGACTCTCAACGTCTGGGCCTCGGGGGTGGGGGGCATATGTGTGGAGGCAGGACCGTCTCCATCGACTGTCAGCCAGGGCCCCATGTCCCTTCCTGCCTCCACCTCTGTGACCTGGACCCCCTCCCTTGTCTCCCCCTGCCCACTCATGTCCCCTGGGCCAGCTCGAGCCAACAGTAATTGATAATTCATGACCGCAGTCTCCTCGCCTTAAACAAACATCAAGTGTATTTCAAAGTAAACTTGGGCCTCCAGACAAATGGCTGGAAGGCAAGCTGCTTCCTGGAGAACATCTCTGTCACTCCCCCCACGACGCTGCTTCCCCCTCCCTGAGTGGCGGTTCTTATTAAATGTCACAGAGATGGCATCTTCTCCAGGCTGGGGAAGGGGCGCGCACCTCCCTGCCACCCGCCCCCCGCCCCCATTCTCACCCCGTATCTTCCCCTGACTCTTATCATAGATAAATTTACTTATTGCATACAGATGTTTCGCTGGAAGAAATGATTCCTCCCCCAGTGTCCCATGAGTGTGTCTTGGAAGGAAGGGCGAGAGGAACGCGAGGAAAGCTCGGGCCGGGCAGGGAAGGGTTGACCCTCCTGGCGAGGAGGCCAGTGGGCGGCACTCAGGGTGGGACGGGCCCCGGGCCAGGGAGGGAAGGCCTCTGGGGTCCCTTCCCTCGGTCCTGGACCCCACCCTCCGCAGAGCCCTGTGTGGGCTGCTCTGAGCTCCCCGCACGCTGCTCCCTCCGCCCTGACGCTGCTTTTCCTCTCCCCACTCACTCCTGCTCAGCCGCCCTCCGTCCGCCCAGAGACCCGTCTCCTGCCTTCAGAGCTCATCACGGAGTGAGACGGACGGACGTGTGTGTCTCATGAATGTCGCCCTGCCCCTGGGGGGCAGCCACAGTGGCCCTGAGCCCTCACCTTTATCAGATGAAGCTGCCCCACGGCCCTGTGACCCGGCACGTCACCAGGCCCTGGAGACCTGAGCAACGCCCGGTGACTTTTCTCGACGGGTTGGGGTGCGGCTCTTGCCCAGGTCCCCAGAGCCCGGCTCTCCAGCACCTGGCTCAGTCTTGGGAATCGTGCTTTGAGGCCCGGTGGGGGGTGGGGGGGTGACGCCTCAGGGACTGCCTTCCCTCCCCGGTCCAGGAGGGGCTGAGCTGACAAAGCTGTGGGGAGGAGAAGGCTCAGCAGCGGCCAGACCGGATGGCGGGGAGGGAGGTGGGCGTGATGACCCCAGTGGCTCCGGGGAGACCTTTGTGGCCATGGCCAGTTCTGGATCCTGAGCACTGAGCCTGGAGACCCTAAAGCCCTGGGGCCTTCCTGTGTCTCGACCGGCCCCTCCGCAACGCCCCTGCCCCAAGTGGCCACTAGGGGGCGCCCGCCGCCCGACCGCCAGACCCTTGGCTGCAGGCAGACACCCCCAGCCAGGACAGATCTGGGGCCATGGGAAGGGGGCCTCCCACCCAAGACCCTGCGGGGTCCCCTGTGGGGTCGGCAGGAACAAGGGTGGGGCCTCCTTGAACCTGAACCTGAGGGGTCGGCCCGCTCGGCCAGGCCCTCCCCATGGTACCTCCGTCATGGTGACCACCCAGACCGCAGGTATAGCAAGCGACTCGCCCCGTCCAGAGGAAGGCCCGCTCCCAGGTGGGGTGCCAACCTCGGGCCAAGAACCACCCTTCAGATGCTTCCGGCGCTCAGCCTCTGTGCACAGAAATCACCCCTGCCGACCTGAGTCACCCTCACTACCCCCGGGACAAGCCCTTCTGCAGGGGAAAGAGGGGGAGGGGAGGCGGGGCAGGGCCAGGATCCAGGGTGACCACCTGCCCAGGACCTTGGACGGCCTGGGAGAGAGAACACCGGGCTCGACCTTCCCGGGGCCCAGGCAACAATCAGCCCCAAGGGGCCAGGTGACCCCCCGGGACAGGAAGCGTCGCCGGCCGGCTGGCCGTCGTCCCTGCCTGGGCGCCCCTCAGGCTCCCGGCTGCCTGTCATCTATCATGCTGTCAGCACACATCCTGGGCCTTTGCAGGGCAGGCGGCAGGGGAGTCTGAGTGGAGCCTGCTCTTGCTGCTCCACACCCTGCCCGGGAAGCGGGAAAGACCCTTCGCCAGACAGAATAGCTGGGGCTGGGGAGGGGTCTGTGGGGGGCCAGCCCCAGCAAGGAGGGCTTCTCAGAGGAGGCGACACCTGCAGCTCGTCCTGCCAGCACAGGAGGCTTCCCTGGGGCCCTGACGTGCGTCCTTGCCCTCCACGCAGGGGTCACAGAAGATTCCGGAGGACGAGGGTGCCATTGTCTACCCTCAGCTTCAGCCACGGTCTGGCCACCCCAGGGGGCTGGTGTCTGTACTCCGCAGACCCCCCGGGCCTCTCCTGGGCAGGGGGTGTCACTGAGCCCTTGGAAGTGGGCAGTGACCCTCCTGCCCCTGCCCCCGTGGGACACGCACGGTGGGCTTGGCTTTCTCGGCAGACACCGTGCGTTGTGGAGCGTTCACTGTTGGACACTTGGAATACTGTGTTCCGGGAAGTTCCACGGCTATATTTAGCCCGGTAGCTTTTATGCCCAAGGCTGCTCAAAGGAGAAGAGCCGGGCCCCACCCTGACCCCAAAGGCCCCATCCGCACCCAAAAGCCAGAGCCGGGGCCCCAGGGCAGAGCTCCCTCACTGGAGACCTGCCGTGTCCTTGGTCTGTAAAGTGGACACCAACACGCCCATCCCAACTGCAGCCCGTCCACCCCCCAACAGGTCCTCAGTACCAGATCGAGGGGCACCGCGTGTCTGCGGTGGCCCCAGGAGCATCTTAATTCTGCCGTCTGGACGGCACCCCGTGGGCGAAGGCACAGGAAACCCAGGGCCGAGGGAGGCGGGAACTCAGGGGCGCGGCTGTAGGAAGTAGGCTGTGGGGTGGCAGGCTCGGGGTCGGGGGGTGGGGATCTGTGGAGCCTGGCGAGGTAGCGTCCCTCTCCCCCCGCCCCAGGCCAAGGGGGCTGTGGGCTTCAGGAGTCTCTTAAGGAGCCAGACTCTCCGCTGGGCCCCTGGCCCCGGGCCAGGTGCACCACAACTGTCCTGCCGAAACGGCAGGGGCTCAGCACTGCCCCCCGCCATTGCCCCCGCGCTCCAGAGGCCTCTCTCAAGGCTCTGGACCCTCCAGTTCTCAGCCCTCCCTCAGGAAGCTGTAACGTGTGCCTGGCTGGGCCTGCTGGGGGAGCAGAGGCACCCACACTCAGCTTGCCCATCCCCCAGCTCCCCACACCCCCATAATCAGTGGCTCCTGGAGGACCCCCCACCTCCAGGGCCTGGGCTCCACAGGCAGATGGAGCTGGGCTGGCCCTGCGGGGGCCTGGATCCACCTGGCCCAGTGCAGCTCCAGGACTGGCGGAGCTCCTAGGCTGAGCAGCCGGGGGCCCCCACCTCCTTCCTGGAGTCTGCAGGGTCATGTGGTACCCTCCAGTCTCCCTGCCCCTACTCAGTCTCTTCCTCTTCTTCAGCTCTGTCCCACCCCAGGGCCTTTGCTGTTCCCTCCGCCTGGAAGATGCCCCGGGTCTCCCCATCGCTGCCCGCCCGGTCCGGGTTCTCAGCTCCTCCGGGAGGGCTCCGTGACAGCCTGTCTCACGTAACCCTGTCCTCTGGTCCATTTCCTCTGTGACCTCCTCGCCCTCTGCCATGATCGGGTTCTGTCTCTGTTTCCTTGTTACCGTTTCCCCCTCCTATGAGCCCATGAAGGCAGGAGCTTGTCTGCCGTCCTCTTTCTGTCCTGTCCCCACACCTGCCACAAAACAAGGTCCACCCCTGCAAGGGTCTGGAGGGAAGGCGCATCCTCCCAGCCCACCCCTCCCCGCCCAGGTCTGGCGGAGCTCCAGGAATGACCCGTCCCAGGGGCAGGGCTAATGCTCTGGCCTCCACCCTCAGCAAGAGGGGCCTAGGGGAGGGGTGGTCCTGTCCACCCGATAAAAATAAACAGATTCCAGGGCTCCAGAACCCCTGGGTCCTTAGGGAAAGAAATTGAGCCCTTTGGGGAAGGACAACAGAGGTTCAAGCGATGGGTCATTAGTAGGTGAGGCCCGAGGTCCTGCACGGCTGGTGGCCTCTCCACCTCCAGGCTCCAGGCTCCTGCTGCTGCTCCGCTTTCTCCAGGAAACTCCTACTCAGCCTCCAAAGCCCAGCCCAGGAGCCCATTGCCTTGGGAAGCACCTCCAGCTGCCACGCTCACTTGGGCCAAGTAAGGGAACTGGCTCAGAGCTCCAGCCTCAAGGTCAAAATCACGCTGAGAGAGAATTCCCACCCAAACCTCAGCAATACCCTTGGCAGTGGCCAGAGCAGAGGCGCCCAGCAGGGACAGAGTTCTGAGCAGCGAGAGGCATTCTGGTTGGGACCCAGGAGGCCTTCCTGGAGAAGGGGACACCCAGAGGGCCAACAAAGAGAAAAGGGGGAGACAGGGTCTTGAGGAGACCTGGCAAAGGTTAGGGTGACACTCATGGAAGTGAGAAAACGAGGGAGAGAGGGAGTGAGGGAGCGAGGGCAGGGTGGACACAACCCAAGCTGCCCCTCACAATGATGGAGCAGAGAGTGGGGTGGGAGGCTGGAGAAGCCAGCAGGGAGCGCCGCCTGCCCGGGTGGCTGCAGGCCAGGCCGGTAGGTGGGCAGGTTGGCACATGCGTCCTGCCCCCAGGGGCCAGACCAACCCTGTGGACCGCAAGGCCCGATTCCTGGTTGGCCAGACCCCAGGGAGAGCATCACGGGGTCCTGCAAAGGCTCCACTGGGCAGGCAGTTCACATGGCCACCGCCTGATCCGGGATACCCCACCATCCAGCCCAGGACTGAGCCACCCAGGGTATCTCCTTCTTCAGAGGGACAGACAAGCACCCCATAAAGAATGACCCTGTCACAGCACATCACCCACCCATCCTCCAACAGCCCGGTGAGGAAGGGGCAACCCCGAACCCCACTTTGCAGATGGCGAAACTGAGGCACTGAGCGGCTCAGGAGGTGGTCACTGCAGCTCCTGAGTCCATGCTCTTAGCTCTGTCCTCAGCCCTGCAGGAGCCTGCTCCCTCCAGAATCGCCCAGGGGGCTGCATGTCCGTCCCTGAACTCAGCACCCCACACTGGGCTCCCCCTTCCCCCTACTCTGTAACACAGGAGTGGGGGAGATGACCAAGGAACCCTGTGCCCATGTCCACTCTCTGTGCCACAGCCCTCCCCACCCCGGGCCCGTTTCCCCAGCCGGAGCCAAGAGCAGGAACGGGTGCGTCTGTGTGTTGGAGCTGCCCTGTGAGGATGGAGCTCAGCTCAGCTCAGCTCAGCTCAGCTGCCGGGAGAAGCGGGTATGGTTAGCACCAGGGCTCCAGGGAGCCCGTCACCCCGACTTTATGGCCAGGTGAGCCATGAGTCACTGCCAGTTACCGGCCATGTCATGTGCCGCCTCCCATCTGGGGCACCCCAACTGCAGCTAGCCCTCCGCCCCCCAGTCTGCAGTCAGGGTGCTGCCAAAGGTCAGGACAGTCTGTGCTGGGAAACACCCTCTCCCAGGCACCACGGGCCCAGGCGCAAAGTCCAGAGCTGCCTGCTCGCTGGGCCAGGGCGTCTGTCCAAGACGTGCCCAGCAGGGCAGGAGGGGCCGGGAGCGACGCTGGGCAGAGCCCGGAGCCCGCGATCCAGAAAGGCCCAAGTGAACCCCAAATGGTCAGGCTGCTTCAGGACAGCGGAGGCTTCCAGCTCCCTCCGTCACAGTCAGGGAGGTTAAGGGTAAAACAGCCCCAAGGTGCACGCAGGACTTCACCCACCCGAGGGACCCAAAGTTTCCACTGAAAACCGTGGGTTGGGGAGGGGAGGAAACAGGCCTCAGGAGCAAGGCGGCCGCGTCCTTCAACACTTCTGGAAAAGAATCTGGCAGCATTTACTAAAATAACACGTCCTCAGAACTGTCCCCAGCAAGCCCCCTTCTGGGAATTTCTAAAGGTTCCCAGACATGCCAGCAGGTCACTCGACACAGCAGTGTCCGTGCGCCAAGAAATCACCCTGGATGCACCAGAATGTCCGTCCCCAGGGGCTGGCCAAACACACCATCACGCGTCTCACCACGGAATTCCGCGAGGCTGCTCAAAAACATGTGCCCACGTGGAAGGATTCCACACAGACGTTCAGGAAAAAATAAAGCTAACGGCAGGAGCAATGAGCACAAATGAGCACGTTTCAGGACTTCCCTGGCAGTCCAGTGGGTAAGATTTCACCTTCCAATGCAGGGGGTTCCATCCCTGGTCCGGGAGCTAAGATCCCACATGCCTCGGGGCCAAAAAACCAAAACAGAAGCAATATTGTGACAAATTCAATAAAGACTTTAAAAATGGTCCACATCGAAAACATCTTTATATAAAAAAAAAATGAGCACCTTTCCATAGATTGACATCTGTGTGTTTGTACAAAGGGGTGGACAAGTCAGGAGCGAGAGCAGATCCTGGGGTCTCCAGGGCGGGCGGGGGGAGAGAAGATGAAATATCATTGGTTTCCTTTCAAAAATGGTTACTGTGGACATAAATTACTTTTGTAATGAATAAAAAAGGCCAAAAGGAAATCCTATGGAAGGCTGTGCTTTGACCCAAAAAATTTAAAAAAAAAAGATTCCTCTGCCTGATACACATGGTCCCCAGGTGTCTTCCCACCATCAGCCAACCCAGTTCCAACCACTTGCACACAGCAGTCACTCTCTGTGTGCCTCAAAACCCTCTCCCCTGAAAGCCCTTTCCTCTCATGTCATTCAGCAAACTCCTACTCGTACCTCAAAGCCCTATCCAAATGCCCTCTCCTCTGCAAGGCCAACAGACACACTTCTGTGGTGGATAAGCCGCTGGCTGAGGGTCAGACTGACCTGAGGGCCTCTCAGCCCTTCCTTGCTGAGCCCTGCATTGCCCTCCAGCTGTAAAACGGGGCAGTGGGGCCTCCTGGCAGGGGTGTTTCCAGGATTGACAGAGAGAGCTGTACCCATCGGGCTCTCAACATTTGATGATATGATGATGATGACAATGATGAGTGTGAGAACCATGAGCTAGGCCAGGTTGAGCTCCCTGGGAGGTTGGGCTCATCAGCCCACTTCTCAGATGAGGAGACTGAGGCTCACTGGACGCCCTGACCTGCCCTAGACAAACAAAATAAAGGATGGGCTGGACCTTGCTCCAGGTGGCCTCTTTTTGAGACTGGAAACAACACACATATATTCAAAAACTGGCAGTTTGGGGTCCCAAACTCACTTCCTAATGATCCCCAGGGCCTGCTGGTTAACTGGTCAGTGGCCACAGGGCTGGGCAGCTCAGGGTCACACCTGGGAAATGGATGGTAGAAGGATGCCTTCCCTGCCCCACCCAAGACCAAGAGGAAGGCGCCTGGCGGAGAAGTGCTAACTGGCCAAAGGTTGTGTTTCGCTTTTTCCAGGGCTGTTGCCTCAGCCTACAGTGTTCAGTCCTCAGAAAGGGAGGCCAGGCCAGTGCCAACCCTGGGTTGCCCCCAGCAAGGCCTCAGTGGGACGGGGGACAGAGCACAGGCCTGGGGGTCAGGAGGCTGGGGAGGGCTGCGCCTCCTTGTGCAGATTTGGGCCCGTTCGCTCCTCTGGACTCAGTTTCCCTATCTGTAACACCAAGAGAGGTACCAGCTCGTCTTTCTGTGGATCCAGGCAGGCTGACCCTTCCCAGAAGCAAAATTGCTCCAGGTCCAAGTCTGGAGCTTGGCGACCACTGGAAACACCGCTCTGCAGCTACAGGGGGTCTATGCAGTGAGATTGTAGTGAGCGGAGATCTGGGAGCTGGGGCACCAATGTGAAAAAGACCCTTGCCCCCAAAGCAAGATGTCCCTCCCCAGAGGAGCCTCCTCACCCCGCTGTGGCCCCAAGTTGAGTTGAGAAAGGTGACAGGAGGGAGAGGGAAATGTATTTTCCCTCCATCTCCTCCACCTCCATCTGAAACTGCCCACAGGGGCCAGGATGGGGGCAGGGAGGGAGGTGCTGGTGTTCTCCAGCCAAGGCCAGAGGATTACTCAGCCCGATAAGCCCCCAGGAAGGTTCTGGCCAGAGTGGCTCGTTTATCAGAACTGGGCAAAACCAACAGAGGAAAATGCTACAACAGGGCTGGGCAAACACCCTGCCCCCGCCCCCACCCCCGCACCCCGTGCAGCCGTCTGCAGGGCCTTTGCTGCTCCTCGTCACAGCAGGGGAACTAGCCCTGACTTCACAGGCTTATCTCCATGAATAATACTCACCTCCTTGAATCAACGGAGCAAACACCGCCAGCTGCCGCTGCATGACTTATCAGCCCTGTAAGTGGGCAAAGTGTGAACAGCCTTTGAGGAGAAACCAGAAAGGAGCTCAAAGGAGGTTGCTCCATGGACAAACTCGGGAGGCCCAGCACGTCCTTCCACCTGCGCCCAGAAAAGGTACCAGTGGCGGGGGACCCCACTCCTCCCACACTCCTGCTGAGGCCTGACTTCCTTGGTCAGGAAAGGCCTCTGTGGGTCTGCTCCTTACTCCATAAGCTTTAAGTGAGCACTGTTTACCTGGCAGACCCACAGAGAAAACAGACAAAAGCAAGATGTGGCCCCTCCTCATAGGGGGAGCAGGGCAGAGGGTGTGACAGACGTGCAAGTGATAAATGCATGACAGACATGTTGTGCGTGTCATATTGCTTAGTGCAGCATTGCTAAAGAGCATTTGGGGAACATCAGTCCCGTGAAACGCTCCTCAGAAGAGGGCTCGCTGGCCAGTGCCTCTGGACAATGCCGGATGCCGCTCTCCCAGCCCCAGCCCAGTGCTCATCAGCATATGAAAGGTTAGAAAGTCCTCCCGAATACCTTTGCAAGCCGATTTCACTTTGTTTCACCCTCGCTCTTAATCCCAGACAAGGACTGCCTACCAAGCCACAGGATCTTGCTTTCAGAAACCTGAAAGCTCCACATTTTCTGCTCATTCAGTTTAAGGCCCAGAGAGGGGGATCCTAGGTCTGTCCCCACGTGGAAGGAGCTACAGATAGCCCCGAGGGCTCTCCAAGTCATCCCTAAACCTTCCAACTTCAGGATTACCTCTTGGTGGCAAAGCTATAGAGACCCTTCCCCACCGAGAGAGTCTATGCGTTTAGCATACACTGGTTGAGAAAATACCTAAGACCCAAAGTTACAACGAACCAAGCCTCCCTTGAAGGGGTGTGAGTTTTACGTGTGGCTTCAGCGGCACAGACGCAGTGGGAGTTGTGTGCACACAGGGACTTGCAGGCGCCGGGTGCTGTCTCTAGAACCACCCCCAGGCTGTGAGCCTCTGTGACTCTGCTGTCTTCTTAGCACACAGGTATTAGCCCCTTCTTTAAAGATGCTGAGGCTCGGGGAGGGACAGGGTCCTGTTCAAACGTATCAGCTAGTCAGTGACGGGTGTCCAGTCTCCTGAGACCAGGTCAGATGAGTCTCCTGAAAACCCTGTGGGAAGTCTGGTCTTTCAGTGTAATAATGTCTGAATCAGGGGTCAGCCGCAAGGAGACCATGCAAGGAACGGGTGAGACAGTAGGGAGAGGTGTGGTCTGTGGCAGCTGGGAGTGCCCCTCGCCTTTTCTAAAGGTGGAACTCTTGCCTGGTGGAAATGCTATGATTTTTTTCAAGAGAAAAGAAATCTGGACTTTTATTTAAACTTTTCCCATTTGTAAAACATGGTGGGCAGCTGTGCATGGCTGCCTGTTTGCAACCTCTGATCTCAATGTTCTCAGACAAGATGGAGTCATGGGCAGCTGGAGGTCCCAGGGACGGGGAGGCTGCTCTTCAGCCCGTCTGAGCTCCCTGGACCCCTCCACACAGCCCCATCCTGGTGTGAGCTCCTGCATGACCCGTGTTTCCTGTCTGCCCCACACTGCAAGGCTCGCCACGGTGTCCCCAGGCCTGGCCCATCACAAACTTGACCAAGGCGTCAGAACTTGTTCCTCCTTGGCCCAGCCCAGCTCCAGCAGGCTCTAACCGGGAGACAGCGGCCCCCCGGAACACGGGTTGTCCCCCAAGAACGAGTGCGGCCACGTGCCAGGCGCCCCTCCCAGCTCTTTGCCCCAGGCCGGTAGCGTGGACCACCAGGCACCCAGGCCCAGGCCAGATGTGGGCCTTGGGCCCCCAGGGCTCCTTTCTGCAGACCCAGGGGAAAGGGGGGGGCTGCTGGGGGTCTCGGCCGCCTCTGGCACATCCCCACCATCAGCAAGCTACGGGGTCTCCAGCCCACGAGATGCCAACAGCCCCTTATCTTCTCTCCAAAGGAAGCCAGACGAGGGTAGGGAGATTCTGGGACCTGGGACGCCAGCCCACATCTGCACTGGGAGAGACACGCTGGTTTCCCTCGGAACGATCCAGCTGCAGAGATGTCCCAGCTGCCGTGGCGGCTACACGGGATATCCTTTGCACGTGAGGCATGGGGCTGGCGATCTCTGGATGGGGGTTCAGAAGCAGGCGCAGCCTGGGACGGGACAGAGTCGGGCTGGAGCCAGGCGGCCGCCCTCGGGTCAGCCTGGAGGGGCGTCCACCAAACTGCCGGCCCCCCTCTCCCGACTGAGGCGCCTCGGGACTGAGCTCCGTGCCTTGTCAGGCCCAGAACTGGGTCTCCCCCAGGGGTCGATGGGGCACCTAGACCGGGGAGCCCTCCCTCCGGGCTCTGCTGGCCAGGACAGAAGCAGCGACGCCTCTTCCCACCTTGCCGTCCAGGGCTGGGGACTTTCCAACAGTGGTGTCACTTCCTGGCTCCCCTCCTGCCGGCCGGGGCGCCTGGCAGCACTTTCCCTCTCCTGACGACACCCCGCCTCCGCACAGATCAGGAAAGCGAGGCGCAGAAACATGACCTGACAAGGGGTCGTGACCCCACATCCCAGGAGGGACCGGCCAGCCCCCAGTTCCCAGAGCTACCGCTGACCCAGCCCACCCACTGACCGGCATTCAGGGGAGGCAGACCCGGGACCCTCACCCTGAGACACAGCCGCCCCCCTTCCCAAGAGCAGGACCCAAGGCGGGGAGCCCAAGGGACAGGGCTGGGCCTGCCCGCCTCCAGGGTGTCATCCAACTCCCAGCTCGAGACTGTGCCCAGCAGTGGCCCCCAAGTACAGCCTCACACAGGCAAGTCTCCTGGGGTGCCCACAGGCAGCAGCTCCTGGCCAGGGCCCCAGCTGCCCTCCCCAGAGGACCTGGGCCCCAGAGGGGAGGTGGCGGCTCCCTCCTGCCTGTGAAACACCCAGGGCACCGGCTTGATCCCCCTACCCCTGCCCACCAAGCCCCTGGACAAGCAGGACATGGTCGGGGGCACTGGACGAGGCCCCTCAACACTGAGGGGCCCGTGGGCTGGCCCCTGCGCCTGGCTACTGGGGAACGCAGGGCCTCTGCTGCCAGGAAGGAGGTTTCTGCCAAAGCAGGGCCTGCCCACCGTCCACTAAGTCCTTCCTCGGCCCCGGAGCCTCCTTTCCCGCCACCGGCTCCCTTTCTGCTCAGGTAGAGCAAACGTGTCCGTCTTTCTGCAAACCCTGAGGGGCTGGCACTATGTCTGACCCGAAGGCACCCTTGCACGCTCGCTCCCCAAGCATGTTTTCCTGCAGCCATTGGAGCTTCTTCAGCCAAACTCTATAAAATGTGATGTATTTCCCATTGCATTTCTGTTTATCTATTTGTTCATTGTGGAAAATATGGGAAATGCAAAAACGTAGACGATGAAGATGAAAGGCGCACGTGGTCCCAGCCGGCAATCGTCCTCTGCGACCCAGACTTTTTGACGCTTTCGGAGCCCTTTTACAGGGTCCCTGGATTCTCATCGCGGTCCTCTCCCGCCAGCAGGAGCGGGGCTGACGGCTTTGACACTCCCTGAAGTCTGTACATTGAGCAGACGCGGTTGGGACGCGATAAACTTCTGCTCTTGGCTGGGAGACCCCACCGTCCTGCCAGCAGAGGCAGGCGGGAGGCTGGCTCCTGGGCCGTCCTCCCCCGCGGGCCCCGGGGGAAGAACCGGGAGGCAGGCCTGGGGCTCCCTGCCCCTCCTCGCGGCGCCTGGGGGACCCCCCAGCCCAGGACCGCCGCCTCACGGGGGATGCCCTCAGGAAGACAGTGGAGAAGGGCAGAGGGTGAGGGCCAGGGCAGGCGGCAGGGCAGGAGCAGAGAGAAGCAGTGAGGGAGAGGCTGCGAAGGAGGAGGGACAGAGAAGGAAGAAGGGAAGAAAAGAAAGGGAATTTTTTAAAGATGAGCGCAAAGAGCGCAAATCAGGGAGACCGAATGGAGAGAAGTGGGCGCCAGCACCACCCCAAGCATCACACGAGGCCCCTGCCGCCTGCCCGGGCTGCGCCCACCTATGAGCACCTCCACCTACTGGCCACAGGGGCCTCCGAAAGCGAGCCTGCCCCCCGATCCTCAGACGGCCCACCTGCCGCAGCCAGGCTGAGTTACACAGACGGTGCCCTGGGCCGGGCCAGCCCCGCAGACCCCCTCCAGCCCCCAGCCCCTGGAGATGAAAGTGAGAAGTGAGTCCCACTCCCACAGTAACTCCCCAGCAGCTGGTCACGGGCCGGGGTCATCACGCAGCCCCGTGTGCATCCCCAGGTGAGTGTACCGTCTGGGAAACTCTGGAGGGGCCGAGGCAGCCCCAAACCCGCGCCTATTGGGCCGAGAAGGGAGAGTCTGGAAGCCGCTTTCGGAGGGACAGCTGCAAACTGCAAACTAGAAGAGTGTGCCCCACGGTGGGTTTCTCACGGACCTGTTCCCCCCACCGCCCCCCATGACCTGACTTCAGGCCTGGGCCTGGCCTCCGAGGGGTATCCGGGACTGGAGAGCCCTCTCGTGGGGCACAGACCGATCGGGCGGTGCTGGTCCTACCCTGGGAGCCGGAGCCGCTTCGGCCTCCAAAGGGAGTCACGCACGGGGGGGTGCAGGCCTGACAGGCCACAGACCGCCCGCCGGCCCACCTCCCGGGCCCAGTGACAATGGCTGGCAGGGCCCTGTCAACCCCCAGCCCCGTCCCTCGCCCACCCAGACCAGCGAGGAAGGAGGTAACTTACATCCTGCAGGCCGAGGGGGAGGTGGGAGGGGGTGATATGCAGAGAGATCAGTGCCCAAGTGGCACCAGGAACGCTCGGCAGCGCAGGTGGGGGGGCGGGGCCTCCGGCTCACTCTGTACACCTCCCCCCCCAGACGTGCCTTCCCCCTCAAGGCTGGCGGCGGGAGGAGGTGTCCGAGCCCCTAGGCACCGTCACTCACCAGGTTTGGTGCCCAGGTCTCCTCCACCAATGGCTAAGCAGCAGCTACGGGCCATCGGGGTGATAACTCAGTGGGAAATGAGGACAATCGGCTTTAACACCCACAAGAGTGAGTCCCAGGCTTCCCTGGTGGCGCGGTGGTTGAGCGTCCGCCTGCCGATGCAGGGGGCGCGGGTTCGTGCCCCGGTCCGGGAGGATCCCACATGCCGCGGAGCGGCTGGGCCCGTGAGCCATGGCCGCTGAGCCTGCGCGTCCGGAGCCTGTGCTCCGCAGCGGGAGGGGCCACAACAGTGAGGGGCCCGCGTACCGCAGAAAGAAAAAAAAAAAAAAAGAGTGAGTCCCACATGTGGGTTTTTCCAGGCCCCCCCAGCTGACATCACTTCAGAAACGCGAAGGGAGTGGGGGAGGTAAGGGGAAGACAGGCGAGGTGCTTCTGAGCCGCCCTACATCTTCTGGGTGTTTTATCTCCTGGGGTTTCCCTAAAAGGCCTTCTTCTCTCTGTGAAGGTGGAAATATGCACGCATGGGGTGCTTGTGTGGGCACCTGTGTGTGCCTGTGTGTGCAAGCGTCTGTGAGTGTGTGTGCACATGTATGGACCCACGTGTGTAACATATGCATGTTACTCGTGTACACTGATGTGCACGTGTGTGTTCCAGTGGGCATGCCAGCATATTCGAGTGCGTGTGTGCCTGTGTGTGCAGGCACTGCACACACGTTTTCTCATACGTGCCCAGAGCATCTCCAGGAAGACATAACGGGAACAGGCCACACGGGTGTCTCTGGGGAGGGCACTGGGGACAGAGGACCCCGGAGCGACAAGGCGGGTGGCCGTGGGACCTGGGGACGTGAGGGCTGGCCCGGCTGCGTCCTGGGTCTGGGCGCCGTTCACTCAGCCACTTGGCTGTCGTCAGTCGGTGTGCTCCACACCAGCAGAAGTGGCGATCAAAGGTGAAGTCAGCAAGCAACACTGGAAGGAAAGACAGGGAGCGACCAGGGGCTTCCCTGGCGGTCCAGTGGGTAAGACTCTGCGCTCCCAATGCAGGGGCCCGGGTTCGATCCCTGGCCAGGGAACTAGACACCACATGCTGCAACTAAGAGTTCGCATGTCGCAACTAAGGAGCCCACGTACCACAACTAAGGAGCCCACCTGCCACAGCTAAGACCCAGCACAACCAAATAACTAGATAAAAGAAAGGGAGCATAGGGCTTCCCTCGTGGCGCAGTGGCTGAGAGTCCGCCTGCCGACGCAGGGGACACGGGTTCGTGCCCCGGTCCAGGAAGATCCCACATGCCACGGAGCGGCTGGGCCCGTGAGCCATGGCCGCTGGGCCTGCGCGTCCAGAGCCTGTGCTCCGCAACAGGAGAGGCCACAGCAGTGGAAGAAAGAAAGGGAAGCGACAACCTCAAACGACCTTTGCTCCCAATCAGGTACAGCTGCAAGGAGGACCTGGAACCGCTGGGCCGTGGCAGCTGGACAAGCAGACGGAGAGTAGGTGAGCGGGTGAGGGGAAGGACATGTCCCAGGGGCCTTCTGAGGTGCTGAGTGACGCCAAGAGCACGTACCCCTCTCGCCCCACTGTCCCCACCTGCCCTGGGACCTTAGCGCCACGTCTGGCCAGCCAACCTGACCAGAGGGCGCGCCCGTGCAGGTTCAGAGCCTGCCCGGAGAAGGGGACAGCGGCTGGTGGGTACTGGGCACTGCTTGGCAGCCAGGCTCTTCCTCAGGGGGGCAGCAGCCCCTCCCCGGGAACACGGCCCAGATGCTCAGGCCCAGCCCTGAGAGCCCGGCCCTCCCCAGCAGTGGCCTCAGCAGGGCTCTGTACACAGGACAGACACATCACCGGAGCTGAAGGGACACCGTGAGGCCCCGACCATGCACCTCCCACCTGTGTGACCTTGGGGAGGCCAGTTAGTCCCATACTCTGAACCTCCGGAGAAGGGGATTAGAGCTGCCTTCCCCGCAGGAGGCGCAGCTGGGCTCCTGGCGGCCCGCCGAGCTCACCAGCAAAGGCGCCATGATTGTGGACGCGGTGCTGCGGCTCCTGTCATCTGCCGGAAACTCGTGTGAACATGGGAACACGGGGTGCGGCGCCCTGGTACCCAGGAAAGCCCTCAACAGCCATGGGCTGCTGCACGGGGCGTTCTTCCTGGCCACCCTGACCAGCCAGGACCTCCACGTCACCAGTGTGTGTCCCACACGCCCTGCTCATCACCCCACTGTGAGCTGCGAGGGGCAGGCACAGGGTCGGGCCTGTGCCCTCACCCAGGACGGCCGGCCCTGGGCCCCTGGGGACAGAGTCGCAGACTAATTTTCTGAAACTCCAACCACCTGGGCTACTCCTTCCTTCTACCATGTGGTTTCAGCACGCCATGCATTCCCAATGCCCGTAGCGCTGTCCAGCAGGACGTGGGGCAGGGTGGGGGGTGTTTGCCCACCAGAGGGTATGAGCCCTATGGGGTGGGGGGAGATAAACAACGATCCTGAATCCTGAGCCGCTGGGGGCAAAACTGAGATCCCAGGAAGGACGAGTGAGAAGCCCCCTGCTGTGGGAATGTCACCGGCCAGGGAGCCACAGGGTGGGGGCCGTGGGTGGGCACCACGTGGCAGCCAAGCGCTGCAATTCCACAGCAACATCTGCTTGTCATTCTTATCTTCTCTGGCAAAGTCAGGGACCCACAGTCACGGAGGGCCCAGGACCCTCACGACCTCGTTCAAGGAGGGGCCGGCGGCGGATCTGACGGGGCAGCCGTCCCTCACCGAGGCCGGCATTGGCATCAGGCTGTTTTATTACCCCAGGCCCAGCCTGGTTACCAGGCACCCAGAGTGATGTCACTCGAGGTGAAGTAATTTACAGCTAATAGACTGGAGGGGCTGCCTCAACCAGCCGTCCGTCCATCTGTCCATCCTCACTCGAGCTCAGGCCCAGGGGGCGGGGGGACAAGCAGACGGAGAGTAGGTGAGCGGGTGAGGGGAAGACAGCGGGTGAGGGGAAGGCATCACTCCACCTCCCCGGTGGTCAGCCGGCCATCTCCCTGTCCCTTTGTCTGCACTGTGGCTCCACGCCCTTCCTCTGCGGGGAGCTCCTAGGCCTGTGACAGGACACTTGCCAACACTGCGGTCACACGCACGTTCCCGCCAACCAACAGAGGGATGAACACGCTTGAGTGTGACTACGTCTCCCCGAAAACAAACTCGCCTGAGTCCCTCCCCGGAGGACCCCTCTCTACGAGGGGTGTCTGGTGACCTGCCCGCGAGTGCCTGCTGGGAGGGCCTTTGAAACCAGACTCGGTTACATAAATGATACGGCACCCGTGACCTCTGTTTTCGTTTCCTGCTCCCCTTTCCTCGGCAGCCAGCTCGAGGCCCGGCTGGGTCATCCACAGGGCGGGCTGCTTGTAAGGTCCAGCATCTCCCTTTCACCAAGCCTGGGGGTAGGGTGGGCGATGATGTCCCCACCCAATCACACAGACCCTCTAAGGGCTGCAGGACCGAGACCGGGGAGTCACAGACCGCGGTGGGGGCAGCGGCCCAAGGAGCGGGCAGGCAGCAGGGCCGAGAAGAGGCCACGGAGCACAGCAGAGCACGGCCCAAGAGTGCCCGGAAGTGGGGTTCCAGACTCAGCCTCTGCCAGGCCCTGGCCCTGGTTCTCTCATCTATAAAATGGGTGGGACAGCTCCCAGGAGTCGCCCCAGCTCACCAGACGGCGGTGAGCTTTAAGGAGTTAAAACAGAAGCTCCTGGGCTCAGCCAGGCATGTGAGGGACCCTCGGGAAATACCAAGGGATGATGGTGACAATGACAGTGACAAAAGCAGCCACAGCTCAGGGGCCCCTCCCCCTGGCTGTCGCTGCCACTCGCCCCAGCTCCAGGCTGTCACCGGCCGGAGGGGCAGGTGGGCCGAGGCCGGCCTTGGGCTCTGGAGCTCCGTGGTCCCTGCAGGAGAGGTACACACACCTCCATGTGCACAGTGACTCGTACACCTGCAGGGCGCCACACCCGGGCCCATCCCCCTCAGCCCCTCCCACTTGTATCCCCGGAGGGCACCTACCCCAACCTCCCCCGCCTGGCTGAGTTCTGCAGTTCCGGTTGGTATCAGAGAGGCTCTGGAACCCTCCACCTGGACCCCACCTCATTTCCCCCAGGGGCAGCAGGTCCCGAGGCCACTCCGGGTCACACAGCCCTGTGAGAGTGGAGCCTAGGGGAAGGGGGCCCCCCACCGGGGACAGCAGGCAGGGGGGTGCTTTGAACTGGCTTTTCCCGGCCCAGCACAGAGGGCACACGGGCTTACCCGTACACCTGGGGAGGACGCAGACCTCCCTCTGACCTCGCAGCCTGTCCCCACCCCAGGCCTCACCCGACACAGCCAGCCAAGGCCCCCTTCTCCAAGCCCCCACTACAGGAAGGGCGGGCCCCAGGGCTGCGGTGACCCAGACAGTCCTGCCCTAAGGGGTTAGTTCCCGGGCACTGCACCCCTCCCTGGGGCTGGACAGACGCTCTACCTCCCAGAGCTCACAGCCCCCAGTGGCCACAGGTCAGCATGTGCACAGCAGGGAGCCTGATGGAGCCTTTCCTGCGAGGGTGCAGACGCCTCTGGGGCTGCCCTGAGGCGTCCAAGGAGAGGGCCGGGTCCCTCTTGGGAGCTGGTCCAGAGGCCCCGACCCTTCCTTATCCCCCAGATGAGGTCCGTTTTTTTCCATCCATACCTGCATCTGAGGGGTTCCCAAGCTCGGGGGCTGGGAGGAGGCAGCTGCTGGGTAAACGACACCCCGAGCCCAGCTGTGAGAGCCTGCCCCCAGCCACTAGGGCCCTGGCCGCCACTGTCCCCAAGGCCCCCGCAGGCAGCCCCTCACAGGCCTCGAATCATGGATCTCAGCTCTGCCTGGTCACCAGGGAGTTAACAAGCCAACCCTCTTATCTCCCCGGGGCTGGGGTAGGGTCCCCACCTCACAGACGCATCCCCCAGGGCAGCCCTGGCCAGGTCCCAAGAGAGGGAAGCCTGGGGGAGACGAGCGGGGGTCACCCACAGCTGACCTCTAGGGCAGAGATTCCCTCTTCCCGTGCCTCTCTCACCCATCCCAGTAGCCCTGCTCTCAGGGCCCCCACCTGGCTGCAGTTGAGCTCCTGGGGCCCCAGCCCTCTGCTCCACTCACTTGGCCTCCCCTCAGCATCTGCCCAGTGCCCGCTGAGTGCCCATCCCACTAACTGCTCCGCAAGCCAGTGTGAGGGACAGGCACTAGTGTCACCCCCACTTTACAGATGAACGGAGATACAGAGAGAAAAGTAGCTCACCCCAGCTCACACAGCTTGAGATGGCAAAGCAGAGCCCGGAGGAGGTTGGACTCCTTCGAGTTCATGCTCTGAGCTGCTTCCCCAGAGCTTCCCACGAGGCTCAGGGTCTGGTGGGGAGACAGGGCAGGAACATACAACCACAAAACATGATGAGGTAGGAGGGAAGGGAGAGAGCAACTTATCAGGAAGGCCACAGACAGGAGGGGCCTTGCAAGCTGGGCATTGAGGGATGTGTAGGAGTTCAGCAAGTAGAGAAGAGGGCAAAGGAAGGGTCCTCCAAGTTGGGGAGCAGTACGGGCCAAGGCCTAGGGGAGAGGCAGGCTTGCAGCTGGATGGGCTGGCAGGGACTGTGAGGTCCTGGTGGACTGGGACAGCAGGCTCCCTCCCGGCGGGCCCAGCGGGCCTGGCAGGGGCAGTTGCACAGAAGGAGGAAAACAGGTCCTTTAGCATTAGAAGGTGATTTGGGGGGTAAGGGAGGCTGGGCAAGGTGCAGGTGGGTGGGGAGGGAACTTGGCTTTGTAGTTTCAGCTCAGATGACTCTCTTTTTGGTTCAAGTAGCAGGGATCGTGAAGGGGTCCAGATGCTGTCACAGACAACCAGTGCCTCTCCCACCCTGTCACTGTACCCCAAGGCTGGCAAGCATCAGCAGGGTGTCCAGCCTGCTGGGATGGGGAAATACCACCAGCAGCCTCTGTCTTGACTGCTCCGGGGCCGTGAGCTCACATCCCACCTTGGGAGACTCACCAAGTGACAGCACAGCCCTGCCCACCCAGCAGACGGCCCTTCATCTGGTCCAGCCTGGGAGGAGCCTTCAAAGAGCAAATCTCCTTCCGGAGAGACCAGGGATTTGGGGGCAGCTTCTGCCACCCAAGCCCCACCTCAGGAAATAGTCTCAGCCTTTTAATTATTTTTAAAAGAATACACGCCCATTTTAGTGATGTGTTGATACAGAAAGAGTGGCCAGAGGCCGCCTCCTTGTGTATATTTTGCATTTTCAGCTTGTTTTAATTACCTCGTTTACTAGCTGTGTGACCTTGGGCAGGTTAGCTAACTTCTCTGTGCCTTGTTTCCCCATTTGTAACAGGAATAATAACAACACCCTGTACCTCATACGGCTGGTGTGAGAATCAAACGGAAACATCACAGGGCAAGGCACAGCACCCACCTGACGCTGGGTCTCCCATTCAGGACGTTACCGGATTTATGCCAAGCGAAAAACGCAAGTCCCTCCCCCTCCCCTCCCCCACAGCCCCAACAGGCCCCAGGTTTGCTGTGGATCTTCCATGTTTCCTTGGATCTTTTTTTTTTTGAGTGGAGGGGTGTCTCGACCCCCATCGAGCCGAGACTCCCTTTTACACTTCTCCTCACCCCTGGTGCTGGCGGGGCATCTTCCGGTGTCGTTCAAACTCTCCGTACCCTGGGCTCTGAGGACCGCGGAGGCAGTGCGGGTTCTACCGACTTCGCGGTGCCGCGGCCTCGGCGCCGGTTCTGCGGACGGACCTCGCTGGTGAGACCGCAGTCTTGAGCGCGCGGGAGCCCGAGGCACAGCCAGGTGCCAGGACCCTGAGCTCCCGGGGACCTCTCTCTGCTCTCCTGGGGCCCCGCCCACTACGAAAGAGAGATCCACTGGCGGGGTCTGCAGGGGGGAGGGCAGGGAGGGGCCGCTTCGACCCCCGAGGGGAGAACATGGGGAGCAGGTAACCATGGGAGACCATCGCGGCAGCGTGGACCCGGGGCTCTGATGGCGGGGGAGGGCCTGGGAGGAGTGGGTAAAGGGGATATTTAAGACTCCTACTCCCTCTCCCAATGGCACACTGCCAAGACTTGTGAAGAGTCCAGAGCCCTCCTGGAAACTTCCGCGGGGTCCCCAGCCCAGGGTGAGAGTGGGGGCCTTGCCTGCCACACTCCAGGGGCCCTGAGTGGCCCGATGTGCACCCCGAGTTACAGTCTGGTGCCGGAGCACATGGAGAGGAGCGAGGGCCAGGCCTCCCCACCCCTCCACAAGGCGAAAGTGCCCTGGCACTCGTGGAGTCGCCCTGGCCCCAGTCAGCGTCCCTGGACCTACGAGAAGGGACTCCAGGGACGGCCTATTTCTGCCAACGAAAAACAATCATTGCCCCAAGCACAGCAGACAAGGTTCCTCTGGTGAGCCCTGCTCCCACCCAGCCTGGGCGCCCAGCGCCTGCTCTTCTGTGGGGAGGCTTGGGTCATCAGTCAGCAAAGCTGCTCAGGTGGCCCGTCTCACCAAGGTGCTGGCACCAGCGGGCCCACCCAGGGAGCGCCAGGAGCCACCTCCAGACCCACCCATCCCACATTTCTGGTGCCTGGAGGAGACTCTTTGGGAATCCCCCAAAGCGAAAGGCCCACCTAGGGGTGGAGGCGAGAAGCTGGGCCGGGACCTTGTGGAAAGGAAGTGCACCCAGATGGAGGCTGCCCACCCAACCTGGCCCCCCCAGCTGGGAATGAGTGCAGCAGCTGCCCTGCTTGGTAAGAAACTGAGGAAACCGTGGGACTCCCCCTGGACTTCGCGGGGGCAGTGGCCATGGTACAGCGGTTTGAGTTCAGGGAAACGAAGCCAAGCAGTCCCTTTGGAAGCAGGACCCCTGCTCTGGGCCCCAGACCAGGGGCGCACTGGGGGGTCTTTACCACTGTGTCCGTGATGGCGAGGCCATGTTCACGGACTCATCCACAGACGGCACCGCACACTACGCCAGCCTTAGCGGAAGCCTGGAACTGGCGGAGGGAGGGCCGTGGATGTGCGAAAACCCCAAACAAATTTAGAGAAGTCTTCGCGCTGGACTGCTCTGGGGCACCAAGCACCCGGCTGGTTCGTGCCGCCCGCGCTGGCCGGGACTCGGCGTTGGGCGCCCCGCGCCGTGCTTCCAGTCGCCTTTCCCGCAGAGCCCCGCGCGCCCAGCCGGATCCGGTCACGTGGCGACGCGCCCGCAGCCCCGGAGCTGACCCCGAGGGGAGGGCCCCGGGAGGGAAGGGGTGGTGCGGCGGGGGCGGGCCGGGGCGGGGCGGCCCGGAGGGGCGGCCGGAGCACCGGGATTCCCTGCGGAACCGCGCGGACCCCGGCTCCCAGTCTCCAGCCCGCCTGTCGCCGCCTGCCGCGCCCGCGCCCTCTGCGCCCTCCGGTCCTCACGACCAGCCAGTGAGTACCCAGCTGGGCCTGGCCGCGCGCCCCTCCCCAGCCCGGCGCCTTCTCCCAGCGCCCAGACCCTGCGTCCTGCGGACCTGCCGGGTTTCTCCTTCTCAGCGCCCACCGTGCCCACCCGGGAACCTCCGAAGCCCCGGCTGTGGAGGAGGTGAGCTCGACGTTCCCGCTGCACCCGGGATGCCCCATGAGCCGCTCCGAGCCGCCCCCGCCCCCTGCCGTCTGTCCCTGCAGGTTCCAGGACCCGCCCCAAGAACCGCCGGGCTGGGGAGCGAGGAGCGCGGCCTGAGCGACAGCACCTGCGGGGCACAGTGGCCGTGACCTCGACACCCGTCCCTCTTCCCTGCAGGTCAAGGCCGCGCCAGGGAAGATGTACCAGAGCCTGGCGCTGGCCTCGAGCCCCAGCCAAGCCGCCTACGCGGATTCGGGGGCCTTTCTGCACAGCCCGGGCGCCGGCTCCCCGGTGTTCGTGCCGCCGGCGCGCGTCCCCTCCATGCTGCCCTACCTGCCGGCGTGTGAGCCGGGCCCGCGGGCTCCCGCGATCGCCGGGCATCCCGGCTGGGCGCAGGCAGCCGCGGCGGACTCGTCGGCGTTCGGCTCCCGCAGCCCGCACCCGCCGGCCGCTCCGCCGCCCGGGGCCACCGCCTTCCCCTTTGCGCACAGCACCCCAGGACCTGGCGGCGGCGGCGGCGCAGGGGCCCGGGACGGCGGCGCCTTTCAGGGTGCGATGCTGGCTCGCGAGCAGTACCCGGCCCCGCTCGGGCGGCCCGTGGGCTCCTCGTACCCCACCGCGTACCCGGCCTACGTGAGCACCGAGGTGGCCCCATCTTGGACCTCTGGACCCTTGGACGGCAGCGTCCTGCACAGCCTACAGGGCCGCCCGGCTGGCCTCCCGGGCCACAGAGCCACCTTCGGTGAGTGCGGGACTGGGAGGTGGCTCCACTGACTGGGGTCCTGGGTGCTGGCCGTACTGGGGTGCAAACCCGCACCCTACGAAATGCACCCCCCAGAGTCAGGGCTTTCCCAGCCGGGTCCGACACCAGCATGGGGCAGGCCCAGAACGCCCGGGACCTGTAAACCTGGACGGAACGCAGCGGCTGCCCCCCCCCCCAGATGAAAACCCCGTCCTGAGTTTCTTTTTACACACCTCGATATTTCTACTTTTCATCCATCCGAACCCAATATTCTGGGATCGAGCCATTTAGAGCCTACGTTAAACGTTTTTATGAAAAGTTTTGGAAATGATTATTTTTTAAAGCTCAGAATACCGGTTTATCTAAGTAAACCACCACATTCATCTCTGTTCTAGAATGTTTATGTATTCTAATTTGAGACCCAGTTGCAATCGCTCTCCAGGGTATAAATTTGAGTAATCGGACTCCAGGCCCTTAAAGCGGAGAGTTGCTCCCCTTCCCTCCCTCCCTCCTGAGTCGAGGGCGCCACCGGCTCTTTCTCACCCCACCCTCAAAACTGAGGGCCACGCCTTCTTTTGCTGCCCAGTCTTTTAGCCTACACCCCACCCCCAGCCCCTCAGCGCAGGAAGCGGGATCCACTTGGCCCGGCCGCCAGGGCGCCCCACGCCTGGCGCCCACCCCTGGCCAGGCGATGATTGATCCCCGCCCCGCCCCCACCCGGCGCCCAAGTGTCTCCAGCGCCTGGCCAGGTCTGGAGGGGGCCAGGAGTCCTCGCCCCAGCAGCTCAAGTGGGAGGACAGTGCTGAGACCGCGCAGGCTGACAGTGAAGGCACCACGGTCCTCGTGGGATCCCGCGATCCGATTCGGCCTCACTGCCACTGCCCGCCCTCCATATCGACCCACTTTGCGGAGGACAAGGCCCTCGTCCTCTGCCAGTGCAGATGCTCCTGCCTCCCCAGCGAATTAAACTTTCCAATGCTGGCGCTGGATCCTGTTCAGCGTGGGGCAATTCCCTGTCACCTGTCCCGAGGTTGGATTTATTCACCCTCCCCCCACCTTTTAAAGCAGCCCTCAGGAGCGATGGAGACCTGGCACGAACGTCACAGTATGTAAACTTAAACTTAAACAAGAAAGTTAAAGTCGATTTTGAAGCAAAATAAAATAAAGGCACAAAAAGGAAGGGAAGGAGAAGGTGCTGTGGACATGGCGGCTCCCAGGAAGGGGCAGAGCCTCACCCAGCAGCCACCCGCCTTCCCGCAGCGGCCGACCTCCTGGAGGAGTTCCCCGGCGAGGGGCGCGAGTGTGTCAACTGTGGGGCCCTGTCCACGCCGCTGTGGCGCCGGGACGGCACCGGCCACTACCTGTGCAACGCCTGCGGTCTCTACCACAAGATGAACGGCGTCAACCGGCCCCTCACACGGCCGCAGAAGCGCCTGGTGAGTGCGGGCAGCCACGGGGCAGGAGGGGGCCGTGCTCCTGCGGCCACGGCCGGGGCGCCAGTGGGGCCCCAGGAGGCCCGGGGGGGGTGGCAGCGCCCAGTCCACTGTCATGGGCCCCCTGGTCTGGGGGTCACGCGCCCACACTGTCTGCGGGGTCTCCCAGAAGAACTCGGCTGTCCCAAGCTCGGCCCTGAACCTCCTGGGCAGGGGCTCAGCCCTGCTGCTGCAAGGGGCTTTGGGCTGGCCAGGTCGGGGGGGCGCAGAGAGGCAAGGTGACCTGACCCCAGGGAGGGGACTGGAGGGGAAGGTGGCTGCTGAATGCTGGCTTTGTCGGAGGACATTGAATGTTACGGGGCAGGGAGGGACCCTGGGCCCGCTGCCTCTGATACCGTGAGGATGGGACGAGACCAGGTCTGTGATTGTTCCCTGGGCGAAACTTGTTTTCACTTTTGGTTTCTTCTGCTGTATGGCTGGGTAGCGAGTAAGGGACTGGGAGCCCGACTTCTGCCCCCAGCAGGGCAGAGTCCCAGAAGCAGCATAAAGGTTTCAGGTTCCTTTGTTCTCTACCATTTCACAGGCAAATTTTGATGCTCAAGTAATTTTGCAAATAAGTGGCAGGGCCTGCCGATGTCGGCCAGCTGTCCGGTCAGCGAGGCCGTGGTGGCTCCCGGTTCCGGGTCCGGGCAGGGTTGTGTTTCTGGGCTGATGCTGGTGTGAGCCCTGTAGGGCCAGGCGGCTGGTTCTGGTGTGTTGGGCCCCGAGGAGTGTGGAAGGGCTTTCCGTGGCTGACGCTGTGGGATGGCCGTGCCGTGGCTGCTGGCCTGGGCCGCAGGGCGGTCAGGTGCTGGCCTGGGCCGCGGGGCGGTCGCATGCTGGCCTGGGCCACGGGGCGGTCGCATGCTGGCCTTTACTGGAAATACGAAGGCCCAGCTATGGCAGCGCTGGGGCCAGACGCTTTGGGGCCCCAAACTGGGCAGGAAGCAGGACTGACTCGGTCGGGCAGTTTGAGGGCAGCCGCTGTTCCTCTTCCTCTGACCTGGCCTGGCATTTGGGGCTCTGCAGCTCCCCCAGCCTCCCTCCACCCATGCTGTGCCTCTCAGAGTCCACGTCACCCCAAGTCTCGTCTCTGCCCCTGTGATCATGCCCCCAGCCCCAGGCGTGCTGCACCGGCCTGTTGTCTGGTGTGGCCTCAGGGAAGGGGAAACTGAGGCCAAGGGACAGGGTTCTGGGGGCTGCGTGCGACCCAGACCTGACCCCGAGCAGCAGGCCGGTCCCCTCCTCTGGCTCCCTGCACTGTCCTCGGGCCAAGCCCTAAACTGGGTGCCAAGGATACACTGCTGAACGGGAGACGCAGGGCTCCCTGTCTCTACCCACACCCCTCACGGGGCTCAACTCCCAGCAGAAAATTCCTGACCTTGGGGGTGGGCGGGCCAGGGCCACCATCTCCACCCTGAGGCGTTTACCGTCACATCAGCCGGATGACCACCCGGGGCTCCGAGACACTGAGTGACTTCCCTGGGCATGCAGCCCGCTGGCGGCCAGCCCTGGGCTCGGACCAGGACTGTGGCCTCAGGCTCCCACGAGGGCCCCACTCAGGCTGAGACCCTGCTCCTGCCCTGGGTCTTCTTGCCCAGGCCCCCGTGAGATGAATTCAGGGACTACCCCGTTGCCTGCTGGGAAGGTCAATTAGACGGCGTGTGCAGAGCACTTGGACGGCGTGGCCGGTGTGGGAGGGCCAGGGTCGGCCACTTGGCCTGGCGAGGCCCGTTTCGTAGTCTGAGGACGTGGGATATTTAGCTTTGGGGGGCTCCCAGGGTGAGGGATCCCTGCGCACCTGCTTGTCTCCCCGAGGCCTCAGGATCGGCCCGGCCCTGGACACCCCCGAGTCCGGGCCCACCTGGATCTGATTGTAGAACATGCCAAGGAAGCGTTTGCCTAGTGGGGCTGGGCCCGGGGGATTTCTCAGGGCCCCTCTGCTCCCTGTGTCTCCTGAGCAGCATCCTGGGGGGGTCCTCTGACTGGCTGCGGGGTGCCCCCCTGTCACTCAGGGCAGGCGGCCCCGCGGCTTGCCCGGTGGCTGGTCCTGGCAGGGCCAGGCTCGCTGTGAAAACCCTGAGATTCTTGGAGTCCTGAGACCAGAGCCCGGGCCACGTGCTCCTGGCCATGGGGGCTGGGCCGGCCGCCCCAGACCTGCCCCCGCTCCAGTGCCTCGCCCTCCCTCGCGTGCGGGCAGAAGTGACGCCCCAGGAGGGGCCCCTCCGGGAAGAACCGATCCTCCCCTCTTGCAAATAATTCCAAACGTCCTGGAAGCGTGTCACCAAGGATACAAGAACGTGACGATAGCAAGCGTGCGCCCCCCTCCCGGTAGGAACCTGTCTGTTTACCCTTTGCCTCCCGTGTGCATCCTCGGTCACAGGCTGGGGGGTTACACCTTTGACCCGAGGCTTCCATCAGTGTAGACGAGCAGGGAGGGTGGTCCTGTCCCTGTGGCCAGGGGCTCTACGAGTGCCCCTCGGCCCGGCCTGACCCCAAAATGTTGGAGCCCAGCAGCCAGGGTCCGCGGACGGCAGGCCTGTTAGCCCGAGGCCGGTTCTGACGCCAGCTCCGGGACGTGGCCGGTGCCACGGAGGGCCCAGCATCCTTCGAAGGCTCACCGACCCGGGTGCTCCTTCCTGCACAGCCCGCCTCACAGACTTGTGTCCTCAGCACGCTGTGCCCCGAGCAACGCCAGGCTCCCACCGTCCATCAGGTTAAGTGTCCCCACGTCTCCCCTGCCAAGAGCACCCAGAGGACCCGTTTGAAACGGGAGCATCTCTGCGGCTCCACCACCTGCAACCTTTACTTTCCCAGCCGCGTCGCCGCCCTCTGCTCTCCCATGCCCCCGCCTCTCCGCCAGCCCCCCACCAGCTCTGCGCTGCCCACCGCCCTGATTCCCCGGGTGTCCGGATGCTCGCGGAGCCTGGAGCTCAGGCTGGCTCTGCTGCTGGCTTTGAAGTTGCACTTCTTTGGAAAAGAACAGACCAAAAAAGAAAAACAAAACGAAACCTGGAGAGGCCTGGCAGTTAAGGGCCCTGAGAGTGGCCGGGCCTGGCGGTCTGTCCCGACCGCGAGCGAGCAAGGACAGAGGGAGGCTCCGGGCATCCACGGGGTGCGGGCAGCCCCGGGGACGTGGCCGCTGAGTGTGTTCAGCCGAGAAAGGAGGTTCTGTCCCCTCCGGGGCCACCCCCACACCTCCGGCCCCTCACTGTCTGAGCCTCAGTTCCCCCCGTAAAACGCAGGCAGCTGAGGGGATGGAAACAGATACAGGAGCGAGCACGGCGAGAATTTTTTCAAGGTCATTCTTTTTTCCCATTTTCTTGATTTTAATCTAATTTCTAGTTTCTCGATTTTAATTTATGCTCGCTGGAGAGAGGTTCAAATGTGGCTTCCAGATTCCCCCGCACCCCCAGGGTCTGGGGGATGGGTTCACACCACCTGGGCTTGTGTCCTGCCTACACGTGGTCCAGCTGCTGTAGCTTCTCCCCAGGACCCACAGCGGTGTATGTACCTCCACTGCTTCCGCAACGCACGGGCGACCGTGGGGGACGCTTGGGGTGCACGTGTGTCTGCGCTCGTGCCCACGTGTGTGCAGCCTTGCGGGCGTGCTGTTGGAAACAGTGCTGATGTGAAGCCTTCGCGTGGGTCTCTTTACTCCCTCGCGGGAGTGTTTCGGTAGGAAGGATTTTAGTAGGAAGTGGCCTGACGGCCGGCCAAGGAGACAGCATTCCTGTGATTCCTACAGGAATGATGCTAAAGTTTTGGGGGAATGTGAGATGGCAATGTGAACTCGAAGGGAGCAGCTGTTGGTAAAAGGCCCTGAGGGTCCCAGCTGGATTGGGAGGAGGGGCCTCAGGCCATGGTCCCCTCCTTGGTCTGAAGGCACAGCTGGAGTTGGGGACCGCGATGGGGCCCAAGAAGGTAGCTTAGGGTCACCAGATAAAATACAGAATGCACAGTTAGATGTGAATTTCAGATAAACAACGAATAGCGTTTTAGAATAAATATGTCCCAGATGTTGCATGGGGCGTACTTACACAAGATATTTGCGGCTCATCTGAAATTCACATCTAGCTGGGCATCCTGTTTGTTTGTTTGTTTGTTTGCTAAATCTGGGAACCCTGGGGAGGTCCCAAGGCCTCCTCCCACCTTAGGAAGATGGATGGACTGGGGGTCAGGGGATCCTGGGCCGGGGCAGGCAGCAGGGCTGGGAGTGGGCTCCGGGAGAGCAGGGGGCCTCCACGTGGACACAGCTCCCGGCAGCCAAGAGGCAGGTGGAAAGGAGAGAAGGGAGCAGAGCGGGGGAGACTCGAACTGTGTCCAGTAAAAGCAGCTGCTTTCTAGACAAGATCAGGATGTGGCTGCCGTCTTCCCAGGGAGGCCCTCCGGCTGGGGGCCTGCTTGACCCCAGGGCCAGGGCTCCTGCCTCAGAGTGTGTCCCACCATCCGTCCCTTCCGCTTCTGCTGGGCCTGGGCCAGCCGCCAGCTCTCTCCATTCCAGCAGGTGCACAGGTCCCACCCCTAGGAACCCTGGGGAGACCACTGGAGGTGCGGGCCAGGCTGGGCAGCAGCCGCCACACAGCCGTGGCCTAGAGGCCGCCGGCCAGAACATGGGGTCTCCCCAGCCAGGCCGGGAGCTCCTGCCCTGCCCTCCCTCTGGAGCCTCCAAGGCCTCATCCCTTCCTTGTCTTGTGGCCCTTTTGTTCCGGATCCTGGGGCAGAGTCCTGCCTGGAGAGCGAAGGCCGAGGTTTAGATTAAACAGGGCGCAATTCCCTGGAGCCTCTGGCGGCAGCCTGGCCCTGGGGGAGGGGAGGGCGAGGAGGCGTTTCCAGCTCTGCGTTTTCTTGGGAACGGCTGGTGCCGGCGGTGGGGCGGGGGCGGGGGGGGGGGTGTTTCCAGACGGGCCCCACTCTCCCTCCCGGGCCAGTCACAGGGAGAGCCTGTGCCCTCGAACGGCTGACAGCCTGGGGGAAGGGGGTGGGCATGAGACAGTGGGCAAGGCTGGCAGCTCCGTCAGTGCAGAAGGAAGGACCTCAGAGACGGCAGAGACGGGGCAACTGAGGCTGCCCCGGAGAGCTCAGCCCTACCCCGGGACAGATTCCTTTGGGGGCTTCTGTCGTCCGTCTTGCTTTTGGTGGTCCTCTGGCTGGTCCTGGGCTGGAGAGTACTGAGGACAGAACACACGTCCTTGGGACGATTTTGAGTGTGGAGTCTCACGGGCTTCTGTCCTTGTGCCCCGGGGTGCCACTGAAACACCGTAGCGGATGTGACTGGGTCTGACCCTGGCTGCCACGGAGACCCTGCATCACTGCGGTCCGGGCGAGGGGGCAGGGGACTGGACCGGGCAGGGGCTGTGCAAATGAAAGAAAAGGTCAGACGGATTCAGGGCATCTGAGGGCAGGGGCTGGGGAGGGGTGTGCCACCTGCAGGCTGTGCTGGGGGGCGAGGGAGGGGCTTTGGGCCTGAGGTGCCCTGGGGGTCCTGGGCAGCAGAGAGCATCTGGAGCTCCCAGACTGCAGGGGACAGGACCCCATGCACACACCGAAATGGGAGTCGGGCAGAATCCTTGCCTGGGAGCGAGGGACTGGGCTGTGGGAGCTCGAGGACCTTGAGCTGGTGGGAGGACCGGGGTCAGGCCTCCGACAGCTGCTTTCCAGCCAGCCAGCCAGCTCGGCACAGCCCCTGGACCCCCAGGCTCATTAGGCCCCGACTCCTGGGTGGGCACTGTCTGGGTCCCCACTGGGCCCCCACGTGCAGGGAGGTTTAGGGACCCTGGTTGGATACGGACCTGGAAGGTCGGCCTCTGGAAGGTTCTGGAAGGGCCGTCTTGCCCCAGTATGAAACATGTGAGCAGCAAGGCAGGGGTGGGCATCGGGGACCTGCGGCCCACAGTCCAGTGCAGGTGCTGAGCTGAGCACGGGCTCGAGCCCCAAGTCTTGGGAGGCAAGTCCCAGAGGGACCAGCAGGCCCCCTGGATGTTCAGCCCAGGACTGGACCCGAGGGCGGCCCTATGACTCCTAGGGGTGCTGCTGCACCACAGAAATACGGGGCTAAGGCCCAGCGTTGGTTAAAAAGAGGCCGCAACAGATGCCCAGCGGCCTGTCTGTGCTGGGCTCTTCACGAGATCCTGACCCCACAAGAGGCCTGTGGCAGGTCTACTGTCACCCCCATTTTACTGATAGGGAAGCTGAGGCCCAGAAGGGTGAAGTGACCTGTCCCAGGGCTAGCAGGGCACCAGGTCGCGGGTCCGAGGAATCCCGGGCAGGCCTCAGGACCTTAGCGCCCAAAGGCCTTCTCACCCAGCCCCACACGGCCCCACGCCCCGAGCCCAGCATCCATCCCTCCCGCCCCGGTGCACCTGCCCCGCTGAGCCGAGCGGCAGGGCCCCAGCCCCGAGCCCTGCTCACCCCAGCCTCCTGCCCACAGTCGTCCTCACGCCGGGCCGGTCTCTGCTGCACCAACTGCGGCACCACCAGCACGACGCTCTGGCGGCGCAGCGCGGACGGCGAGCCGGTGTGCAACGCCTGCGGGCTCTACGCGAAGCTGCACGGGGTGAGCAGGACCCTCCCTGGCCCGAGCGGGGCTGAGGAGCGGCGGGGGGGGGGGGGGGGGGGGGGGGGGGGGGGGGGGGGGGGGGGGGGGGCAGGGGTGTGGATCGGGCGGGGCCTGGGCTGAGCGTGTACGCGCCTGTGCACACGTGGCCCCACTGCCTGCACGGGCCCACGTGTTACGGTTAGGCCCGTGGTACAGATGGGCTCACAGAGGCTGTAGCATCACTGTGGCTTCCCCGCAGCCATTCAGCCAGGGGCAGAGGCTGGACACCCCCAGAGCCCTCCTGGCCCCCCGGCTCCCTGAGGCTGGGGTGGGACGGGCTTCTCCCCACCAGGCCTGGACGAAAGTGCCAAGCCTGGGGGTAGCAGCTCCCCAAACAGGGCCGCAGGAGTGACCAGCTCTGCAGGGCTGAGATCGGGGCAGGTGGCCATGCAAGAGGCCCCAGGGGTGAGCTCGGACGGGGAGCAGCCGTCCACGTCCTGCCAACCCCACCAGGTACCGCGGCCCCTGGCGATGAAGAAGGAAAGCATCCAGACCCGGAAACGGAAGCCGAAGAGCATCTCCAAGACCAAATGCTCCTCAGGTTCACGGGCCAGGGCTGTGGGAGGCCGGGAGGAACCCAGGCCCTCCAGCGAGGCACACCTTCTCCCTGTGGAATCACTCTGAGTATCTCACATTCCACCATTAGAGATTCACATGTTTGGTGCAAGCATCATCGTCCTGAAGTGCACATACCCCGCATTGTCCTGGGATGGTCTGGTCTGGGGAGGGGCTGGGGTGGCGGGAGTTCACCCAGCAGTGGGGCAGGAGGTCCAGTGGAGGAAGCCACACGAGCACCTCCAACCCCCTGCATGACCAAGGCAACCAGATCTGCAGCTTCTGTAAATGCCCTGCCTTCCCTCCCAGGATCCACAGGGAGCACCACAGCCTCCCCGCAAGCCTCTGTCCCTGACCTGGAGATGTCAGCGGCCACTCTGAAACCTGAGTCCCGTCTGGCATCCCCTTCGTGCCCCGGGCCCAGCGTCACCTCCCAGGTAAGGAGGTCAGGGTGGGGTGGGGTGCCCAGAGCTGGCTCCCAGGCACCTCCTGGGGGACCCCTGGCACCCCAGCCAGGTCAGGGCCCCCACGGGCCCCTGCCGGAAGCTTGGGGCCGGACACGCAGCTGGCCGCTGGTGCCAGGAGCTGACCTGTGGCCGACGCCGGCTGAGAGCCCCTGTTGATCCTCACAAGGGGTCCCCACCCCATTCCAGGGGCTGAGGAGGCCCCTTAGGGCAAATCGCCCTGTCGCAGGGCTCCCAACCTCAGGTGAGCCGGCCACTGTTCCCCAGTCTCACGTGTGCCGTGTCCTCCCTGCAGGCCTCCACCCAGGTGGACGACACCCTGGCCCCCAGCCACTTGGAGTTCAAATTCGAGCCCGAGGACTTTGCCTTGCCTTCTGCAGCCCTGGGCCCCCAGGCCGGCCTCGGCGGGACCCTGCGCCAGGAGGCCTGGTGTGCGCTGGCCTTGGCCTAGGTCCCCGGGCCCCCACCAGGACCCACCTCGCTACTTCTTCGCTCCAGCCCAGCAGAGAGACCGCCAGGCCGGACGCTGGAAGAGACTGGAGCCAGCCGGACCTGGAGGCCTTCTGTGCAGACGGCAGTCGGGCCCCAGAACAGGAGGAAGGCTGGTGGGAGAAGGGCTCGAGCCCCTCCCCGGACGGCAAGGAACCCCTAAATGTAGGGCAAGGCTCTGAACCCTACCAGCCACTCTGGCCACGGCTGACTGGGGCTCCCACCCCCACTTGACTTCTGTCCTCAAGGCTCGCCATCATCATGTTTACAGGTTGCAGCCGTTGGAAAAACCCCACCTTCCTGTTGTAAAACCAGGATCACAGGTGAAATCACTGAGGCCAGGCGGCTAACAGGGATGAGGAGGGCAGCCCGCTGGGGGCCTCCTGGCCTCGGGCCGTCCATTTCCCACATTTGACCATAGAGCCACGGCACGGAGACCTTGCCCTCCTCGGAGCACGGGATGGCCAGGGACAGATGTGCAGGTCGCGCACTGTACCAGGACGCCACCGGGCGGGGGGGGGGGGGGGCGTTCACATCGTAGTCATCGTGGACTTTTATTTATTTGGACAGTTTTCCCAGACAGCAGTAAAGGGCCTTGTTCTGACTGAATCTGTGGATTGTAACCATTTCTGATGGGCAGAGTACCCGGGGCCCAGTTCTGACCCACACGGGCACTCTCGGGGCTGGTGGTTGGGTGACCACAGGTCCTGGCTCACCTGGGACTGCCCCAGCAGAATTAGCAATAACCCCCCTTTCGCGTACAAAGCCGTCCCCTCCCAGGGCTGGGTGATAAATTAGTTAGTCGGGGCACTGGCTAGGGGCAGCTCTGCCCATGGGGGCTGATGAATGGCTACTGACAGCCTGAGGGCAGAGGCCGGGTGGGGGGGGGGGGCATGCCCTGCAGAAGGGCCACAGCGTCCTTCCGTCCCATTGCTGCCCTTCACCGACAAGAACTTCTGATTTTTCCACAGAAGCCAGAAACCTGGCTTTTTTTTTTAATGTAAAGTCTTCCAAATGAAAGCTTCCCCCCACCCCCCGACTCCCAATTTGATTCAAAAATCTTTTAAATTTTGTGAGCCATCGAAGCCAGCCGCCATGGCGCCGTCCTGTTTAAAGCATCACTTTCATATTTAAAATGCTCCTCCTTGGTGACAGCTTCCCGAATGTGTTCCTTCATCCTGAACTTGTACCTCAGAGATTCAACCAGCTCAGTTTCCACGTGTTGTCTTTTTTTTTTTAAGACAAATGCCGCCATAAGAAAAAAAATGTAAAATAAAGATTTCAATCTTGCTTGCCTCTCCCCATCACCTGTGGGATTCCCGGCCTCGCCTAGAAATGCATCTCTGGGGGCCGCGCAGCTGGACCTCACTGGCCGCTCTGAGTCACGTCAGGAGCTCTCAAGGGCATCAGTAGGACTTGACGAGACCCGTAAACACTGGCTGGCTTCGACGTCACCACCAGCATGAGGGCAGGACACTGGGTGGGGTGGGCGAGGCCCAGCCTGGGGACCACGCTGTGGGAAGTCATCACTTCGGGGTCAGGCAGACTCGGGTCAGGTCCCTGTCCTGCTCCCTACTGCCCTCCTGGCCCGGGGTAGGGGGCACAGAGCAAGCCAAGATTTGGGCAGTGGTGGCCCCAGTGGCCCCCTGTGGGTCTCGTGCCTCTGACGGGCACAGCAGGCAGCGTTGGGTGAACCCTGGGGACACGGGGACACGAGGCATGAATCGGGCCCCCTGTGTTGAGGGCACTGGCCCCTCTCACCACCTGCGTGTCCCCACGAAGTCATGAGCCTCTGTGATCTGGGACCCCTACCCTCCCAGCAGGGAGGGCTGCGGCACGGACCACCCAGATCTGGACGACCTGAGGGGCCAGTAAAATGCAGACACTCGGGGCCAGGGGTCAGATCGGTGACGGGTGGGACCTGGGGACCTGCATGTTCACAAGCACTCAGGGCCCTTGGCAGCCACTCTGAGAGCCACGTGGCCAGGGCCGGGCGTCAGAGGAAATGCCTCGGGGACGGGGTCTGGAGCAGAGCACAACTAGCTCTCTCCAGAGCGGGCTGGACGGGGAGGTGGGAACTGAAGCGCCTGCAAGGGCTGTGCCCGTGGGCGTCCGTGCTGGGTGGGCCAGAGGTGAGGCCGCTGCCATCTCGTCTCCGCGCCACAGGCCTGGGGCCGCCTTCCCGAGAGCCCACCCACAGATGAGGAAAAAAGCACAGAAAAGGTCGCCCCGCTCGGGGCGGCAGAGCCCCTTCCCAGCCCTTATCCCGCCTCCTCCCACCCCTCTCGGGGCTCGTGATGGGGCGTTGGGCCCCGAGCTGAGCGGGAGACCAATTATCGAGCAAGAGGCAGTGGCCTCCGCGGGCCGCCCCACCAGGCACCCCCGGAACCTCTCAAAGGCAAGACCAGACCAGCCCTTCTGAGGCACCCAGGGGACAGGGTGGGAGGGGGCGCAGAGGGGAAGCAAAGGCCCTGGAGGAAGGAGCCACAAGGACAGAGACAGACGAGGTGGCCGGGAGCACCTGGCGAGGACCACGTGGCCACGTGACCACTACCACAGTCGCTGCGGGAGCGGCCCTCCGCCGGGCAGGTGCCGCTCCCTGTGTCGCCCGCCGCATCCCTGGCTTTTCCCTCCAAGGGGGGCACCAGTCTCCCTCTTCCCTGACGAGAGAAACCCAGGCACCTGAGAAGTAACACCCGGCTCAGAGAGGTGACGCCAGGCGCGGGGCCCCAGCAGCGCCCTGACCAACCCAAGGAGTCTTCCTAGAGGTGCCCACAGGGCGATGGGCAGAACAGGCAGGGTGGACAAGAGGGGCTGGATGCCCCGCCCACGAGGACAGGTCCCGAGGGAGAGTGTGTGGCAAAGAGGGAAGGAAGAAGCGAACTCATCCTCCGTTTTCATCCTTTTTCAGGACGCGTCCAGGAGGGAGGCTGGGCCTCCGCCTCTGGGCCTGAGGAGCTTCAGGCAGAGCTGCTCAATTTAAGCCTTTCTCCCCAGTGCCTCTTCGGGTCCCGGAAGCTGTAGGACCTGGAGCCTTAATATAGCCGCCGGCACCCCCTTCCTGCAGCTGTTCCTCCCCCCAGCCCGCCTCAAGGCTCTGCCCGGCGGCCATAAACAACCGGATGGGCTGGGGAGGCTGGTGGGAGTGGGCAGCCGCAGGCGCTTATCAGACGGCAGGACGGAGAGGAAGACCACTTCGTCTGCGCTGCCTGGCCGCCGCACCTCACTTCCCACATCTTTCAACCTAAAGCCGACGTCCGGGGCCGTGGGGGAGGGGCGCCACAGCTCCTCCAGCCAGCAAGGGTCCCCTCTGTCCGCGGGAAGTGTCTACTGAGCCCCCGCGGGGCTCTGTCCTGGACGACTGGAGAAGGGAGAAGACAGCCAGCGTCCCCTCGACTGGGGTTTTTTGATCCAGAACTATTTCCAAAGCATCCCTTCTCCTTCCCACGTAAAGCCCTTAACCCATGGCCTCGCTCCAGACGCGGAACAGGGAGACCCAGAGCAGCCCGGGGCAGCCCTGCGGCGCTCACGCCTGGAAGCAGAAGCAGCCGCCCCGCCCGTGCCTCCTCGCAGAGGGCGTCAGGGTGGCAGCCCCAGCGGCTCCCCGTCGCCCTGGCTTTCCGAGTCCAGCTGTCGTCGGTCAGCAGGGTATCCGCTGCCCTCGGCAGGCGCACGTTCATCCCACAGACCCTTTCCGTGGAGCGTCGCCACGGCCTCCCACGAGCCGCCTGCCCCAGCTCAGTCCCTCAGGGCAGCCGTGGCCATGCGTCCAGCTGTGCCCAGACCCACGAGCTCCCCGGCGGGGTTGCAGCTAAGGGTCGTTTCCCCTTTGCTACTGAAAAAGACGCTCTTTAGAAACGGGTGCCAGTCCTCCAAGGTGCTTGTCTGAAAATGTAATGTGCTTATTAAGAAGGAAAATCGTTCTTTGGGGAAAGCAATGCAGGTTACCGACTCTTTATTTGACCAAGTAAGGACGTTTCTTAGAGAAAACCAGTTGCTGCTGTCACCAGCATGAAAGACAGGCCATTCTGCTACCAAACACGAGGGGCCGGCAGGCTCAGGGATGGGGCAACGCATGTGCAGTCCTCCCTGCCCGTCCTCTGCCACACGTCTGTGGGCAGCTCCCGGGGCTCGGGGCGGCTGTTCTCCAGGGTGTGTGGACAGGCATTCAGCAAGATGATGACCAGGCTCCCCATTCCCAGCCCCCACGTGGACCCCCACTCCGCAGAGAAGAAAGGAGGCCAGAGAGACCTGGCACCCCCTGAGGCTGTGAGGCTGCAGGCCCTGGGGTGCCCCGTCCTCCCCTCACGCACCTCGGTAGGGGCTGAACCCACCCCAGAGAAGAGGGGGCCGGTGAGCCCCACAGTCCCGCTGGAGCCGGGGCGGGGGTGGCCGGCCCTCGATGGCTACGTGGAAGCCACAGTGGGCAGCCCCCCCTGCAGTGCCCTGCGAGGCCCGCCAAGATGTTGACACGGACGGCTCCAGCCGCCTTATTTATTATCTGATAAAGGGTTCTCGGCACCGCGGGTGGACGGCGTCTGGCCGCGCTGGGGCCTGGGGGAGGGAGGAGGCTGGGTGGGGGGACGGGAGGCCAGAGCAGGCCTCCACACTGGACTCTGGGGCCGGACACACTGAGGAATCTGGATTTTCCCTGTCCTTCTCCGGCCAACAGCCTGCCTTCTCCACTGCCAACGAGCCAGCAGGCCAAGGAGAAGCTCTGCTCTTGTGCGGAGCGGCCCGGGGGACCTCCTGTTTGGACGTCACACCCCCTGAGACCTGTGCCCCCCGTGCTGCTAGACCCTGCTCCCCCTGGTTCCAGGAAAACCCCGAGCTTCGGCCCTCCTCTCCGTCCACCCCCGCCCACCCAATTACTGCTGCAGCCCATCGCGCACCCCTCTGCTTGGCCTGGAGCTCAGACTTTCCATGATGCAAATCTGGGCCTGTTTCTCCTTTGCTTCCAAACACTCGGCCCAGGTACTGCCCCAGCAACTGCACAGATGGCCCAGCCATGACAGCCTGGTGGCCCCAGGGCCCCCCTCTCCTGGCACCTGCATCCACTCTTGGGTACGGGGACCCTTGACAGCATCCAGACACATCACACCTCCGGGTCTTAGCACGTGCCGTTCCCTCTGACTGTGACGCCTTCCTCCTGTGCACCTAACCGGAGACGTGGTGGCCGGGGGCCGAGACCCCTGATGCCCCCTCCTCCACAGAGCCTTCCTCAGGCTGTTCTAGGAGGGTCTGAATCCACAGGTATCCACCAGGCAGAGTTGTCACAGAAAGACCCAGATGACCCACAAGAGGGGGTCCGTTAAACGGCTGAGGGAGCGTATGTGGGGAGCCCTTAAAGAGCGTTTGACAATTACAACTTATTCTAATATTTTTTCCCCGAACCTTCTGTGAGTCACTTTTATGACCATGAAGAAGACAACAGAGGCGCCCTGCACGGGGTCTCCGTGGCCAGCCCTGCCCACCAGCATCACTGCCTCTTCATGCACTGTGGGCCTTAGGGGAAACCCGCAGGAGGCTGCATGGGAGGGGGAGTTGGGGGGGCACTCCAGGACAGGTGGGGACCATCTGAGGCCCCCTGGGGGCCTGGTCATCCTGGAGCCCAGCTTAGAACCCACGTACATCTCTCCCCACGGGAACTGGGCAAGGCAGGCGGTGGCCACTGCCCCAGGCGGCCTGTGCCTCCCCCTTAGCAGTGATGCCTCTTGCCCTGGCCAGTCACTTCTTGTCTGTCCATCCTCACCTTAAAGGTCAGAGAGGCCCTGCTCGTCCACACCGCTCCAAGACGGGGCCCCGCCCCCTGGTGCTTCCCCGCTGCCCATCCTGCGGCCTTCCCGGCGCTTCCCCGCTGCTCACCCTGCGGCCTTCCCGGCGCTTGCCCATCCCCTAACCACAGATTTGAATATTCCCGTGCTCTCTTGGTCTTGCCCACTAGAAGCAGCTTCCCTGAGTGCAAGGGCCTCATCCAGCCCATTCCCCCGTGTCCGGCGATGAGCCCAGTGCCCGGCCGACACTCAGTGATGGAGGACTGAATGCACGGGTGGACCATGTGCCTGGCCCCTGCTGACTCGTAGGGGTGGGCTGACAAGTCAGGCCCCCCACAAAGCCCAGGCATCCACCCTGTGGGTGGTGGGCTTCTGACTGTCTCTGTCACCCTTCGGGGCTCTCAGTCCCCCTGAGGATGCCAGGGACAGGGACAGAGGGGGTGAGGTGGGGTCCCCGGGGGGCCTGGGGGAGGGGGGTACCCAGAAGCACGTCCCCAGAGGAGGATTTTTTGGGGCGGATCCAGGAAGGCCACGCTCCCAGACGCCTGCAGGGAGCGGGGAGGGGAGGAGTCAGCCAGGGCCATTCCCGGCAGCGTCCCAGCCCCTGCCCCATCCCCCAGGACCTCCGGCGCTCAGGACTCTCGGAGGCTATCCTGGCCGAGGTGTGGCGGCCGGCTTTCACCCCACACCGGTGGGGCACTGTGCACACGGGCAAGGGGCTCCAGGAAGCACAGGCCAGGGTCTGCCTGCCCTTGGTGGGGGGAGGAGGGTGTGGGGCTGCAGCCTCGCTCCTCCCGGACCACCCAGACCACCTGCCTCTGCCCTGTGGGCTGGATTCACGCCCTCCGAGGCCCCCACTGCCAGGGCCAGTTCACATGGCTGAGACACCGTGCCTGTCCTGGGTCAGGGTCTGGGCAGGCTGGAGGGGCCCTGCCGTGTCCCCTGGGTGTTCCCAGGCCCGGACAGCCGTGTGCAGGGCCCGGGAAAGGAAGGGGCCATTCAGGGTGCCACACGGCCGGCAGGCCTCACCCCAGAAGGCCTGTGGACACTGGCCAGGCTGCATCAGGCTGGATTCTGGTTCCCAGAAACTGGGAATTGACTCCAGGCGGGGGAGGTGCAGGAGGCCCCAACGTGCTCCAAGCGCTTCACGTCTGACCTCTGAACTAATTACCTCTGAGTTGTGTCTGCTGTGTGTAAAATGGGCCAAGCGGCTCAAGGTTACACAATTTTCAAGTTCAGTTCTGGCATTTCTTTGCTGTTTAATACGCAGAGGACCTCAGAACACGGCCGTGGGCAGGGACCCTTGATCTTGACCTCTGGGAGACCCTGGTGGCAGGAACACCCGCCGCAGGCCGCGTGCACAGAGGGGGGCGAGGCTGCCCACCTTTCCGGGGAGAGAGGAATGAGGCCGTGAGGGGCAGAATGGAGACAGACACAGAGAGACACAGGACAAAGCGCGACGTTGACCCCTGACCCCAAGCGCCCTTGGGTCCGGCAGCCACAGCCCCCCTCTCCTGGTGGCCTGTCCTGGGGCACGTGTCCCTGGGGCGACACTGGGGGCAGGGAGGCCCAAGGAACACCTGGGCCCTTTTGGCCTGCGGAGGGAGTGGCGGGGAGTGACAGAGCCCCTGCTGCAGGGAAAGAAGGTGAGTTTCCCCAAAGTTTTTGAAGGAAGTACCCCAAAACCCTTCATGCGGGTCAGCCAGGACTGCTGACCCTGGGCCAGGACCCAGCTGTGTCCCTCGCACAGGAGTCCTTCCAGCAAGTCCAAAATGGGCCGGAGGTGGGGCGCTGGTAGCCAAAAGAGTGTGGGAGGGGCCCACAGTGCTGGGCCCGCCAGCCAGGAACCCTCCTGCCTCCCCACTGGTGAGCTTCTCTGATGGGGCACCACCTGACCCCCCCCAACCCCAGGCAGAACTTGAGGCCAGCAAAGCGTGTCCCACGGGCCCCTGGGGCTGAGCAGTGGGCTGGCGTCCCCGTGGAGGGCGGGCAATGGCCCTCAGCTTGATCGTGGCCCCACTGGCCCATCTCTCACCCTTGGGGGCAAGGGCTCGGGCAAAAGGGACAGAAGACAGCCTGGGGGTTGGGCGGGCAGGCTGACCCTTGGCTCTGGTCACCGTGGGTGGCATGATTTCCTGAGCCAAGTCCAGACGTCCGTCCCTGACACGTGGGAACAAGCTTAGCTGAGATGAATGGCTTTGGGGGCCTCCCCTCAGTGACCCCCTGCCGGGCCCCAGAAGGATGGGGGGACAGTCGCCCCCCGAGAGCCCCTCTGAGTCCCTCAGTACAGAGTCCAGAGCCCTGAAGTCATGCCCGGTGGTTAGGGAGAGGGTAACGTGTCTCTCTGAAGCTTTAAACTAAGCAGAAAACCCTTAACACGGCAGCCTCCTTAAATCAACAGCTCTGAGCCAGCGCGTGCCGCCTGCTGATGACCGGGAGGTTCTCCTCGAAGCCGTGCCAGGATTCTCTGGAGAAAGATTTAAGGCCGCCAGCCCAGCTCCGTGAACCTTCCAAACTAAAATGCTGGCCCATCCGCTTCCGGCCTGCAGCCACTCCCCAGGTCACGTTCCGAGCGCTTTCCTGCGCTGTGGCCCCGGCACCCTGCAGAGAGCCTGCGAGAGTCCCAGCCACGTGACATAAATCTCCCTTGTTTACCTATTAATGAGAGGGCCATTAACTACTCAAACGAAGTACGTCTCCGCACTCCAAGGCCAAGAGACACTTAGCGCCAGCCCTTCGCGGGGGCCCTTAGTGCAGTCAGAGCCGGGTCCGCAGGGCTGGGGCGGACCCACGGGGTCTCCGGGCGGCAACAGACCCACCCCTCAGGGCCACAGGGTGGTCTGCAGCTCCCAGGACTGGACAGGCAACCAGACCAGCGCTAACCAGGCTGGCGGAGGGCAGGCCCTGGCTAGGGCATCAGTGGCTGACAAGGGCCCCAGCTGTCTGTGAGCAGGGGTGGCGCCGGGCTACGGGGCGGGTGGGATAAAAGCACTGCTTGGGGCCCAGCTCCCACCCCTGACCCCCACCCCTGTCTACAGGGCGACAGCGCGGGGGCCATCCTCCCCTCTCCACATCGTCCAGGGGGTTACAAGGACCATGCAGCGTTTCTGCCACCAGACAAAACACAGGCCAAGCCCCACAGCCTTCTCTCCATCTCCCTCACCCACCGCAGGGCTGTGGGTGGCCGGGCTCTGGGGCGGAGAAGGAGCCCCTTCCTGGGTCCTCCCTGCGGACCCCCAAAGGGAGATGCAGCCCCTGGGGACCCAGAAAGAGAGGAGGCTGTTCTCAGACCCTTGGGACACACCTGGCCTGCTCCATCACCCCCTCGCATCCCTCTACACCACTCCCAGCCCCTCCCTGACTGTGGGACCCCCCTGCACACCAGCCTCAGTCCTGCTCAGCCCCTCCCTGAGACTCAGTTACCCCACCAGCCCGCCTTCCCCGGGGGACAGCAAGAGGTGTGCCCCAGAGCCCTCACGCAAGTGGTTGCTCCCCTGACAATGCGGTGGGCTCCCAGCCTCTCGCCCCCTCCTGCCTCCCCCAGATCCCAGCTCTGGGCTGGGCATGCAAAAGTATTCCATAAAGACCAGTCCTGGGGGCTTCCCTGGGGGCTCAGTGGTTAAGAATCCACCTGCCAATGCAGGGGACTCGGGTTCGAGCCCTTGTCCGGGAAGATCCCACATGCCGCGGAGCAACTAAGCCCGTGCGCCACAACTACTGAGCCTGCGCTCTAGAGCCTGCGTGCCACAACTACTGAGCCCACGTGCCACAACTACTGAAGCCTGAGCGCCTAGAGCCCGTGCTCCGCAACAAGAGAAACCACCGCAGTGAGAAGCCCACACACCGCGACGAAGAGTAGCCCCCGCTCGCCGCAACTAGAGAAAGCCCGCGCTCAGCAACGAAGACCCAACGCAGCCAAAAAAAGACCAGTCCTGGGCAGTGGGCAGGCTAGGGATCGAAGGGGCCCAGGCCCACGCCAGTGCTGTGGAGAGGGGGCTGGGCACCCCTGCCTCTCTCGAGACCCTGACGAATCTCACGCTCCCCCCTCAACCAACACACATCTAGAAGAACCCTGTCAGGCTGACAATAGGCTCTAAAAATACCCCAATGGCAGACAGGATTTCCCAGGAACATCGTAGGTTCTGTCCAGCGGAAGTTATAAATACTAAATGATGTTAATGCGGAGTCGTTAGTCATCCAGGGACAGCCTTGTCCTTTGTGGCGACAAGGGATGTTTTTCCAGATTCGTAATTTATTGCTCTTTACAGTTAAATCCAGCTACAGGCAAAAAAAGGAAAAAGGAAAAAAGCAGGGTCCCCTGGAGCCCCTGAGAGCCGGGGCCAGGCGGTGCCTGGACCACCTCTGTCCAGGCCCCCAGCCTGTGGGCAGCCACTGCCTTTGCCCTCACCTGCCCCAACCCGTCAGCAGCCCTGACTCGGGCTCCCCCAGGTCTCAGAGTTGTGCTTGACCTCCCCCAAAGGCCAGTCCTGGTCTGCCTCCTAAGTGAGGCTCTACTTCCTGCACGTGGTTCTGCCCCCCTGGCCGCAGACCTGAAGCCTCCCCCTGCCTTCCTGCCCCCCGACGTCTGCCACCCCCCACTCAGTCCTCCACGTAAAAGCCCTACAGCTGCCCAGGGCCCAGCAGGATTCACAGCCTCCCGCCCTCTAGCCTCTGCCCGCCTGCTCCTTGCAGATCTCTGCCCAGCACCCTGTCCCCCTTCTCCCCGCCCTTACGCTCCCGGCCGGGGCTCTGGGCTGTCCCCTCCTCAGACTGTCGCCACTGGGGTCCTATAGCCTCCTGGCGTGGCCACCCCTACACCCGGGGCGCAGCACAAAATTGGGCACCCTCGGTCCCCCAGGGACACAACGGCTAGTGCAGCAGCTTCTCCAGGGGAATTCAGAGGCTGCCTGCCACCACCTGGGGAGACATGGGGGCTGCAGGATCCAGCCCACACAGGCCCAGCCCCCTCCAACACCGGGACAGGCATGGGTCAGCTAAGAGCAGCCAGGTGGTCAAGAAAGGGTGGCCCTCGTCCCAGCGCCCTGGGCGGGGCAGTGGGGGCTCATGGCCCTGGGGACGTGTGCCACATGCGGGGTACATGGGGATACCAGCGCAAAGGGCAGCGGAGGGTTCAGGAGGCAGCTGGTGCCCAGTGTGGCAGGAGACTGTAGGCGCTGGGACCTCCCAAGGCCACTGGGCTCGGGCAGGCGAGCGCCAGGTGGGGACGCTGGGCCAGAGGAGGCAGCAATAAAAGCAAGGGGGTAACCCAGCCTCTGCGGGGATGCTCACCCCTGTGGTGGCCAGGCAGGACTTCGGGTCAGGGTGATGGCCGTGAGGGGACAAGCCCGGGGGCAGGCAGGGCTGCACATGCATCACTCATGCCAGGGGCGCCCAGGAGAAGCCCACTCAGGTTCAAGGGAAGCAGCAGAGAACCCCTCCTCACGGGAGGAGGACCCCTGCCCCTGGGCCCAGGGAACGAATTCTGAGTTTCTGCTTCCTCTCTGGGCCCCTTCACAGGGTAGCCCAGGCACAAGCGATGGGCGTGGGATAGGGATGACCCTCCATTTCCCACGAGGGGCCAGAGCCCGTGTGCCGGGCGCAGGTGCAAAAGGTGGACGGGCAGGCACGGCAGGGGGCCGCCCATCTCCCCACCCCTCGGAGCGGTGGCCCCGTCAGCTCACAGCCGCCCCTCGTCCAGAAAACGGCCCTGGGCAGGGGGAGCCAGGACCTGCCTCACAACGTGTGCCTGGAGACAGACGATGCCCACCACGCAGGGCAGCCACAGCCGGGGACAGATGGACGGGGGCAGGGGGACCACCCCTTATCGGTGGTGGGACTGCCTCTGGGCTTCTCCTGCTCCGGAGGGCCCCCGACCCCCATGGGATCAGGCTGAGGCTGGTCTCCGAGACCGGCCGAGACCACCTCCTTGCTTGGCGTCCCCTGCCCCATCCTGCGTCCCGCTGGCCCTTCTCCTGAGAGCCCTCCCAGGGGATCACCACACGGGGGTCTCATCTCAGGCTCTGCTTCCAGGAAACCCGACCTAACGGGTCCCAGGAGTTGGAATAAAGCCTGTGGGAACCAGGGCTGCATTCAGGACCAGGTGTCCCAGCACAGACTCCTCCTGACCTTGGGGCTCCAGCCCCCCCGTTCTCTGCCAACTTCATGCACAAGTCATATTCGAGGCCCCCTGCACACAGGGTCCAGAGCTGAGGGCTGCTGAGTCCTCCCACCGGCCCAGGTCATGAGTCGAACTGTCGCCACGAAATTTACTTTGAAATCCTAAGCCCCGCATTTCAGCATGTGACCTTATTTGGAAATAGGGTTTGGCCAGGTGGCCAGACGGCATCCTCCCCATCCCACAGTGAGGAGACTGAGGCCCAGAGCCTGGAAGGCAGGGGTCCCTCCCCAGGCCCGAATGGGTCGGCCACAGTTCCCAGGGCGCCGCCCACTCTGGTCAAGGGGGCCCAGGCTCTGCTCTGCGTCTGAGATAAACAGCAGCAGCTCCCTGACCCCAGCTCCCGGGACTCACCCTGTTCGTTCCCGTCAGGCCGCTGCTGCGAGCTGAGACGTCCCCGTCTCAAGTCCACTTGCCGCGTGTCTGCCTGCCGTCCAGGCTGGCGCTGTCCAGTACGACTGCCGCTAGAGCCACATGTGTGGTTTCAGCGTGCTAGTGGCCACGTAAGAAAGGAAAGGGAAGGGGCACGATTCACCTCCGTAACACGCCGTGGCCCCGTGACCCAGTGCTCGGCACACGGCCACACGGAAAGCGCAAACACCACCTTCCACACCCTGGGCTCCAGCGGGGCCTTTGTGACCCGTGTGTATTTCAAACCGACCACGCAGCAGCCACGTGCGACTCTGGGCCACCGTGCTGGGCCGTGAGGTAGAGACAGCTCCGGGGGCTGGGCCCCTCACTCCTGTTTCCTGTTTCCACCCCCAAACCCAGGACAGAGTGAGCGCACACCATGGACACTTGGGCATATTAGCTGAACAAATGAGTGGCCCGTGGCTGAATGTGCAGCCGCCCCAGCTGGCCTCGAGGCCGGGGTCTGTGCCTGCATGGGAGGGGGGGCAGCCTGGCAGGGTGTGGCTTGGGGAGGGGCTCACCTGGCTCGAAGGTGCAGACGGGACCCGACCTGGGCACAGGAGCCAGGGGCGGGGGAGGGAGCTGGCCCTGACCCCCTTTGCTGGAGGTGTGGGAGAGGAGGAGCGGAGGGGGAGCTGGGGCCCCTGGGGCCCCTCCATGACACTGGGGCGGGGAGGCAGGACCTGGTGGCGTGGCTCCATCCCAAACCCCGGCCAGCCAGGCTGCGCGGTTAGTTTCCTCCCCAAAGAGGAAGGCTGAGACAGGGTTTGCAGACAAGACCTCTGAGGACAGAAACCCCCGGTGCAGCCCCGCCAAAGTGCCCTTGTCAGTGACAGATGGGGTGGGTTTTCCACGCAGCCTCCTGGCGGACACGCCAGAGTGGTCCAGCCACCTGGGTGGGGTGGGGGTCGTGCCAGCCCTGCTGCCAGGCCGAGGTGTCTGCTGATGCCCCCAGGGAAGGAAGGGCCTGACGGGGAGCCAGAGGCCAGGCAAGCGGAGACTCACATTTTCCGATGAGAGCTCTACAAGCAGGGCTGCCGGAGGCCCGGCTGATAAGAGGAAGGGGCCCCTTAATCACCGCCTGCTCTGCCTCTTTGTACGGTGGTCAGTCACAGCCACGGGATGGGGACGCAGGGCCGGCCCAGGGAGGTCCGGGCCAGGAGCCAGTGTCACATGTGTCCCCCCCAGGGCCCTGATCAGCTCCAGGCTCCAGAAACAGGCCATGGGTTCCTCACCCATTTCTCACCACCCACATGGGGCTGAGCAAGCCGGGTTGCAGAGAGGATGGGATGAGGGCTGTTTGAAGGGAGGAATGAACGGATGGAGGCGCTCGGGGCCCCAGGGAAGCACCTGCTCTGTCCAATGGAGCCAACAGGTCCTGCCGTCCAGGCCCAGCGTGTGCCTCACCAACAGGGCCAGCAGCTGGACAGTGGTGAGCCCAGGCCACCAGCCCTGGTCCCACACATCCTCCAAACAGCCAGCAGCGAGCCTGGATGCACGATGCCCACCCCTACACGTAACACGTCATCAGGGAGGCGCAGGTGCTGGTCAGGAGCGAGGACCCAGGCCACAGCACACGGGTCCTTCCCAGCTCTGCACACCCTGGCGGTGCGGCCTTGGGCGAGTCACTTAACCCCTCTGTGCCTCCGAGCAGCCCTGCTTGTTGCTGCAGCCTTTCAGTGGGGGCTGGACAGAGCACAGGCAGGGGCGGGCCACGTGGGGACACCTCCTGGACAGTCCGCTTCGAGCACAACACCAAGCTTCCAAATGAGGTGCTTGTCCAACCGCCACTTCTCGGGTCCGTGTTCCCGGGGCTGACGCATGGGCGACGTGCTGGAGGGGTGAGGTGGGAGAGGGTTGGTGGAGAGGGCCGATGAGTCCACGTGGCGGCCACGTCACCCACGCCGCCCGTTCACCTTCCCAGCAGCCCCATTCCATGCACGAGGGCACGGAGGCCCAAGGCTCGGGCTGACATGCCCGAGGCCGCCAGCACCGGGTGTGCCCCCGCCTCTCTGTCCCCTGGGCTCCAGGTAATGTGTGTGCACACGGCAGGCACATCTGGGAGGCCTGTGGGCGGTCTCACCCATGGCAGACTCTGGGGCACCGTGAAAAGGAGGGGAGCCTTGGGGAGGCCGGGCCCCTCCTAGAAGCCCAGCGCCGCCCCTCTGGCCCCTTCCAGCCAGGCTCTCGGACACATGGGGCCACCAGCCAGCCAGCAGAACGGGACACAGGGGCCAGTGATGAGCAGCAGGGGTCCTCCCCACAGCCACAGGAACAGCGGCTGCCGGAAGGCTGAGGAAAGGTCTGTTGACTGGAACATTCTCTCTGAAACTCCTGGGCCAGGCCGGGGCTTGTCACTGTCCTGAGGAATCGCGAACCCCAGGTGTGAGGGCCCTGGACCCTGGAAATGGGTTGTGCTGGCTCCTCCCCTCCACCCTCACCCCACCGGCCCCTTGGTTCATGTGCTCAAGGTCAAGGGGAGCAGCAGAGACCCCGGGGGGAGGAGGTTTCAGGTGCTAGGCCGCGTGTCTCGGGAAGGCCTGGCTGCCCCGGGCTAGGGTGGCCCGAGGATTCTGGGGCCCGAGGGAGGCAGTGGGGGTGAGACCTGGCCAGGCCGATGGGGCATACGGTCTGTGCCCGAGGGAGCAAGACTCGGGAAGCCCCGGGCCGAGAAGTCAGCGTGGACCCTTGCTGGCAGAGGCTGACGTTTCCTCAGTTACTAGTTCAGCCAGAAATGTTTACAAGTGCCCGTCATGTGCTGTGTTAGTGTCCTGAGCAGCTGGAGCAAAGGACCACCAACTGGGCAGCTGACAGCAACAAAAATTCGCTCTCTCACAGCCTGCAGACCAGAAGGATGAAATCAGGGCCTCGGCAGGGCCACGCCCCCTCCAGGGACTGTGGGGGAGGGCCGTTCCCCACTCCCAGCTCCTGGTGCCGCGGGCAGTCCCTGCGTCCCTGGGCTTGTGGCCACATCACTCCAATCTCCACCTCGGTCGGCCCATGGCTTCCCCCTGTGTCTCTTGTGGACGTCTTCTTTTAAGGACACCAGTCATTGGATCAGGGCCACCCTTGTGACCTCATCTTGACGCCGTCACATCTGCAAAGACCCTATTTCCAAAGGAGGTCACATGCACAGGTTCTGGGGGTCAGGACCCCAACATACCTCCTGGGGACACAGTTCACCCTCAACAGCTGCCAGTCCTGCTGGGTTCTGAGGGGAGGCTGTGGGGGAGGCGGAACCCCTCCCCTCCTGGAGCCAATCCTTGAGTGGGGGCAAGACCGACACGGTGGGGAGCAGCCGCTTGGCAGGTGCAAAGGCCCTGAGGCAGGCGTCCGGCTGGTGGGAGGAGAGAGAGGGGAGGGGGCAGGAGAGGAAAACAGAGGGTGAGGGGCCAGTGCCAGCCTCCCGGCTTCTCCTCCGAGTGAAGTGGGGGCTGAGGGGGCGGAGGCGAGGGTCTCAACCTTCCATTATGGGGCCTCTGCTGTGGGGCTGGGCAAAGGCTGCAGCGAGGTGATCTGTGCACAGAGCAGGAGGCGGGGCGGCCCATGAACCCCGCCCCCTGACCACGGGAACCGGACAGAGAAGGGATTTAAGCGCCGCCCGTGGGAGGACTCAGCACAGTTCTCGCCACACACACAGCCACGGGCTAGCTAAGCATCTCAAGGGCCACTGCAGGTGTGACTGGGATGCCCCACAGACCCACAAGTCACTGGGCCTTGGAGAGAGGGGGCCCCAAAGCTGAGGAGTGCTCCGGGCAGGGCCTCCCTCATTTGTGCGTTCACCGCAGCCCTGGGCTACTCGGGCCTGGAGGGTGAGAGGGGTCCGTCCACGTCTCCCCAGGGCTCACGGGAAAGCAGGTGATACACCTGCCTCTGTTGTGTCGCCCAGTAAGGATGGGGGACCCCCGTGCACCTGTTCCCCCACAGCCCACACGGCCCCGCAGACTCCCGGGCTCTGAGCAGCTAGGTGCGGCCGCCTCTGCAGGGGCCTCGCTCTGGCCCAGGTCGTCTGGGCCGCACTGACAGCTCCCCTCCAGCTCCCACCCCAGTGTGCTACCAGTGGCAAATGACACCCAGGTGCCACGCAGGAAGACCCAGAGCAGGGTCCGGACGTCCGGAGCCCCACACAGACACAGCACGTCTTCCGAAGGACGTGGTGTACATGCTGGGGCAGCGGGCTGGCCTCCACCAGTCAGCTCCCTGGCGCCAGCCACGGACCCCGAGGCCGGGCAGCTGGCGAGGCGCCCAGCAGCTCACTGGCACTCACTGACCAGCACAGACTCCACCCCGACGGCCCTCCCTAGAAGGCACGATGGCAGCAGTGGGTCCTGAGAAGCATTTCCAAGCCAAGAACCCGAGGGGGCCCCTGCAGCGGGAAGGGGCCCCGGACCCGCGACCGCCCGGATCCCGCGCTCACTCGGGAGGCTCCGCCTGCAGAAGGGCCAGGATGGGTTTCTCCGAGTCCTCTTGTCCTCTGAAGAGGAGGTCTTCTCTCCCGCCTTTGATCTTCCATAAAGCCCTGCGGCTTCTGCTTCGTGTCGGCCGTGACATTGACAATTGTTTATTAGTTCTAAAATAGCTGAAATTCATGTCAAACATTCCGCATGTTAGAAAAATGTTTATGAAGTGTTATCATGGTTTATGTAACTGTGCGTGTTTGGGAAAGCAACATAGGATGTAAGGACCACACAGACCTCGGGCCTCAGTCCCAGGCCATGCCTGCCTGGGCAAGGAAGGGTCCCACTCCCCTCCGGAGGCTCTCACTGCCTCTCAGGGTCAGGGAACCGTCCCCGGTCCCCCGGCCACCCACCAGTGTCGGGGTCAAGGGAGGGCGGTGTCCACCACCTCCACCTCTAGGGCATTACTTAAGCCTCCAGGGGTCTCTCCCAACTGACTGGCCCCCAGCCCCAGTCTAGGGGTGAGGACCCTGTCCTGTTTGTCTCCCCAGATTTTGAAGTGTCCACTTCTTAGCCACTGGGGGGACCTTTCTTTGGTGGCCGCTCCTGTCTGTGCTGGGACACAGGTGCCAACACAGGCCACCTGGTTTGGGACTAGAAGTCTGGGCTTAGTCACGGGCAAGCTCTGGGTCTGCCGACCACTCAGCCCACAGCCCTGGACAGCTCACTTCACATCTCTGGGCTTCAGTTGTCTTACCTTCAAATTGGGATCGATGCCCACAAGAATGGCTAAAATCAAAAGGACTGACAGGGGCTTCCCTGGCGGCCCAGTGGCTGAGACTCCATGCTCCCAACCCAGGGTGCACGGGCTCGATCCCTGGTCAGGGAACGAAGATCCCGCAGGCCACACCGAGCGGCCAAAAAGAGGACTGACTGACAACACCGTGTGGGAAAGATTGGAGCAGCTGGACTCTCATACCTGCTGGCGGGAACGCAAACCGGGACGACCGCTGCTGACACAGCGTGGCTGTTTCTTCCAGTTAACCGCGTGCCCTATGACCCGATGTGTCACCCATCCACTCCGGGGTGTTTGCCCATAGAAAGGAGAACCTACGCTCACGCAAAGCCTGCACAAACAGAAGCTCCATCGCCAAACGTGCATCCACGGGGGGCAGACAAACAAGTGCGGCCCATCCACTCGGGGGGAGTCTGCTCAGCAAGAGGAGTGACCGCTGCGAAGGGGACGCGTGGGGTACATCTCAAACGCGAGACTCCAACCGGAAGAGACTACCCGCGGTGTGGCTGCATTCACCTCCGGTGGCAGAATGCGGCCTGGCAACTTCATCGGGAGGCAGGAGGGGGTGAGCTTCCCCAGAAAGAGGCCAGAGGCAGCCTGGCAGGCTGGGGAAAGCCCTCAGCTGCGGTCTGGGGGTCACATGGTTGGACGTGTTCATCAAAGCTCATTAAACTGAATGTTTCGGGCTGTGTGATGCCTTCAAAAAACGCCTGCCAGGAGTTAATGCCCAAGAAGAGTAATTACTGTTCAACAAGACGTCCTTCGACTGGGAAGAAAATGTGTCTCCATCCCGAGCAAAACACCCGAAAGACGGATGACAGGAAGCCAGATGCACACGCACGAGCGGTCACAGCAGCTCCCTTCACGGTAGCTGCAGGTGGGAGCAGCCCGTGTCCATCAAGGGCTGATGGATAAACTAGATGTGGTCCCTCCACACAACGGATCATCAGCCAGTCGTAAAAAGGGATGAAGCACCAACACCCGCTACCTCGTGGACGAACCTCAAACACGTGATGCTGAGTGAGCACAGCCAGACATGAGCCACGACGCACGGCAAGACCCCATTTACGTGAAACACCCAGAGCAGGCACAGCCATCAGGACAGAAAGCGGGGCTTCCCTGGTGGCGCAGTGGTTGGGAGTCCGCCTGCCGATGCAGGGGACATGGGTTCGTGCCCCGGTCTGGGAGGATCCCACATGCCGCGGAGCGGCTGGGCCTATGAGCGATGGCCGCTGAGCCTGCGCGTCCGGAGCCTGTGCTCCGCAACGGGAGAGGCCACAACAGTGAGAGGCCCGCGTACCGCAAAAAAAACAAAAACAAACAAACAAAAAAAGACAGAAAGCAGATTGGGGCTGACGAAGGAGAACAGGGGGTGACTGCTTAATAGACACAGGGTCTCCTTTTGAAGAGATAAAAATGTTTGGGAGCCAGACAGAGGTGAAGGTTGCACGACACTGTGAATGTACTAGACGCCCCTGGATTGTTCGCTTTAAAATGGTTAATTTGAGATCATGGGAATTTCACCTTAATTTTAAGAATTAAAATAAAACCTGATCGGGACTTCCGTAGCGGCACAGTGGTTAAGAATCCGCTTGCCAATGCAGGGGACACGGGTTCAAGCCCTGGTCTGGGAAGATCCCACATGCCACGGAGCAACTAAGCCCGTGCGCCACAACTACTGAGCCTGCGCTCTAGAACAGCGAGCCACAACAACTGAGCCCACGCGCTACAACCACTGAAGCCCACGCGCCTAGAGCCCGTGCTCCACAACAAGAGAAGCCACCGCGATGAGAAGCCCACGCACCACAACGAAGAGTAGCCCCCGCTCGCCGCAACTAGAGAAAGCCTGTGCGCAGCAATGAAGACCCAACACAGCCAAAAATAAATAAATTTATAAAAAAATAAACATAAAACGTGATCAAAGTTTAGAAGAGTCTAACCGCGGGTGTGCAGTGTTCCGGGTACACACGGCCACCGGAGCTCACACGCCCAATCGACCAGCAAACCCCGGGGGGTGGAGGGGAGCAAAAGCACAGCTGGACAAGAGAAACAATTCACCCGACAACCCATCACTTGACCTCGTGCACTCTCAGTGCCCACCTTGGGCAGCTCCCAGTGAACGAGAGCCCGTGCGAGGGCTGGGGGACGGCCACCCTGACTCCCCCCCACCACGGTACCTTCAGGGGCCCCCTAATTTGCTCTTGTGTACAAGGTCATTCAAGCTGTTCAATCAATAAAATAAAGACTTAAATTCTGCACCCCAGAGAGTTTACCATCTGACAAGGAGCACGAGGTAGCCGCAAAAATCCCCTTCCGAAAAGAGCTGGGATACAAGCAAGTCCTCAGAGCATCCTGGCCACACCAGAGCCAGGGGACCCGGGCTTGTTGGAGGCTCAGTTGCTGCTGCTGGGCCCCAGCCCTGAACATGCAGTGGCCCCCCCGCCGGGCCTGTGAATGTTTGGAAAACCCCTACACCCCTCGTCCTGTCACTGTGCCCTCCAGACCTCCAGAGGATGAGGCTCCTATAGCCGCCCCAGAGGGGCTGCCGGAGGCTAGCGGCGTGCGTCGAAGGCACCTCGCCCCCAGGGCCCTGAGACCAGCAGGGACAGAGACCTTGATCTCCGTCCCCATGTCCTCATTATTTAACATTTTTTTAAGGCCCTAACATTCTGACTTTTAATATTTTCAACTCTCGTTTCTCGTAAAACAACATTAGTATTTCTGTAAAGACACATGGCCCATTAATGTATCTTTATGTGTGCGGGATCCGTGGTGTGTGGGCCATGGCTTTCCAACCTCACACTCCAGCCCACGAGGCCTCATTACAGCATCTTTGTCGACACAGGCTCCCTCGCGCGCTGCAGGAAGATGCAGTTTTATTACCCGCGAGGTGCCGGTGGACAGCCCAGCTCAGGGCTGCGATCACTCCCGTCACAGACACCTCCTCGCCCCCACTTTTCTCCTGAAACCTCAGATCAAGTCATCCCGCCCTACAGCGACTTACAGTTCCCATTACGCGCTCCTATAAATTCCCGCAGCTCAAGGAAGCCAGGGCCGCTGTGCGCAGACACACAGCGTCCGGGAGCACTGCCATCGTGGTCCGGGCTGTTTATATCTGGGGACAAGTAAGCAGAAAAACGAGTTTTCAGCTTCCTGGAGGCCCAGAACTGCTGGCCTGGTTCCTCACGGGCGTCACAGCCCCGGTGACCAGGACGCCATGTCCAGGGGCAGAACCACCTTTGCTGCCAACCTTGCTCCCTAAGCCCGTGGCCACAAGGCTGAGGGGTCAGCGCCCTCCTCAGCTGCTGACCCTCAAAATGGCAACAAGCAATCCCACGAGTGCACGTCTGGGAGGCCTCAGCGGGCCAGGCAGCGCCCAGGCTCCCCAACATGGGCGGTTCTCCCATCGAACGCCCACACCCGCCAGGAGGCAGACGCTCCAGAAGCCACCATTGTCCCCAAAAGGAAGCTGAGGTGGGTAACAGTCCAGGGCACCAGGTTTGGCCCCAGGCCCCTCTGCCCCCCTCCCCAGAGCCTCCACCCTGCGGCCAGCGAAGGCGGTTTCAGGAGGATGTGGGAGAGTCAGTGAAACCCCAACCAAAATCCCACAAAGTTATTTTGTGCATATTGACAAACTGATTTTAAAGTTCACACAGAGAAGAGGCCAGAGACCCAGAACGGTCAACACAATATTGAAGGAGAAGAACGAGGTCGGAGGACTGACTACCCGACTTCAAGACTTCCTGAAAAGCTACAGTAATGAAGACAGTGTGCTACTGGGGAAGGAAGAGACACATAGATCAATGGAACAGAACAGACAGCCCAGAAATAGACCCACACAAATACCATCAACTGATCTTGGACAAAGGGCCAAAAGCAATACAATGGAGCAAAGACAGTCTCTTCAACAAACGGTGCTGGAACCACTGGACACCCATCCACAAGCAAAAGATGAATCTAGACACAGACCTTACACCCTTCACGGGAATTAACTCAAAATGCATCATAGACCTAAATGCAAAGTGCAAACTATAAAACTCCAAGAAGATAACAGAGGAGAAAACCTAGACGACTTGGGCCTGGTGATGCCTTTTCAGAGACAACACCAAAGGCACGATCCAGGGCTTCCCTGGTGGCGCAGTGGTTGAGAGTCTGCCTGCCAATGCGGGGGACACGGGTTCGGGCCCTGATCTGGGAAGATCCCACGTGCCGCGGAGCGACTGGGCCCGTGAGCCACAATTACTGAGCCTGCGCGTCTGGAGCCTGTGCTCCGCAGAGAACAAGAGAGGCAGCGATGGTGAGAGGCCCACGCACCGCGATGAGGAGTGGCCCCCGCTTGCCACAGCTGGAGAAAGCCCTCACACAGAAACGAAGACCCAACACAGCCATAAATAAATAAATAAATTTTAAAATAAATTTAAAAAAAAAAGGCACGATCCATAAAAGAGAAAATTGATAGGCTGAACTTCATTAAAACTAAAAACATCTGTACTACAACAGACAACTTCAAGAGAATGAGAAGACAAGCCACAGACTGGGAGAAAATATTTGCAAAAGACACATCTGATAAAGGACTATTAATCAAAATATACAAAGAACTCTCAAAACTCAGTAAGAAAACAAACAACCCAACTGGAACTGGGCCAAAGACCTAAACAGGTATCTCAGCAAAGAAGATATACAGATGGCAAATAAGCACATGAAAAGATGCTTCCCGTCATATGTCACCAGGGACGTGCAAATTCAAACAATGAGATACCACTACGTCACTCTCAGAATGGCCAAAATCCAGAACACCGACAACACCAAACGCTGGTGAGGACGTGGAGCCACGGGAACGCTCATTCACGGCTGGTGGGGATGTGAAACGCTGCAGCCACTTTGGAAGACAGTTTGACAGTTTCTTACAAAAGTAAACATACTCTTACCATATGATGCAGCAACTCTGCTCCTTGGTATTTATCCAAAGGAGCTGAAAACTCAGGTCCACACAGAAACTTGCGCAGATGTCTGAAGCAGCTTTATTCACAACTCTCAAAACTTGGAAGCAACCAAGATGTCCTTCAGCAGGTGAATGGATAAATAAACTGCAGTATGCCCAGGCAGTGGAATGTCACTCAGCGATAAAAGGAAATGAACTATCAAGCCATGAAAAGACATGGTGGAGCCATAAGTGTATATTACTAAGTGAAAGAGGACAGTCAGAAAAAACTACGATACCGTATGATTCCAACTCTACGACACTCTGGAAAAGACGATGGAGACAGTGAAAAGATGAGTGGGTGCCAGGGCTTGAGGAAGAGGGATGAAGAGATAAAGCACAGAGGATTTGGGGGGCAGTAAAAATACTCTGTATGATACTGTTGTGGTGGATGCAAATGTCCGAACCCATAGAATGTACGTCACCAAGAGTGAGCCCTGATGTAAACTGTGGACCCTGGGTGGTGATGAGGTGTCGATGTAGGTTCATCAGTCGTAACAGATGCACCATCTGGTGGGGGGTGTGGATGATGGGGGAGGCTGTGAACGTGGGGGGCAGGGGGTACATTATGGGAAATCTCTGTACCTCGCTCTCAGTTTTTTTGTAAATTTAAATTTAAAAAAATAAAAAAATCTTTATGTTAAAACAAATAAACAAAACACTATTCAGAGGCGAGCTATATAAGATACTGAGATTTTTTTTTCCCTGTTTGCACAATTTTTGAGCACTCTGGGGTGAATGGTTGTCTTTTTTTGTTTTTTTCTTTTCATTCTATATTCTTATCGGTACATAATTCCCAAACGGATCGGCCGTTGTCTACATCTCTTCTCGATCCAGCCGAAGGCTCTGGGAGACCTCCCGCCGGGCCCCCCGGCTGCACCCCTGTCCCTGGCGACCCCGTGGGGACCCCTCTCTAGAGCCCAGCCCCGCACTCCCTTGGCTGGCGCCCTGTTTGCTGCAACACAGACCCTGTGGCCTGCCTAGGGAGCCCGCCTCACCCATAAGAACTCGAGTCCACCTTAATGCCTGGCAACAAGCAGCTAGGTAGAGGCTTCCAGACTTGAAGTCATGGTCTTGGGAACACAGACTTTGTTCCACCGCCCTCCAGCCTCCAGAGTCACTGAGGAGAATTCTGAAGGCCTGCTGCGTCCTGATCCCTGCCTAGGACCTCTCCTTCCTTTCTGGAAGCTTCCAGGATTGCCTCTTCACACCAGGTGCGTGTGCCCCAAGATGCCCAGATGCGGGGCTTACCCATCGCACAGTTCTGGCCCCTCAAGGTCCTTTCCTTGTGGACACGCGCATCCTTCCGTTTGGGGACATTTTCTTATATTATTCCTTCAACTGTGGACAAAATCTGCCAGGGTTGGAATCACTTTGGGATCGCCCTGTTCATACATCCGTTTAAGAAATGTGTGTGTATGATCCAGCAATCCCACTCCTGGGCATATATCTGGAGAACATTCTAATTTGAAAAGATACACACACCCCAGTGTTCACTGCAGCACTATTTACAATAGCCAAGACATGGAAGCAACCTAATGTCCATCAACAGATGAATGGATAAAGAAGATGGGGTACACATATACAATGGAATATTACTCAGACATAAAAAAGAACCAAATAATGCCATTTGCAGCAACATGGATGGACCTAGAGATGATCATGCTAAGTGAAGTAAGTCAAAGACAAACATCATATGATCTCACTTATATATGGAATCTAAAAAAATGATACAAATGAACTTATTTACAAAACAGAAGCAGACTCACAGACATAGAAAACAAACTTATGGTTACCAAAGAGAAAAGAGGGGGAGAGATAAATTAGGAGTTTAGGATTAGCAGATACACACTACTATATATAAAATAAATAAACAACAAGTTCCTACTGTATAGCACAGGGAACTACATTCAATATCTCATAATAAACTATAATGGAAAAGAATCTCAAAAAAAAAAGGAAATGTGTGTGGAGCACACACCACGTGCCCAGTGGTGGGACAAGGAGACGGCATTCTGAAGTTACCTGGACCATCAATAGGCCACTGAGACCTGCACCGTGTGAGCCTGTGAGAGAAGGGCCTGACCCAATCTGCAGTCCAGGAGGGCTGCCCTGAGGAGGTGGTGCTTGGGCCAAGACCTCAAGGATGCCCAGGAGTTGGCTAGACGGAGGGGGAGAGCTGGCCACAGAGGATTCCCATCAGGTGGGCATCAGTGGGCCCGTCCAGGAGGGATCAGACCTCAAGGCTCTGAGGGGGCTCTTGGCTGGCTGGGCTGAAGAAGCAGGAGTTTGACCCAGGGAGCCATTAGCAGCAGGTGGAGAAGAGGAAGGGTCCCACAGAGGGGACAGCCCATACCGGCCGGCCCTGGGCTGTGTGCCTAAGCTACCCCATCCTTAGAACAATCTGGCAGGCGAGTGAGGCCAGCCCCTCTGCAGATTAGCAAAGGGCTCCCTGCCCCGAGGGGCCTGCAGCAGGTTCCACCCTGAGTCCGTACAACCCTGAGAGCAGGCACCCCCCTCCCCTCGCCCTTGTCCTATCTTTATTTATGTTTTTTGTTTTTGTTTTAATTTTATTTATTTATTTATTTATGGCTGTGTTGGGTCTTCGTTTCTGTGCGAGGGCTTTCTCCAGTTGTGGCAAGTGGGGGCCACTCTTCATCGTGGTGCGCGGGCCTCTCACTATCGCGGCCTCTCCTGTTGCAGAGCACAGGCTCCAGACGCGCAGGCTCAGTAACTGTGGCTCACGGGCCCAGTCGCTCCGCGGCATGTGGGATCTTCCCAGACCAGGGCTCGAACCCGTGTCCCCTGCACTGGCAGGCAGACTCTCAACCACTGCGCCACCAGGGAAGCCCCTCAAATGTTGATAATTTGTCCATCGTGGGATTTCTTTCCTATGAATTTTGATCTTTTAAAATAGTGTATCAAAATATTATTGGCCATTTCTTTAAAAACTAAACATGCAACTGCTATACGAACCAGCCATTGCATCTTGGGCTTATATCCCAGAGCAATGAAAACTTGTGTTCAGGACTTCCCTGGTGGCACAGTGGTTAAGAATCCGCCTGCCAATGCAGGGGACATGGGTTCGATCCCTGGTCCCAGAAGATCCCACATGCCGTGGAGCAACTAAGCCCGTGCGCCACAACTACTGAGCCTGCGCTCTAGAGTCCAGGAGCCGCAACAACTGAAGCCTGCACACCTAGAGCCCATGCTCTGCAACAAGAGAAGCCACTGCAGTGAGAAGCCCGCGCACCTCAACAAAGAGTAGTCCCCACTCGCTGCAACTAGAGAAAGCCCACGTGCAACAATGAAGACCCAATGCAGCCAAAAACAAACAAATAAATAAAAGAAAACTTGTGTTCACAGATACTTATGTGTGGTCACCCACACAGGGCCCAGACGTCCTTCAAGGGGGAGTAAATGGACACGTGCGGCCCGTCCACACTGCAGGGCTCCATCACGCAGTGGAAAGAGGGAGAAGCTGCTGCACAAGTGCCAGTGACTCGGGAGGACCTCAGGGCGTTATGCTGGGTGCAGAAGCTAGTCCCAGAAGGGCACACACAGTATGACCCCATTTGTAGAGTTTTTGGAATAACAGAGTCTAGAACTGGAGAACAGATTAGTGGCTGCCAGGGTTTAGGGACAGGGGCCGGAGGGAGGGGGTGTGTTTATAAAAGGACAAGCGTAAGGTCACAAAGGGTGCTGGGAATGTTCTCTGTCTCAGCTTTGGTGGTGGGTCCAGGAAACTACAGAGGAGATAAGACCATGTAGAATTTAAGACACACAGCAGTGCAGGTAACGTATCACCAATGAAGGCAGCCGTGTCTTCCGTGTAAAGGGCACACAGGACCCCTCTGCATTATTTCTTACAGCTGCTTGTGACTCCACAACCATCTTGATAAAAATTTCTTTAAAGCAAAACCCAGAAATGTATGTGACATCTCTTGTTTGCTGAGCTTTTGGTGTGCCTTCAGTTTTGCACCCTCTCCTCACCCAGATCCAGCCCTGGTGGGACCCTGTGACCACACCTTATATATATATAAGACACCCCTCCTCTCCTCCTGACCCAGACCTCTGCAGGCCCAGCTGGATCCTTCACCAGGTCTCCTGCGCAGCCTGGCTCAGAGCCGGGGTGCAGCCCTTCAGCCTGGAGCACGTGGGCGTGGAGCCCACTCCACAAGCCCACTTCTCATCTTCCTGCAAGAATCAGTTGCACCCAGACTCGGGGAAGATGGCCCTCCAGCACTTTGCCGCAGCTGAAAACTAAAACCAATCCCAGAAATGGAAGCAACGTGAAAGTCTCTGAGCAGAAACGGCTAGATTCAGTGAGGTCACTCACAGGGAGGGACGCCCTGGAGCTGTTAGGATGGAATGAGGGGCATCGGGCTTCTAAGACTACTAGCCTGATCCTACAAACTGCCTGAGAGCTTTTGCTAAAACTAGATTCCCCGGTTTCACCTCGGACCTGCTGGCTCCGAGTTTCCATACCAGCCTGGACATCGATCCATCCATCCATCCGTCTACCCATCCATCTAACTGTCCATCTACCTCTCTATCCGCCTATCCATCCATCCGTCTATCCATCCATCTCTGTATCCATCTACCTCTCAATCCATCTATCCACAGACGCATCTATGTCTCCGTCATTCTGTCTACCCGTCTCCATCTGTCTGTCTACCATCTATCATCTCTTGACCTTCCTTCCATGCACTACAATAGATACAGAAAAATTTGTTTTCAGTAAGGACCCCAGATGACTCCGACATCAGGGTGTGCAAGACACGCTGTGCTAAAGACCGTGTGTGCTTCTCATTAGCTGCTCAATTAAATAACCTTCAGGTTTGTTCAAATCCTGAATCCTTTGGCAGCTCCCCAAAAAGTTAAACAGGGAGTCACCATGTGACCCATCTCTTCCACTCCTAGGTATCTACCCAGGAGAACCGAAAACAGGTGTTCATCCAAAGCACGTCCATGAATGTTCATAGCAGCACTGTTCACTGCAGCCAAAAAGTGGGAAAAAACAAACGTCCGCCGACAGGTAAATGGATAAATAAAATATCTGTTCATACAGTGGAATATCATTCAGCCCCAAAAAGGAGTATTGACTCATGCTACGATATAGATGAACCTTGGAAATATTATGCTCAGTGAAAGAAGCCAGACACCATAGACCAGATAGAGTGATTCAACTTATAGGAAACGTCCGGAACAGGCAGATCCGCAGAGACAGAGAGCAGGTTAGGTGTTGCCAGGGGAGTGATAGCTCGTAGGCACGAGGTTCGCTTCTGGGGAGATGAAAATGTTCTGAAGTTAGTGGTGATGTTGCACAGATTGGGGAATGTGCTCCGACATCAGGGTGTGCAAGACACGCCGTGCTGAAGACCGCGTGTGCTTCCCATTGGCTGCGCTAAAATGCACAGGTGAGTGGCGACACAGAGGAAGACCCGGCAAGAAGCAGGCAGCCCGAGCAGAGGCTACCCTGGGAAGCGGACGAGAGGTGACAATAAAAAGGGACTTTGGCCTTGTTTGGAGTGTTTTACTGCTTTGCAAGGTGGGTCATCCTCACAGTTCTCGTGTTATCAAAAGGAATTTTAAAAATAGGGTGCCAAGTGTCGAGGCCAAGCGGAGGGAGGGCTGGGGGTGCCTCCCCCTCTCCCTCCCCCAAGCAATCCCAGGCCCCCTCCACCCTCCCAACTGCCCAGGCCAGGCCTACCGCCGGCCGCCCCTCCCCCAGCCAGGTCAGCCAGAGCCTGTCTGCAGTGAGGGTGGGGACCGCAGCCCCAGACATCACAGAAGCCCCCCCACCACAGGGCCATACTAATAGGTGACCCATTTATCTGGGGGCCAGTGCCCCCCACCCGGCTCCCCACACCACCCTCCCACCCCATCCATCAATGCAGTAACCCAAACAGCAGGCAGAACGGGCCTGGCGTTTGAAGGTACATTTGCAAAAGCCTTTGAAGCCTTATCTCCGACCCCTCCCAGCACAGGGATGAAAGCGCCCGAGAACGCCTCACCTCGGGGCCAGCATTTGCCTCCAGCTGCCTGCTGGGGAAGCTGGGCCAGGGGCCCGGGAGCCCTGGTTCGCAGCCCCAGCCCCCAGGTGTGAGAGGAGAGCTGTCTGGTGCAGAGTACCCCTGGGCTGGGTTCTGGGAGCTGCTCCTGACTTCCTGCTCCCCTGGCAGGGATGGCCCTACCTGCTCCAGCCTCGATCAGAAGCTGAAGACTGGGGGGCCACGGAGCAGCCCCCGAGCTCCGGCACCTGAGCTCCGACAGGGCGGCAGTCTCCTGGACAACATGCCCTCCGAGGGGCGGGTGACGCTGGTTAGACCATCCCATTCCCCAGCTCTTAGCTCCCTAGGGCTTCAACTTTGAATGAATGCATGCACAAAGTCAGGATACAATCCCACCTAATCCTCACATCCACCCTGCAAAGTGGGCATCTTTATCTCTGGGTTACAGATGAGTAAACTGAGGCTCAGAGAGCGCTTCCGGGTGCCCGATTCTGACAGCCAAAAGTCTCCTAAGCAGGAGGGGAGTGTTAGCATCAGGGTCACGACCATGTGTGCCCAGAGCCCAGGACAGAGCTCTGCAGATGGTGAGATGAAGAAAGGAGTGAATGAGTGAACAAACGACTGGGCAGTAGCTGGGTACCTGCCCCCATCCCCAAACCCTCTCTCCAAACCCTCCCCCCAGTCCCCCACTCCAGACCCTCCCCCAGACCCTCCCCCAGACCTCACCCCCAGATCCTCCCCCAGACCTCACCCCCAGACCCTCCCCCAGACCCTCCCCCAAGACCATCCCCCAGACCCTCCCCCAGACCCTCCACGCAGACGCCCCTCCTCAGGCTGGGCGGTGCCCCCATCTGCCCTTGCTCTTCCTTCCCCCTTCTTCCGCCCACGGCCCCAGAGGCAGAGAGGCTTTGCCTGCTGATCCTGGAAGCTACTGGCCTACCCAGTGGTGCCCATGCCTGAGCCCTGGCCAGCTGCGGCTCTCCCGATGGCCCCTCAGACGCGGCACAGCGGGAGGGGTGCCCCAGACCTCACAGGGCGTTTTCCTGGACTTTCATGTCCAAAGAGCTGATCCAGCCTTCCCAGGCAGGGCCTTGGCGGCGGCCGGTCAAGTGAACGGGGAAACTGAGGCCTGAACCAGGGTCCCCCAAGCTGCCGGCCTTGGGAAGGGACCACATGATCCCTCCCTGACCTCGTGGACCCCACCACCCCACAGGCACCCTCCAGCCACTCAGCTTCGCCCGCCTGTTCCCACCCTACGTCCCCCTTCAGCCCTCTCCCCCCCAGGTCTCAGCGGAAGCCTCCTGCGCTGCACCCGATCTCGGGGCGCCCTCACCCCGTCACAAACAGGCCCTTGCTTCCTTTTCCCCGCGGCACCGGCACCAGCTCCGCTCACGTGACCAGGGCGATCGTGTGTCACCAGGGCCCACACTCAGCGGGGCTCTGGAGAGAGGTACCTCCCTCCTGTCACAGCCTGCAGACAGCGGTGTCCTGTGAACAGCCAGATGGACCTAAGGCTGCTGTGTCTTCCCAGCTCACCTGCACCAGGCCGGCCCCACCGCTCCCAGCCCGTGTGGCCTGTATAACACAGGAACGAACGTCACGTGTTCAGTGCCCACACACGTCTGGGGTGGAGGGGGTGAGCCTGAATGAAGCTGTGCCCCCCCGTCTCCCCTGCCCCCGGGGATCACTGGTCCCTGCACAGCGGCAGCAGCAAGGGCAGGAGGTGTCACCTGGGAGTGTCAGGCTGATGTGGCCGCTGGCCTGGCTGGACGGGGAAGCCTTATTATCTGCGGGGCTGGGTGTGGGGCAGGTGTAGGGCTGGGAGAACAGGGCTTCTCAGGGGACACGCACTGGGCCCTGTGTGTTCTCCCCCACGCCCGCAGACTCCGGGCCCTGACAGGTGCTCAGGTCAAGGCCGCTTCCCCAGAACCGCAAGGCCCGCGGCTGCAGTGCATGAGCTCCTGGTCTCCCAGGGCCAGCGGGGACCGTCCCAGACTCCTGGATCAGCCCCATGCCCGCTGCCCCCTTCCCGGGCTCACAGGCTGCCAGGGCCTCTGCGGCTCCCTGGGGGCTACCCTCCGTCCATGGTGGACACTGTCATCATCTCCATCTTCGAGGCTGGGGTGGGCCACACGGGAAGGGGTGGGAGCGAATCCTGACTGCGCAGCCCAACCCTCCCCTGAGGCTGAGGCTCCCCGAGCCCCCCACTATGTGGCCAGAAGAAGACAGACATGCTTCTTCCCCTCAGGGCTGCAGCATCCTGGGGGAGCAGGGCCTGTCACCTCTGACCTGCAGACAGGGTGCCTGGGGGTGGGTGCCAGTGTTGCCTTGGAGGCAGAGGGGGGCTCGTGCTGGCAAGGCATCCAGGAGGGGCTCACCTGGGCATCTGAGCCAGGCTGTAGCACCAGGAACCTTATCAACAAAAGAGCAACGTCTATGGCGCACCAATGCATACCTGACCCGTGTGAGTGCTGGCTCTGACCAGGTCTCCATCTGGGGGTTCAGTCTAGGAGGGACTGAGCCCTGAAGGGGGGTATGGATACGCAGAGGAGACAGGTGGTCTGATGGGACCAGCAGAGCTTCCCAATGTCACAGCCAGACGCCTCCCAGACTCTCTTAGAAACAAGCACACCCACTGTCTCACCCACTTCAGAGGGTCTCAGACCCTCCACCCCTACCTTGCAGCCCATCGTGGGCCCCAGGCCAGGAGCCCCCAGGCCAGACATGAACACACAGAGGCGGGGGGAGAGTTTGAGAAAGAAGCTTGTGGGGGGCTGTACGAGGCACGGGGGTGCAGCCTGGGACCCCACCCAGGGGAGGCCCACCCCCCAGGGCCTGACTCCCCACATGCACAGAGGGGCTGCATCGTGGTGGGAAGGCTGAGGTGCCGCTCTCAGACAAACCTGGGTTCAAGTCCTTCAGCAGGTGATGTCCTGGGCTGGGCACCTCACCTCCCTGGCCTCAGTTTCCCCCCCGAGAAGAGAGAGCAAAGGTGCTGCTATAGGAAAGCCCTTGGCCTCTAGCCCACATTCAAGGACAGCTGTTGTGATTCCAGCTGGACGGGGGGAATAGGGGGCCCCGGCTGCAAAGCAGGAAGACACCTATTTGTCCTCCAGTGCAAACAGGTCGGCCAGAGGGAGGGGACAGGACCCCCTCAGGGATGTCAGGTCCAGCTGCTCGCTTCCCCAGGACAGGGTGGGAGCAGTGGCCTCTCCGCAGCCCAGCGGCCGCGCCAGAACCCAGACAAGGCCCAAAAGAAATCAGGGCACACAGCAAATGAGGCTAGAGCCCAAGGCCAGTGTCCTGCCCCAAGGCCAGGCTGGGGCTGGGGCTGACCGGCAGGCAGCGCAGGAGCCGAGGGCTGGAGCTGCTGGGCAGAGCGTGGGCAATGGATGGTCCCACCCGGCCCCCGGCCCTAGAGAGCATTTCAGCTTTTTAAAAACCAACTTTATTCTTACAAAACTGAACATGCTCTTACCATACCATCTAGCAATCATGCTCCTTCACGCTTACCCAAAGGATTTGAAAATTATGTCCACGCCGAAACCTGCACATGGATGTTTATAACTGCTTTACTCATAACTGCCACAACCTGGTTGCAATCCAGATGTCCTTGAGCAGGTGAACGGATGAATAAACTCTGATACACCCAGACAGCGGAGTATTGAATAATATGCAACTGAATAGCGCTGGGAAGAAATGAGCTATCAAGCCATGGAAAGACGTGGAGGAAATGTAAATGCATTTTACTAAGTGAAAGGAGCCAATGTGAAAAGGCTACAGAATGCGTGATTCCACTCTATGCCATTCTGGAAAAGGCAGAACTATGGAGGCAGTAAAAAGAGCAGGGGAGGCCAGGGGTGAATGGGGAGGGAGGGATGGACGGGTGAAGCACAGAGGACGTTCAGGACAGTGAAACTACTCCGTATGATACTGTAAAGCTGGATACACGCCATTATACATTTGTCCAGACCCGTAGAATGTACGTCACAAAGAGTGAGCCCTGATGTAAACTGTGGACCCTGAGCGGTGATGAGGCGTCAGTGTAGGTTCCCCGGTTATAACAAATGCACCATCTGGTGGGGGCTGTGGATAATGGGGGGCTGTGTGTGTGTGTGTAGGGGGCAGGGCTGTGGATAATGGGGGGCTGTGTATGTGTGTGTGGGGGGGTCACATGGGAAATCACTGTGTCGCCTTCTCATTTTGCTGTGAACCTAAAACTACTCTAAAACATAAAGTGTGTTCATTCTAAAAAAACTTTATTGGGGTACATTTGCATAAAACACACTTTTTAAGTGTAAGTTGATGAGTTTTGCCAAACAGGCACTCCCTTGTAATAAGCACCACCACAATAAGGTATAGAACGAGCCGTCAGAACTGGGAAGTTTCTGCTGCCCTCTGTGCACTCCGACCCTGGACCCTGGCAGCCTCCCACCGCCCCTGGCTGTTCCCTGCTGGGCTCTTGTCAGCGGAGTCAGGCGCGGCCCCCTGCTGAGCAGCGCCCTGCCCGGGCGGCGGGATGCCTGACATTCACCGCATCGCTGGTGTGTCAGACGTGTTCTCCTCCCAAGCCAGTGTGGACGGCCCGAGGATCGCTCATCCACGCGCCCGTTGAGTCCAGCTGCATAGTTATGGACACGGCGCTGTGAGCACCTCAGGTCCCTGGGTTGTGGGGTAGCTGTGAGCTTGTCTTTAGGAGACCAGAGCTTTTGCTCAACTCCTAACATGGTCCAGGCGGAGTCCCTGCCCCATCCACTGACCAACATGGTGAGCACCTCCTGGGGCGGTCCCTGGCCCAGCCGCCGTCGTGAAGCCGATGGCTTCATTTTCATGAGGCCGCGGCTCAGGGAGTTTGGGTAACTGGCCCAAGGTGGCCCAGCTCTCAAGGGGCAGAGTCAGGATTCAAACCTGGCTGAGGTGGGGGCAGGGGAACAGGGCTCAGTTAGGCTGACCTTGGCTGGTCTGAGGGTTGGCCCTGCCCCTGCCCCTGCCCTCCCCATGGGGACACCCAGACACACACTCACGCAAAGCGACACAGCCCACACTCACGTCCACAGCCCCTACCTTGCCCGTGGTATACCAACCACACGACAGGAACACACCAAACACATGAACACGCAAGCCAAGGGGTAAGCACACACACGCACACGGGCCCCACGGGCGCAAACACCCCTCAGCATGCAGGCACCTCTCCCGAGGGCCCAGCCAGGAGGCGTCGGCAAAGCTCCAGGGCCCAGCTGGAGCCTGCGGTGTGCCCGGCTGACCGCTGCTCCCCTGAGAGCCCGGGGCCGGCCAGCAGTGACCAGCAGAGGCCTCACCAGGGAGCAGGAAGTACCTCTGGGACCTCACCAGGGCACTGGCCTGGAGCCTGGGTCCTCCCCCACTGAGCCCTGAGCACTCCCTGGGGTTCCCTCGGGCGCCCTTGGGGGAGGGCTCCTGCACAGAGCTGGAGTTGGGGGGGAGGGGAGCACAAGGCGGGGGCTGGCGGGGGGAGTGGGGGAGGGCTGTGGGCGAGCGGGGGAGGGGCGGTCAGCGGCTGTGGCCCCCGGAGCACAGTGTCGCGGAGCGGAGGACCGGCTCCTCCTGCGCTCACCACCCCACAGGGCACCCCAGGCTGCCCTGAGACCCAGAGGTGTCCACCCGCCTGGGCCACCTGCCTGCTCTCCTCTGGGGTGGGAGTGCGGAGGGGGCAGTGCCCGGCAGGGGCCTCCAACCCGGCAGGGCCACTGCCAACCCCACTCCTGGATGTCCATCTACAGAGCTCTGATAGGGACAGGCCTGCCGTCATTATCCCCAGTTTACAGACAAGGAAACTGAGGCCAGAAAGGTCAGCCTGCGGGAACCAGGGGGAGAGGCGGGAGGCACCGCTGCCGCCCGCCTCTGCCCCAAGGTGACAACTGCTCCCTCCTGCCCGCCCTGCATGCCCCCGCTGCCCTGCCCCTCGCGTCCGTGTCCAGGCCCTGGATTCTCCTTGCTGCCCGGCCCACTCCGGCCAGAGGCACGGGCCAGGCGATAATTATGGGGGAACAATCCCATCTCTATGAGGGTTCAGACCCAACCCGTTTTGCCACTTTCTGTGCTATGGCAGAACCCGTTGGGTGGCTTTGGGCAGTCTCTGCCTCTTTTCTGCTCCTGGCCGGGGGAATCAAAAACCTGTCAAGCGGGTTTGGCCAAAATTATGTCTTGTTCTCAAGCAAGTTCACAGCGCTGGCTTCTATCTCTCGGGCAGGACATTCCAGATCGGAGCGGAGGTCCACGGAGGTCGATGCGGACGGGGGGCCCTGTGAGTACCTTCAGCAGTCGGGGGCAAGGGAGGGGGTCGCATGAGCTGGGGTCACTGTCGGGGTGCCTGCCACGAAGGCGGAGGCCCAGCCCCTGCTTGCCGGGCAGGAGGTGGGCCCGGCAGCGGAGCTGGCCTAGGGGACACAGCCACCTGCTCCGGGGCACCTGGTCCGGGGGACCGAGTGGGGGCAGGGACCTCAGTGCGCTTCCTGGGCAGAGGGGCTGGGTGAGCCAAGGCAGGGCCTGGCACTGCCCGTGGCCGGGTGAGGGTCTGGGAGCACCAGCAAGGGGCCGGTGGCCTACAACTTCATCCAGGACCTGCCCCACTGCCTAGACCCTCCCGGGTCAGAAAGGGTGCAGCTGAGGAGTGAGGGGTGGTGCGTGGCGCAGCCAGCCCCAGCTCAGGGCCGGGCACGGTGGGGCACTGGCTGCCCTCGGCCCGCTGTCCCCGGGGGCCTCGGGTCTGGCTCAGCTGCCCCAGCCAGGCCTCTAGGAGGCCGCCCACGCAGGCACCGCAGCCTTTTTTAAAAAAACTATTTGTTTATTTACTTACTTCCTCGCACCAGGACTTAGTTGCGGCATGCGAACTCTTAGCTGCAGCACATGGGATCTAGTTCCCCGACCAGGGATCAAGCTTGGGCGCCCTGCATTGGGAGCGCAGAGTCTTAACCACTGGACCGCCAGGGAAATCCCCCGGCCCATCCTCGAGGAGTCGGGTTGCAGGGCCCGCTGTTACCTGAGCCACCCAGCCTGCCTTGCGCCTCTGTGCACGTGTGCACACGCACGTGCAACCCACGAGTATGTGCGCACACGTGCAGGCAGCTCTCCCCGTGCCCGTGCAGTGTTGTGTGTGCAGCGGGGGAGGTGGCTGAAGGCGGCACCCACGTGCTTGGCGTTTCTCGGGTGTGCGCGCGCGTGTTGGGATACTGTTGTGTCTGTATGTGTGGGTGTGGGCGTCACACATGTGTGCACGTGTGTCATGGGTCTACGTGTCTGGCAGTGTCAGAAACCATCCCGGCAGTGGCACCTCTGTGGACTCAACCTGCCATCTGACCTTGCCCAGGAGGTCGCCAGGGGGATGCACTGGCCATGTCCCTTGCAAGCTGGTCACTGTGGACAGGTGACATCACTCTGAGCTGCAGGTTCCTCATGTGGAAAGTGGGGACTGCCGGGGCCACCCCCTGGGCCACATGAGCCCAGTGACACTGCACGTGACACTCCTGCCAGGCGCCGGGACGTGGGGGCTGGCAGGCGGGCCCCTGACCACCTGTGGTCGACGGGCACTGGATGCCCACCACATTGATGAGACCCGACAGCCCGAGGTGGTGGCGCAGACTCCCTCCAGCCTCCAGGAGCTGGGCCAGGACACCCCACCGTCTGTTTTGTGGCCCAAGACACTGAGGCACAGCCGGGACAGTGACTTGGCTAAAGTTGCCAGGGAAGGGGCTTCACCCATCACCACTGAGGCCACACAGAGACACCAGAGCCTCTTCCCTGCGTCGAACCTCAGTGCCTGAATCTGTAGAATGGGACAGTCAGAGCCTTCTCAGAAGGCCGGGCGAGCTCCAATCACACGTGTGGGCTGAGCCTGGGCACAGAGCAGGTGCTCCGTAAATGCTCGTGCCAAGAACATTCAAAGGGCTTGGGCGGTGCACCTGGCCCTGCATGGTCCCCTGGTGACAGGCAGGCTGAGTGTCCCTGGGATCACTCCGCTTCTTCAGAGGAGCTCTGGGACGTTGCAGGGCCCCTGCAGTAGACGCCACACGGCGTGTAGGGCCCCGGCCCAGTGCTTGGCTGACTGGACGCTCCGGAAACCTAGGCCCCCGCTATCGTTACTGCTGTGTCGTTGTCCTTGTGCTATGGGAAGGTGGGTGGACAGATGAGTGGCAGAGAAGGAGTATAAGCGGGGGCTGGGTGCTTCTGCACCCGAGGGACCTGCTGGAGAAGAGGCCCCAACAGGGGCGGCAGCGGCCAGGCAGTGAGGAGTCTGGGGCCCCGGCAGACCCAGGAGCAAAGCAAGAGCCTCACCGCCGTGGGCCAGGGCCCCAGCGGGCGCCTCGGTGGCCTCCTCTGTGCAGGGGGTCGAGGGGGCACCTCCCCCAGACACGGCGCCAAGATCCAGTGGACCCTGTGAGCGTCTGCTCAGTGAGCGAGTGTGCACCATCACTGCTGGACGCTGAGACCTCTGCCCTGAACTCGGTCGGGGGGCGTTCTTGTCCTCCTGCAAAGGGCGTTTGTGGCAATGGCCCTTGAACTTGTCCAAGGGAGAAGGAGCTCCTGTAAGCTGCACCTCTGGACTCCTGGGGCCTCCTGTGGGGGAGGTCCTGGTGGGGGCACGGCACGCGGGGGACGCAGAGTCTCCACCCGCAGTTAACTGAGCACCTGCCAGTGCTGAGTACACGTCACCCGGACATGTGTCACCTGGACACATGTTACTTGGTGGAGCCTAACAACAACCTGATATGGGGGTGGAATTACCCCCAGATGAGGAAACTGAGGCTCAGAGAGGTAAAGCACTTGTCCCGGTCACGCAGAGGGTGAAGGCAGGACAGGGGCCTCTGGGCTTGGAGGTCCTCTGCCCTGTGTGAGTGGCAGGTGGGCAGGGTCACTGGCGCAGCTGACCCCCGGCCCTTCCCTCCCACCTGCTCCTTCCGGGGCTCCTCCCAGCCTGAGCATCCCGAGTAGGAGGGGCTGGGATCCCCGCAGGACCCTGGGGAGCAGCTCTCAGGCCTCTGCCCCCAGGCCCACCCCCACCCCAGCCAGCAACTCAGGCCACCCTCCCCTGTACGCAGGCCCCCCAGTCCAGAGGCAGCAGCCCGGAGCCCTACCCCACAGGCCTGCACCCTCATCCTAGCACCACTGCAGCCCCACCCCAGGCCTGGGGGAGAGCCCTCCTCCCTGGAGTTCCCTGAACCCCCAGCGCCCCACCCAGCGGCTCTGCACACCTGGCAAACACAGCGCGGCCACCGGGGAGGGCTGGGCCCCCAAGCCCTGGCAGGAGACCCTGTGCACTTCTACAGTGGGGATTCTTCCTACTCACAGCCACCACATCCACCTCGGGTGGGGGTCCGCCTCCCTCCTCCTCCTGCCGCTTCCTTGGACCCTCCCTGCAACGAGGGTGGGGCTGGGACAGGGGCTGCCCCAGGAGACTGTCTACTTCACAGGCCAAACGCCCTTCTGTCACCTGCCTGCCCAGGGAAGTCACACCACCCCCATGGCACTGTCACCAGGGCCTGGATAGCCCTGGTCCTCCCTGGGAAATGCGGGGCTCTCAGCAGGCTGCATCCCTTCCAGCTGTGCCCCCAGCCACTTGCCCATCCTGCCCAGGACCCTGCCCACCATGCAGGAGGGTGTCTCCCCCTGCCCATCAGAGACCCCGAGAGGGGCAGCCGGGCGAGGCCCTGGGCGGCTTGTGACGGTTTGGATACAGAGAGGAGCCAGGGTGTGGGGGACAGAGGGGGCCCTGGGCCGTTACCAACAGGGCCTCCACACCACACGGAACGGTGCTGGTCTCTCACTCAGACTTGGTGTCCACAGAGCCTCTCCCAGCCCCAGGGGCACTGCAGGCTCCCTGGGGCGGCTCCTTTACGAGCATTGGCCCAGCCCACATGTGGTGGCAGGCAGCAGGCTCCGGCTCTGATGCGGAAGAACCGCCTGACAGACGGGTCTGGGTGGAATTTCAGGCGCAGTGGCTCGGCCCCTCCCTGGCCAACCTCCCCCAGCCCGCAAGGAGCCCGAGCCCATGGCGGGAAGGGGGCGGGGGGGGGGCCCTCCCAGTCTTATCTCCCAGAAGCCCCACCGCAAAATAAAGAAGGGCAGAGCCGGCAGAGCAGGGCACCTGGTCCAAGGCGGCGAGGGCGCATCCTCAGCGCCAGAGTGAATTCAAGCCCCGACCCCCGCTTCCCACTGGGTGGCCAGGGAGCGTGACTTGATCCCTCTGGGCCTCAATTTCCCCGTCTGGAAAGTGGGCTCCTTGCAACGTCATCAGGGTTAGATGGGTTCAGGAAGTGGGGCTGGGGTTATCAGGTACACCCCGCTCGAGCCCTGGTCTCCCCCAGCCTCTGCAATTCAGCATCTTTTCCCCTAACCTGCCAGGACATCCCTCTGTCTCCCGGCCTCGAGGAGGGGGACCCTCCCAAGCCCCCCTTGTTCCCAGAGCCCTCACCCACCCGACACAGAGCTGTCACGCGACGCCCCCACTCCCCTGGCGCCAGGCAGGTCTACAGGGAGTTTGGGGAGCCCCACCTTCCCGCCGCTCACCCCCCCCAGCACACCCCTTTTGGCCCTTCCCGCCAGCTCCCGCGGCCAGCACAGGACGCAGGACTGCGCTCTGTCCTCTTGCTGGTCCCAGCCTCGAGGCTTCCCCGGTACTCTGACCTTGACCTGGGGTTCGAGGACCCAGTTGAAAGCCAGGCTCCACTGTCCAGTCTCCCCTCAGGCAGCTCGCCCTGGCCCCTGGCTTCTCGTGGGATCACAGGGCCTGCTCGCCTCAGTTACTGATCCCACTGCCCCAGGGTGCCCGCCACCCCAACTTCTGAGAGCCCAGAGCTGTTGTGCCTCTTCTGCACTCCCAGTGAGTGATTCCCACAGCGGGCACGCCCACTCTGCGGTGTGGGAACCGTAATGGCATGGGACGTCACCGCTCCTGCCACCCGCAGGACACTCGCCAGCAGGCATTTGAGGGTCTCCAGTTTGGAGACTGTTGCTGCAAACACTCCAGTCTCGGGGCAAACTTTGAAATGCAAGCGAGACCACGCCCCTCCTTCAGTGTGCCCTGGGGGGAATCAGGCATGGCCTCCCGCAGGGAGCTTTTTTTTTTTTTTTTTTGCGGTACACGAGCCTCTCCCGTTGCGGAGCACAGGCTCCGGACGCGCAGGCTCAGCGGCCATGGCTCACGGGCCCAGCCGCTCCACGGCACGCCGGATCCTCCCAGACCCGGGCAGGAACCCGCGTCCCCTGCATCGGCAGGAGGCCTCCCAACCACTTCGCCACCAGGGAAGCCCTATAGTGAGTAATTTTTGACTTTTTTTTTTTTTTGCGGTACGCGGGCCTCTCACTGCCGCGGCCTCTCCCGTTGCGGAGTACAGGCTCCGGAAGCGCAGGCTCAGCGGCCATGGCTCACGGGCCCAGCCGCTCCGCAGCATGTGGGATCCTCCCGGACCGGGGCACGAACCCGTGTCCCCTGCATTGGCAGGCGGACTCTCAACCCCTGCGCCACCAGGGAAGCCCACCGCAGGGAGCTTTGAGCAGAGGTCCCCAGGGCTTGCGCAGAGAGTGCCTCCTGGGGAGAGGCATGGAAGCTGGGGTGGCCAATGCAGAGCCGGCAGTGCACCAGCGGTGGGGTGGTGGCTTGGGCCAGGCGGGCGCCATGAAAGAAAGAAAGGTGAGGTTCTGGGGCAGGTTCCGGGAATACAGAAGGCAAACCGAGAACCGCTGCGGACAGATCGGGGTAGGGAGCCGGCAGATGGGTCGGGAGTGCCAGGACCCCGGACGCTCATTTTCAGGGTCCGCTGACCGCCAGGGCTCCTCAGGCTAAGTGCAAGGAGGGAACAGAGGGGCCGCTGATGGCGGGGGTCTTTGCTGGTGGCATCTGCGCTGATCGGGCTCTGTGATCTGTGCGTCTGACTCCCAGCTCTGTGACAGATGATGACACAGAGCTGGACAGTGGCGGCCAATGGTGGCCTCGGTACCCACCACCAGAGGTCTGCCACAGGGACGGAGGGGCTCTCGCCTGGTGGAGGGTGGCGCCTGGCACCATGGTGAGGAAGCTGTCGCTGGGCTGAGCCCCGGCCTCACACCCAGCTCCGAGGAGCTGGACCCCATGGGACCCCGCAGGATACTCACCGGCGCCCACTAGACAGGCACCGTGGCCACTGCCCGAAGGAAGAGAGCACGGCTCAGAGGGGCCACGGCTCACGGTGGTCACACCGTCCAGCTCCCAGCTTAGGCTAGGCTCCCAACCCCACCCTCTTAATTTTTAGCAAACACTTCATGGAGGTGAAACACAGGCAGGAAAAAGGGCCCAGGCCACAAGGGGCGGCTGGGTAGAGTTCCACCTATGCACAGTCACCAGCTCCTGCAGGGGAAACAACCAGCCGGCCCCCAAAGCCCCCGCCATGGCCCCACGGGGCCATCCATGCCACTGCGGGCACCTGGACCCCACCGAGTGGGCTCTCCCAGCGGATGAACGCGCCCTGGCTGGCCGATCCGCTGGCCGCGGGCAGGCATGGGCATCTCCGGTCTGGGGCCTCGTCAACACGCGTCGCAGGCACCGTCGCGGCCCCAGCACCAAGCGGGAACTGGCGTCTTCAGGCATCTGCTTTGCTGTGAGGACTGGATTAGGGAGTTGAGATTAAGTGAGAATGTCCCATCCCTCTATGTGCCCCTCAGGTATGGACATGGCCCAGTGGGTGGTCACAAGACAGGACTCCCACACCCCCTGGGACTGGCACCCACCTCCTCTCCAGGCTACTGCTGGACCCTACATCCCACAGGCCCTTCCTGAGCTAATGTGACCGTCTCCGCACTTTCTGCTCCATAGGCTGGAAATGGAGGGGCAGTAGAGCCCAAGGGGCCACCCCTACACCTGGAGCACAGAGGGGCCTGGGCCAGGGCCAGGGCCACGGGAAGCCATGGAGAGCTTCATGGAGTCGCTAAACCGGCTGAAGGACGTCCATGAGAATGAGATCACGGGTGAGCGTCTCGGGATGGACAAACCCTCACCCGGACAGCAGTCTAAGGGCCAAAGCCAGGCCGGGGGGCTCCCACACATCGCCTCCAAATCTCGCCAAACCTGGGGACCTTGCCTTCCAGGCCCAGAAGGGGAGTCCTGACCCAGAGCCCAGAGCTGCAAGCGGTCAGGAGCCCAGCCTCAGACCAGCCCCTCCGATCGCAGCCCTGGAGGAGTGGTCCCTGAATGGTCAGCTAGCATCAGAGCAAAAGTTAAAAGCCAGCCTGGTCACAGACCCCGAGAAGCTCTGGCCAAGACCGGCCCCTTTCCCAAGGTGGGGACCTCAGTGTCCCCCCAAAGCGAGGTCACCTACTTCCCTACTAGCAATGGGATCTCAAGGCTCCAGAGGCCTGTCTAGAGCTCTCCAGGGCACTGAGCTGAAATCCCTCTGCTCCCCTCCAGGACACCCAGGCTGAGGTCTGCCCAGTCCGATTTTCCCGCCGGCAACAGGGCTGCAGCCACACCACTCCCTTCACTCCAGTGCCCGGGCCACACCCTCCCGAGACCTTTGTGAGAGCGCTCACACCCTGAAGCCCGAAAGGGCCTGGGTCACCTCCCCCAGAGACCCAGAGGGGCAGGGGCTGCTTGGGCTAGCCTAGGGCCCAAGCCAGACCACGATGAGGTGGGGGAGAGGGGTCTGCTGGGGTCTCCCCCAAGGGCCCATTTTATTTCAACGCTGGCAGCACCCGAAAAACATTCCTCTTGGGACTTGGCCAGGTAGCTGGTCACTCCCAGCATCAGGGTCCCTCCCCATCTCCAGACAGACACCAGAGCCAGAGACCCCAGGGAGGGGAGAGGCTGGGCCCGCACCGGGTCCCAGGCAGCCAGGAGAGGGGGTGGAAGCTGTCAGCAGGTGCAGACTGGGAGCCTGCCCAGGGGGCGACCTCAGGGAGTCAGTGAGGGGACCCAGGTGGCAGGCGTCTGGAGAGGGCCCTGCCAGACAGCCGGGGACAGGAAACGCCCCAGCTCTGCTGCAGGGGTGGCAGCACGGCTGGGCCTGACCCTCTGCTCCTTTCCTCGCTCCTCCAGGCCTGCAGAACAAGCTTCTGGAACTGAACTCAGAGAGGTGCCGGTGAGTGAGGACAGGCCCTGGGCCAGCAGATGGGAAGGGCAGCAGCTCCCCAGCTGCTCACGCTCACGCGCATGCCCGCAGCCCCAGGGCCCTGGAACTGCCACCAGCTGTGATGCAGAAGCAGACACTGAGGCTGGGCTTGGGGGGTGGGGGAGTCTCTGGTCCAAGGTCCAAGCCCCTCCCCCAGTGAACAGGGACCCTCCAGGGGGCTGGGCAAGCCGCGTCCATGCAGGGCGCCTCCGGGACCAATCATTATCAACAGGAGGACTCGTCGTGAGTCTGGGAGACCCGGGGGCCGGCTCCCCAGGTCCCCATTGCACAGATGAGGCTGCAGGTGGCACATGGATGAGACAGGGTCCCCAGGGAGGCCGCGAACACTCTCGCTTGGGCGAGCTGGCATTGCCCTTGCAAGGCCCCACTTCTCAAGGCAGTCCCAGGCCAGGGAGAGGCTGGCGGGGCAGCGCCGGCCCCGGCAGAGCAACATTCGCACCACGGCCCTTCCCCACCCCTCCCCCCGCAGGGACGCCCAGAGGGCGGAGGAGCTCTGTGCCAAGAACCGTCAGCTCAGGGAGCAGCAGAGGGCGCTGAAGGAGAACCTGCGGGCGCTGGAGAACAGGTGGGGGCACCTAACACCACACTCACGATGGGGGCAGGGCGCACAGGGAAGCCGAGGAGGGTTCTGCGGAGAACGAGTTTGGGAAGCTCCGGCATAAACTAAACCACCGCAGGACGTCTCAGAGCCTTAAGTAAATTGCATTTTCAAGGTTCCTTCCCAAACTCAACGGCACATGGAGCGCTTAGCCCCCCGGGGTAGGTGTGAGGCGGGGCTTCCACGGAACACACTTTGGGAAAGGCAGGGCTCGTCCAGGGAGGGGGGCAGTGCGGGTCCCAGGCTCCCTGCTCAGAGCAGCCTCTCGCCTCCTCGCCCCCGCAGGCTGCGGGCCGGCCTGTGCGACCGCTGCATGGTCACCCAGGAGCTGGCCAGGAAGAAGCAGCAGGAGTTCGAGAGCTCCCTGCTCCAGAGCCTGCAGCATGTCTTCCTACTCAGTGAGCCCGGCCCCAGCGTCCCTCCCGTGGGGGCTGGCGATCCCCCAGGGCCCGCCCAGCCCCACGAGGCGTCTCGGGGAAAGGGGAAGAGGCGATCTGGGCCACACCATCGGTGGGGTGGGATACCCACACCCCAACTCACAGACAAATGGTGCAAAGCCCCCTGCTGGCGCCCACTTGCCCCCCACTGGTAGTTACCCAGGCAGGGGACGTCCCTGCCCTCTCGGGGCTTCAGCTCCCACCTTCCCATGATGAGGAGGGTCCTGCGGAGCCATGAGGTCTCATAGGGTCTGCCGATGAGGACACGCCCCTTTCTCTCAGCGCGAGGGTGGGGTGGGGGGTGTCCCTGGGGGCTGGGGCCAGGACAGGAGGGGCTCCTGGGGGCTGTGAGGGCCCCACCCCGCCCTGCTTCCCCTCCCCCAGTCCCTCCTAATCAGCGCCTTCTGCAGCGACCGAGCTGACCCGGCTGCAGGAGGAAAACGATGCCTTGAAGGAGGAGGTGAAGCAGCTGCGGGGCCCAGGGTGAGTGGGGGGAGGCACCAGGGCCCAGCAACCCTCACCCCACACACCTCAGCCACAGCAGGCACCCAGCACGTCCACGGGCCCCAGGCACGCGGCGCCGAGGGGAGGGGCTCCCCAGAGCAGATGCGACCTCCCCTGTTCTGCAAGCACCGGTCCTAGAGCGGAGCTGGGCCCCAGCGCCCACGGCAGCTCTGATGCCTGGGCTCCACGGGGACATCGGTGCGAGCGACGATGGTGGTCTTTCCTGGTCACCTGGGTCCCCAGGAGGGCGTCCTGGCCTTTCTGATCGCCTCTGGGACACTGCCCTCCCTTACCCACCCTGTCCTTGCCTCCCCTCTCGAGACAGGGCCAAGCCCCAGTTCAGGGAGGGTGCCCCAGGACCCCTGTCACCCCTGCTGTTCCCCTCCCTGGGCACCCGAAAGGCCGTCACTGAGAAGCCACTGGAAGGCCATGAGGAGGTGGAGGACGGCCACGCAGGTGTGGGTCCACGGGGAGGAGGGGCTGCTGGGGGGCAGGGGAGGCCAGGAGACTGGAGCCCCAGGACTGGGGAGCCCTCTGCGCTGAGCTGGCCCCTCTGAGCACCTCCCAACCATCCCACCCTCTGCTTCTCCTCCCACAGAAAGGCCGGTGGGGTACGGGACGTCTCCAGTAGCCAAAATCTCCCCGGGTGCCAACCTGCCTGAGCCCCGGGCCCCGGACATGGTGAGGGAGAGGGACTCAGAGCCCACTCCTTCCTCTCCCCGGGCAGCCCGAGGCAGGAGGCTGGCAGCCGCCAGCCGCCAGCCCTGCTATGGGCCACGCACATGGCCCGTGCCAAGCAGGGACCCCTGAGCTCCTTGTGACATGGGTGGAGGCGAGGCTCAGAGCGGGTGGGTGACCTGCCCAAGGTCGCACAGAGAAAAGGGCAGAGGGCAGCAGCCAACCGCCCCCAGGCTGACCCATCTACCCCGTGCAGAGCCCCCAGCACATCTCCAACCAGCTACACGGGACCATCGCCGTGGTGCGGCCAGGGTCCCGGGCCTGCTCCGCCAACCGGGGCTCCGTCAACGGGGCGTCCCCACTGCCGCCCCCCAGGAGCAGCCCCCCAAGCCCGTCTGGAGAGCACAGCCTCCCTCTGGACAGGTGAGGCCCAGCCCACCGCCGCCACCGGAGCAGCCTCAGTCGGGTACCCAGTCTCCTACTCTGGTCCCACCTTTGGGGAAGGGGCCAGTAGCCCAGGGGAGTCCCTCCCATTATCCCTCCAGGAGCCCCACCCTTCCCTGGCTTGGCCTTCCCAGCTACCCTGCCCGTAGCACAGTTCCCACGTGGCCATCTCCTGAATGGCCAGGGCGGGACAGGGGGACATGCGGGTTGGAGATGGGGACCGAGAGCCCCCACAGAAGAGCCCACGCAAAGGCTCTCACCATGGTCTGAGACCACTCTCAGCGTCTGAGAGGAGACTGGGGGCAGGGCTGCAGCGGGCCCACGGGTGGGCTGGGTGCTCCAGGGGACCGGGCAGGCAGCCGACGCCCAGAAGAGGGAGAGGCCTTGGTGGCCAGGTCCCTCCTCAGAGCCCCCAGGCCCCAGGTCAACTCTGCCCAGGGGGCCCGAGCGTTCCCCTCCCAGCTACCCACCGTGTGACCTGGACACTCGCCTCGCCTCCCCGGGCCCCCGGTCCTCCCTGTGAAACGGGGGTGACCATGGGCCGTAGTCAGCAGGCTCCTCCTCGCCCACAGCTTCCTGCAGGCCTCTCTGCCCTCTGCCAAGCCCTGCGAGTCCCCGAAGAGCTCCCTCCAGGCTGACCACCTCTGCCACCTGAACCGCCACCTGGCTCTGCCCCGTGGGAGCCCTCACAGCGGCCCCCAGCCCCCGGGCCTCAAGGCCGGGGAGGCGGAGGCCTGGGAGGAGCCCGTGGGTCTGCTGGGCCTGCCAGGCGCCCTGGCGGGCGTGCGGGACCCACGGCTGGAGGGAGCGCTGCACCTGCTCCTGGCCCAGCAGCTGTGGGTGCGGGGGCGGGCGGGCGGTGCCGGGCTGAGGGGCCCACCGGTGCCGGGGAAGGCACCACCCTCCCCGCCAGCCGGCCCCCACTCCGAGGGTCCCGGGGGCGGGGCGGCCTGGGCAGCCCTGCCCAGAGGGCAGCACCCACGGCCCGCAGGCCCAGGCAGTCCCGGGGCAAAGGAGGCCTCGGCCACACAGGACTGTGTCCCAGACAAGCCCCTGGACCTCTCGGAGTGGGGCCGGGGCCGGGACGGCGCCCCCAAGCCTGCCAGCCCGCCAGGATCACTCAGCCCCCCAGGTGCCCACACGCCCAGCCCCAAGCCACCCCAGGGAGTGGAGCCCTCTGCACAGTCTGGGGTCCAGGGGCTCGGCGACTGCACCAAGGGGGCCGAAGAGGCAGAGGCGGAAGAGCCTCCACCTTCCACGGTAAAGGGACCAAGCCCTGTTCCTGGCCTCCACGCACCCCGCCCAGAGCACCCAGCAGCCCCGGGCTGCTCTCCTCCCTCTGTTCCACCAGCCGGTTCCCAGGGGGAGAGCCTGGCCGCCTGAGTCACACCACACGGGAGACGGCTGACCCTCCAGCCCCAGCCAGGGTCCCGCAGGCTGCACCCAGAGCCGGGCGAGGGCAGGGAAGTTGCCTCATGTGAACTCAAGTCACTTACTTGCTTCCCCCCAGGAACCCTCACATTCTCTCCCAGGCCCCAGCCTGCCCTCTCCAAGTGGGCCAGGACATGAGGACAGAGGGAGGCCAAAACTGCCCCCCTGCCCGCAAAGGCCTGATGGAGACGGCCACCCGGGTGAGGGTGAGTACTGGCGTCACGAGAACGCAGGAAGTGGTACCACAGGGGGCAGGAGGTGCGGTGGTCAGCATCAGCTGGCGGCCCCTATCCCAGGACCTGGCTCAGCGCCCTGGGCCTGGCCAACCAAACCCTGGGGCTCGGACTTGCTTCCCCCCACCTACAGACCCAGAAAGCAGCTGGGGGCCCAGGGAGGGCATGTTTCTGACCACAGGCAATGAAGGGAGAGCATCTTAACAATTAGGGCTTCTGGGCAGGTAGGGAGTTCACTGTCACCCAGCAACCAAGCCAGGGGACACTCCAGCTGGTGGGGTCATTGTACAGGTGCTGGAGACACTGGGCCTGGATTCAACCCCAAGGCAGGTTCCTCGGTCCCTCTGTGCCTCAGTTTCCTCATCTGAAGAGTTGTTGCCACTGGTCCTAGTACGGCAGGTTAGAGGCCTGTGCTTCCGCTAGACTCCCAGGCCACCAGCCTGGCCTGACCCACACCCTGCGTCCTGCAGAGCTCAGCAAAGCCCAAGGACAGCAGCTGGAGTCGGATGAGCTAGACAAGCCAGACACCTCGGACAGTGAGGTGGGTGCCCGGCCACACAGCGGGGTGGGGTGGGGGCACCAGGGCTGCCCCAGGCTTCGGGGAGGGTCCTCAGCATGACCACACCCCCACCCCATCAGGTGGGCCTGAGCACCGAGGCGGGGGCCACGCAGAGCTTGCCAGCCGAGGGACCCAGGGGTTTCTGCGCCACGGAGCATGGGCGGGGCCCACAGAAGAGGAAGCGGGCCTCAGACCAGTGGAGCAAAGGTGGGCGGCCAGGGCTGGGCGGGGCGGCCACAGCACTGATGCCCCCACCCCACCTTTCTGGCTACTTGGAGCCCAGCAGCCAGCCCTGGAGCCTCTCCCGGAGCAGCCCTGTGATAGAGACCCGGGTCAGGCCTGCGTGAACCCTGACTGCACTTCCCCTCGCGGGCTGGCCCTTTCACCCCCAGCCTGCTTCCCTCTGGAAAGGGGGCGATACCAGGGCTAGCGTGAGATTCCAGGGACACAGCTGAGGATGGTCGTATCGTCTTCGTTGTCACAAGGGAGAAGGGGCGTCCTGGGCCATGAGCAGCCCCCAGGCCTGGTGCTCCTGAACCCCTCCCCCTCTCCCAGTCCCACCGGGATGGGGTGGGCACTCCTGGACCCTCTTGTGCACCTTCCAAAAGAAGCAGCAGCAGAGGGTGCTGCTCCAGGGTGTGGGTGTGTTTGTTCCCTCTCGGGGTTCGGGGTTGCTCACGTGCTCGCCAAGGGTGGTACCTGTGGGCTTCCCCCACCCCCCGCTCCAGCCTCGGGTATCAGGACATCCTCCCACTTCCTGCTCCGGCCACAGTGGCAGCTCAGGCCAGGCCTCCGGGCGCCCACGAGAGCCTTAGAACGCCTGAGCTAGCTGATACTGCATGCTGCCTGGTGTTTGTCCAAGCAGGCCTGCGTCGCAGGCTGGGCTGTGGCCGCCACAATGCGCCATTGTTGCCGGGAAGGTGACTGCAGCCTGTGTTTGCCGGGTGAGCGCTGGAGGAGGCCAGCACGCCTGTGTGATCTCGTGGCACATCCCACTGGGCATTTTTGGAAGCTGTCCTGGTGGGCGCGGTCCAAAGGGGAGCACCGTGTCCGCCCCCACCCTCCACACTGAGTCAAGCCCACTCGCACCCTCACCCGCCCACCCGGGCCAGGGCAGGGCCTCCCCAGCAGGCACTCACGCACCCCGACACCCACAGGGCTGATCAGTGAGAGCAGGACCCTTGCCCAGCTCAGCGCTGGGCTCAGCGCCAGGGGCAGCGCCCTTGTATCTCGTGCGCATGAAGCAGCTCAAGACAGCGTCCAGTCGTTACTGCCTTTGGGCCTCATGACCCAGCCCAGTGATGAATCATCACTGTTTCACAGATGGGGAAACTGAGGCTCAGAGATGGGGTAACTTGCCCAGGGTTACGGAGCTGGTCCATGGGGTCAGGATTCCAACCTGATCTGTCTGACCTAGAGTTGGTTCTGCATCAGAGACGGGCCTGAAGCCCAGTATCTCGGCAGGTCCCACCTGTAAGGGTCTCAAGGACCAGATGCCCGTTCCCTGTGGCCCCAGAGGCAGGCCCATGGAAGCACCTAGCCCACGTCTTGGGGATTCTGAGAGAATTGCCCCGTGAGCTCGGCTTATCCAGAATGTCCCAGACCCTCTGCAAGGCGGCAAGGGAGGCATTGGGGCCAGGCTGACTCTAGGATCACACCTGGGAGAGGGTCTGTGCTTCCAGCAAATTCCCAAGGCTCACCCTCCAATCGGGCCCCTGCCCTGATGTCCGTTGCTGTTGCAAACAAGTGTGGGCTCTTGAGTTCCCAGAAACTGCCCACGAGGCCCTGGGTGAGAGCCCAGTGTTGCTGCAAAAGAGGACACACAAGGCCACTACTGCGCCTCCTGGTGTAACCTCGGTCCACTTCCCACAGCCTCGAAGAAGCCGTCCTGAGGAATAAGGGACCTAGGGGAGCCAGGAGCCCGAGGGACCCCAAGGACGGCAGCCCCTCACCCAGCACCAGCAGCTGGGAAGAGAGCCAGGGGCACCCCAGCTTGCCCAGCAGTGCTCCCCACCCGACTGCCCGCGGCCAGGACAGCCCACGCCGCCAGCCAGCAGACGGCCCCAGCAGCAGCGTAGCGGACTGGGTCCTGGCCCACATCCAAAGGGGGTGGGAAGGCCAAGAAGGCTGGTCTTCTGAACCCCTCTATCTCAGAAATGGTCTTGCACGCCACCCTCAGCCCAGCATCTGCTCCCTTGCAGGGAGTAGGGGCCTGGGAGGCCAGGGCGGCTCAAGCTCCAGCCCCGCCCCACCCCCACCCCTGCTGTGCACAGGCAGCCCTTCCTGGACAGTGCCCCCTCCTCCCACCAACTCCACTAGCATCCTGGACCCAAGGGGCTGCGAGCCTGGCGGCCCATTCCTGACGGGGCATGGAGCTCTGAGCAGTGGTCTCGGGCGCCCCCTCGTGGAGTCCCACAAACGGGTGCTGGGCAGTGAGGGCGCAGGAAGGCTGACGGCAGCACCTGGAAGCGGGGGTGGGGGGTGGGGGGGGCGCCGGTCCCAGGGCACCCGAAGAATAAAGTGTAATGAAGGATGGCGTGTGCAGCTGGCAGGGTCGGGGGTCATCTGGGCTTCCACCTGCCTGGGCAGGTGACGCAAGAGGCTCTTGAATGTGCCCAGGGATGGGAAGTCACTCCCTTTCTGAAGGGCAGGATCAAAACCAGCCCCATCTGCAGAGCATTACAGGGACCAGGGCAGCCTCTGGGGAGGGCTGTGGGAACACAACAGGGGATGTCCGCCAGGCCCCACACAGAGCCCCTCCACACTCTGGGTCCCTGGTCCACTGGCCTGTGAGCCATCTGCACCGCCACAGGGCACACAGGGCAGCTCACCCAGGCTTCCACCCGACACAGAACCTGGAAGAAGACCACGCCCACTCCCCCCGCCCCCACCGTGTCCCTGTGGCACCACCGAAGTTTAACATAATGCCAATTGGCACAGGAGAAAAGTCTACAGGGCCCAGCTCCATTATCGGGCAGCAGACAGCATGGTTTTGGAGCTGAGGGCCAATAACCAAATAACAGCCCTCCATCGCTTCATCCTCCCACCGCCCCTTTTCATTTTCCTCATCTGACATCCGCTTAACTATTAGCTACCAGTTTGGCAGCCCGCCCCCGCCCCAACGTGCCAGGGTCCTCCTACTGGTAACAGCTGGCCAGCAGGGCCAGGCCCTGGGGCCCTGATCCACGATGATGATACTGGCCTCCCGCTCGCTAGGAGGCGCTCTGCAGGCCAGGGCTGTGTCTGGCCCGGCCCCCAACACCTGCACGGAGGACAGAAATGCGTGTGCCGTGTATGGTTCCACGGAGGAGCATTCACAGCTGCGTGGGCAAACCACACGGCAAGTGCCGGTCTCCAACCGCCGGGAAGCCCCAGCGCTGGTGACAGCCCCGGGCTGAGCCCACTCAACCCTGACCATACCCTGAGGTGGAAATCAGCGTCCCCCACCTGAAGGATAAGTAAGCCCACAGGCACACAGCTGGACAGAGCAGGCCAATGGCACAGAGGTGGCTGCAGGACCCTGCCCCCCAAGATACAGGTGGGCTCCTGGGGGCTCCAGAAGGCAGCACCTGAGCATGAAGCCACCGGCTCTGAAGTTGGGGGTCCCGGTACAGAAGAGGAAACAGACCTGGCACCCCCCAGACTCAAGGTCGCTTTGCTGCTGACGGCCGTGCAGGACTCTGTCTGGGGCTGAAGGTCCAGCACCGCCCGCCTGCCTGCCACCCCAGGCAGGTGCCTTCTCCCCTCGGACTCGCGGTGTCGTCTTCAGTCACTGGGGGAGGCCAGGGGGCACCGCTGGCCATTCCTGGGGCTCCCGACGGGTGGTACAGCTCCAGCGCCCGCACGTCAGACCCCCGCCCCCGCAAAGACACACACCCCAAGAGGGGAAGTGCGCTGGAGCCTAAATACGAGGCTTTAAGAACGCTGACCACGAACGCCACAGCCCAGCAAGTGGAACAGAGCACTGGCGCCCCGGGGCCGCGACTTCCGAGTCAGGGACTCGAACCCGCGGTACCTCCACCGCTCGCCCAGAGCCAGGCCTCTGGGCTTCTCCCGGCTCCCCCTTGGCCGCCTCGGAACCCGCTCTAGGACCCAAGGGAGTCGCTCCCCCCCCCCGCCCCGCGCTGGCCAATGGGCGGGCGTGACGGCGATATATTTGCATACGGGTGCGCCCCGGCCAATGGGCGGCGGGCGCGGGCGCATGCGCGAGCTGGAGGGCGGTGGCGGGCGGGCGGCGGGCTCAGTCGGAGGATGGCCGCGGCTGCGGCGGGTGGGTCTTCTGACCAGTCCCCCGGTCCCGCCGCCCGGGCCGCGCCGCAGGCGCTGCGGCGGCGAGGGGATTCGCGGCGCCGCCAGGCCGCGCTCTTCTTTCTCAACAACATCTCCCTGGACGGGCGGCCCCCGAGCCTGGGCCCGGGCGGCGAGAAGCCCCCGCCGCCGCCGCCGCCCACCGAGGCCCGCGAGCCGCCCGCGCCGCCGCCGCCACCGCCGCCGCCGCCGCCCGCGCCCCCC
>NW_020838001.1:1356399-1423515 GCF_003676395.1 Aethalodelphis obliquidens
CCCGCGCCCGCCGGCTTGGGCCTCGGCCTGAGCCTGGGTTTGGACGGGCAGCGCCAGAGGTGAGTGTGGCCCGGGTCACCTGGGGCCTGGGGGGCGGCGGGGTGGCCTGGGGCTGGGTCACCGCGGGGGTCGGGGTCACCTGGCGGAGTCACCCAGGGCTCAGGGTTGGAGGCAGTGGAGTCGCCCAGGCAAGGAGTTGAGGGGGCCTGGGGGCCTGACAGCCCGGGACACAGGGTCGGGGTGACCTGGGGGCCATCAGCGCAGTGAGCAGGGTGGCAGGTGGCCCTGGGCTGGCTCAGCTCATAATGTGGGGTTGAGGTGACCTACAGAAGATCAGGGTCAGCTCGTGCCACAGGGTTTGAGTGACCTGGCAGCGTAGGACTTGGAGACCGGGAGGTGACCCTGATCCCCTGTGAGCCCCAGACACCAGTTGGGGTGTCCTGGGCCCTGTCAGTGAGGGACAGAGGGTTGGGGTGTCCTGCGCCTTGCCAGCCCCAGAAGGGAGTCTTGACTGGGCCCCACCATCCTAAGATGTCAGAGTCGGGAGTCATCTGCAAGCTGTCAACTCCCTGGACACGGATGTTAGGGTCTCCTCGGGCCCCGTGAGTCCCCAGACTTAAGGGTCATGGTCCCCTTAATTCTGCCACTCCTGAATACGGGGTCAGGGTCCTCTCAATCTTGTCAGTCCCCTGAACATGAGTCTGGGGTTCCCTCAGCCCTTATCAGCCCCCAGACACAGAGCCCTGTCAGCTCCAGACACACACCCCTCCCCAGCCCACTGTTACCAGTCCTGCTGGCACAGGGACTCACAAACACCCCCTCTGGGTTCCCCTTCGTTCTCTAAACTGGGTGACCCCCTCCACGTGGGCCAGGGATCTTCCCTGTACTGTGACATCTAGCCCCAGAGTCTCCCACACCAGGCCAGACCTCCCAGCCCCCCATCCCACAGCTACTGGTCACTGGAGGCCCCCCATTACCCCTGCCTCCTTTGTCCACTCTGAGCTCAGGGCCCCTGGGCCTGTCACATCCCAGATCGCAGGCACTCCCCCTGCCCTGATTTCATTTCTAGGAACGCCTCAGCCCATCTCAGGGCCACCCCCACCCCTGAGCTCTGCCCCTCTAGTCTGCGCCCCCTGCCCCAAAGCCTGCTTTCCTCAGCCGGCAGACTCTCCAGCGGAGTGGTCCTGTCTCCTGGCAGCCATCAGCCCGAGGACAGTCCTCCCTTCACGCCAGGTCCCATTCGAGTCACCCCGCACGCCAGGGCAGAGTGGCAGGGACGTCCACTGTGTGAGGCCTCGAGGGTCCCGCTCACCTACAGCCAGGCCTGCGCTGTGCCCTCCTCTCCCGGTCCCGCAGCCCTGTGTGTGGTGCTGGGCAGGCCGTGTGTCATTCAGCAAACAGTTGAGGCACCCTGGTTGGGGGCCAGGCCCTCGCTGTGAACCGACGGGCCAGCAGCCTGGCCCGCGAAGCCGTTCGAATGCGGGGACGCGATGAAGCGCCTGTAGCCAGGAGCCCTGCCTGGCGATGGGGCTTGATGGTGCTTGTGCTGTTTCTGAAGAGCGTGTGAGGGGCCCAGGCTCTGGGGACACAGAACAGGCTGGGATGTGGCACAAGTCAGGTGCCCTTCGGTGTTCCCACTGCACCCTCCACGGTCCCTGTGTCCCTCCTCCCCTGGCCTGGCCTGTGCAAGGAGCCCTCTCCTGCCCCTCCCTCCCACTTGGCCTTCAAATCCCCGTTCAGATGTCGCAGGGCCGCACCTGGCCCCCCAGACTCTGCCCCTCCTCGGTTTCTGCTGCCAAGCACAGGGCCCAGCCCTTGGGTCTGAGAGTCACTGACTCTCCCCTGACAGATGGCAGGCTCCCGGGGTGGGCACTGTCCGTTTCTCTCTGTGCTCCCTGGGCCCAGAGGCAGGGCCGCAGGTAGTCGCTGCTGAGTAGCAAGGGGGCTGCCAGCTATAGGCTGTGGACTTCGAGGGTAAGTTGTTCTGGGGAATGGAGAGAATCCTGAGGGTCTTTTCCCAAAATCTGTGTCATGAGTGTGGTGGTCTGACCCAGGCTTTGGGGACAGACCTGGTTGGAATTCCAGCTCCACCTCTCAGGAGCTCTGGGACTCAGAGCAGGTGGCACAGCCTCTCTGAGCCTCAGTTTGCTTCTCTGTGAGATGGGTTTGTGTTAGGTACTACCTGCCGGAGGGGCTGTTGTGAGGTCTGCTGGGTGGCCAGGGCTCAGCGAGGGTGACGGTGGCCCGGCCCGGGGAGTGAGGACTTGTGTTACATCCCGGTTGCCCAGGGTGTGCTCACAGCTCAGCCCACGGTGGGGAGTTTGTGTTTCATGCTCAGGGCATAGTCTGGTGCGGCTGTTGCTGCTAAGCCAGTGAGTGACTCATCAGAATCCTTACCTTCCTCCCTAGAACTTTGCTTTCATTTCGACACCACGGTCACCTAGCGCTTACCCGGTTTCTGGGCTTCTCCGGATGGGTCAGACACAGGCTTGCAGGTCCTCTTCCTGCCCCACGAGACCACTGCGCCCTCCTCTGTCATGTTGGCCCTCCTCTCTCCGGGGGGGCGGGGGAGTGGGCTTGGAGGCTTCAGGCAGCAGCAGGGTTTCCTCTCACAGTCCTGGAAGTTACAGCCTGAGTCAGGGCGTGGGCAGGGCCTTGCTCCTGGGAGGGCTCGGGGGTAAGGGTCCCCTAGATGTCCTGGGCTTGTGGCCACAACCCTGCAGTCTCTGACTCCGTCCTCACACAGCTTCTTCTTGGTGTCTCTGTCTTCACCTGGCGTTTCTCTCTGCTTGTAAGGACACCCTGACCCAGCTGGTCATCGGGTCAGGGCCCAGCCTAACGGCTTCACCTTAACTTGGTCACACCTGTGAAGACCCTATTGCAGCTGTGCTCGTAGTCACAGGTGACAGGGGTGAGGACTTAGCATATTTTGGGGACACTGTTCAACCCCCAGCAGTCGTCATTAGTCGTTAGTCCAGGGCACTAACACGGGGGAAGGTGAGCCGGGGGCGTGGCCGGGTTAGCTGGGAGCAGGAACCCTTGCAATTCGGAAGGGCTTGCGCAGGGTTGGCCCCGAGGAAGGGCCTGGGATTTTAGCTGCCGTCTTAGCCAGGAGCTGCCTAGCGCTCTGGAGGCTGCCGAGCGCCTGTCCAAGTTAAAGCGATTTCGGTGGAGTGTCTGGCAGTCTGTTCACATCACTGATTTGGGGGTTTCTTGCTCTCCAACTGGAAAACGGCTGGAAGTGGTCACCGAGGTTGGAGCCTAGAGGGGGTCCAGAGGCCTTGCTGAGATGGAGGCCGGCCCAGGACCACATGTGGGTCCTGTCACCCGGGGAAGCTGGCAGGGACTTGGTGAGACAGGGTACCTAGGGCGACCCACTCACTCAACAAGGATGCACCACGGCCTGTGATGTGCCAGGCCCCGTGCTCAGGCCCGGGTGAAGCGGTGGGCCGGCCGGACAGGACCCCTGCCCACACTCTTCTGGCAGGGGAGGGTTCAGTGTCGTCATGCTGGCCCCTGTCAGCGGCCTGCCCGTTCTCAGACCGGCTGAGCCCACGCACAGCAGCCCCTGCACGTGGCCCCTGGCTCGGACTGAGTGGTCTCCCAACTAGGCAGGAGCCCTTCTCTTCTCAGCTGGGCCGTTTTTTCAGTTACAAAGTGAAGGAGTTTATCAAGTGGAAACAACGTCTAAAAAGTGGCGATTTCTCTTCTTGCCTGTCTCTGGGGGAAGGCAAGTATGGGCCACCGGTTTGTAAAGGGGCAGCTGTGAAAGTGAGCCAGTGGGGTGGTCCCCTGTGCCCCCGACCCCATCTTCCCTACAGAGTCCAGCACAGGCGGCCTCGGGCCAGTCACTGCCATGTGGGGGGCACCATCCCGTGTGCCTTGGACGGCTTAGCCACGAGGGCCTCCTGGCTCCCTGGGACTTGCATCTGCCCAGACGTCGGGGAGTGGGAGGGTGTTAGCTGAGGCGGCAGGAGTCCAGGCTTTGTTCTTTGTAGTTTGTTTGTAGCACTTTTTAAACAGAGTAACGGGCATACAGGGAGAGGCGCGCACATCCTGACCACCGACCAGCAGGACCCGGGGCGCGGCACCGCCTGTCCCCGCTCAGGTCCTCAGCCGGGCCCTGCACACACCGCTTCCAGGGGCCTGCTCCCAATGGGGCCCACGGCGGGATTGCTCCCAGTGGGGCTCGTTTCGGGTAGAGCTGCTGGAACGTTCCTGTCGTGCCTACAGGCCCGGGCCGGCGTGTGGTCAGCGTTGGGATTCTGAGCCGTTTCCAGAGCGGCGAGTGCTCAGGGGTGCCGTCCTCCCAGGGCCACGTGGGAGTCCGTGGAGGTCCCGCCTCGGGACTCCTGAGAGGCTGCCTCCTTGGTCGACCGGCCAGCAGTGGGTTTGGAAAGGGCACCGCCTACGGAAGGGGCCGGGCGCCAGTCCCCGTCCTGGGACGAGCGAGCCCGTGGCTGCCTGGTGGCCCCCGGAGGGTCCCCATCCCAGCGGGGCTCTCAGCCTCCTTCGGGCCGCGGGGCCAGCTCCTCTGGGGTGGGAGGTGGGAAGTGGGGGGCTCGAAAGCAACAGCCCCTCACTTGGCCAGCCTGGTCTGTGCTCAGGATTCAGGGTACCCTCGTCAGCGTCGTCCCTGTTTCTGGACCCAAACCCAAATAGCATCACGCGGACACAGGCCGAGTTCAGGAAAGGAGCCCTGAGAGCACGCAGCAGCCTTGATTCCAGCTCCCCCAACGCGGTCAGGAGGGCGGCACGGGGGCGGGTGGCAGAATCCAGGGGCAGAGGCAGCGCTGGAGGGCAGGGCGCAGCTCCCAGCCCCTAACTCCCGCCAGCTCTGTGCCTCAGTTTCACCACCTGTACGCTGAGGGCTGTGAGGATTGAGTTTACGTATAAAATGCTTACAGAGAAGAAAATCTAGAAGAAAACCACAAAGATAGAGATGCACGAAACCAGCTGGGATCAGGTGTTGCCGCTCGGTGGGATGAGAGAGGTCTCCTGGAGCGCGCTGGGCCAGAGCTCAGGCAGCCCGGCCCCCAAGGGCCCATGGCTGCCTCCGTGGAGACTGCCGCTGGCCTCTGGGCCCTGTAAGCGAGGTCCCAGGCGTGCAGGAGCCATCGGGCCTCACCTGGGAAATTACCTGAGGAAGCAAGCCTGAGAAAGCCACGCGGGACTGCTGCCCGGGACCTCTGAGCCCAGCCCCGCGGGGCAGGACACGCACACCTGTGTGGGGCGTTCCTGTCTCCACCAGGCCGGCTTCGCTTCCCGGCACGGGTCCTGCACGTCCACCTGCAGTGGGGCGCCCTCTCAGGGCAGGGCCTGCCTCATCGCCCACCGTGGGGCCGGTGCTCACCAGTCCCTACCCCAGGCCTCCTTGGGTGCTGGGTGCCTGCCTGACGTGCCCCTCCTGCTGCCCCCTTCCCACCTGGCCTGACCCGGGAGAGGTGGCCTGACCGTGCCAGGCGTCGTCTGGATGCCAGGGGTCCTGCCAGGGGGAGGGTCCCGTGAGATGCTGCAAGGAAGGCGGCAGCAGGGCAGGCTGCAGCTTCCGGGAGCGGCTCCGCAGTGAGGCTCAGCCTCAGGGAACGGCTGCCGTTGACACCTGGGCCCTGGGCACCTGCCCGGCCCAGGCTGAGTGAGACCCGTGTTCCTCCATCTCGTAAACCACGGTGACCGGAGCCCAGGAGGAGTGGGGCAGCAGAGCCCGGCTTCTTGGCTTTGTCCTGAGCGGTCCCTGCTGGTGGCCTTGGTGGCAAGAACCTGGGTGTGTGACCTTGACCTGAGGGTGCAGCCTGTGCAGGGTTTCTGGGCCCAGTGCCAGGTGGGAGGCTGCCCTCCCGAGCTCCCTGTGTGCTGGGTGCTGGTAAGGCCCCCTCCTGGGATGGTTTTAAACCAGACCAAACACCCGGTTTGTCTCTGGGACAACCCCAGCACCGTCAGCACCTCAGAGGGCTGGGGGCAGCCCCCGACTGTCATCGGGCAGCCGGTCTTTGGTTCCCTTTTGTGGTCACTGGGACACACTCCTCCCCGACCACCCAGGACGTCTGGGGGTCTCTGGCCTTCAGCCTCAGGCCTGACCTAAGGCCATTTGTGTCCCTTCCCGAGGAGTCACTGAGGCCATCTCCCCAGCCCAGGGGGCCTCCTGACCACGCAGCCACACGTCTGGGTTCAGACTCCCCTCTGTGTGGGTCTAATAGAAGCGCTTTCCTCCCTGTCCCTGGGCAGGGCTTTGGTCTGGGAAGAGTTCTGGCCACCAGGCCTGGACGATGCTGAGGTGGGGCTGCGGGTTGATGGGTTTCTGGCTCCTTTATGCTCCCAGGGGTGAGCTGAGAGGCAGGAGGCAAGGGTGGGGGAGCACCGCAAGCCCAGCACGCCCACTGTGCTTCCGGCGACAGGCCCAAGCAGACACCTCCCTGACGTGCATACCAGGACTGCTGCTGTCCTGGGGAGGGGGAGGGCCACGTGTGAACTGAGCCTCAAGTCAAGGGGGACGTAGCCACGGGAAGATCTGGAGAAAGAAGGTTCCAGACCGAGGGAACAGCCCCTGCCAGGGCCCTGAGGCTGGGGGCGGGGACTGGTGCTGGGAGGGCGGCCCAGCCGAGGGGGAGAGGCTTCTAGGTGTCCTGGGCCCGGGGCAGCACTACACGCTGAGGTGGGCGGGAGAGGGTCGGCAGGACGTGGCAGAGCCACCGCGGGACCCTGTCCAGCCCCACCATGCCCCCTTCCCGGGACCCCTGGCTGAGCTCCGAGAGGCGGTGGGCAGACCAGGGCCCGGCCAGCCATCCCTCCCGGTGCCATGTCCCCCTCAGGTTCTTGTGGCCTTGGGTGGCCCTGCCCAACACTCAGACCTCACCGCAGACCTGCTTCTGGCCCATGGCCTGGGGGCCCCATCGGGGCCTGAGACGCAGGCTGGGCCTCTGGGAGGAGGGCGCAGGAGGCAGCCTCTGGACAGTACCCTGAGGCCCTGCCGTGTCCTCTTTACAGAAGGCGCGTAGGCTCCCAGCGCTGCTCGCTCGAGTTTCTGGAAGACACGGTGGGATGTGCCTCGCTTCAAAGGTAAGGAGCCCCGCCTGCCGCTTGCACCCCCGTCCTTTCTCCTGGGGCCAGAGAGGCTCCCAGGAGGGGAAGAGTGACCTCCTTTTCACCTGCAGAACCAAACATACATCTGGATCCCCAAGACACAAAGGCCTGAAGAAGACGCACTTCATCAAGAACATGAGGCAGTACGACACCAAGAACAGCAGGTACCAGCGTGTGCCAGCCCAGCCCCGCCCTGTGGCTGCCCAGCAGGTCCTCCCTTGTGCCCGGTGGGGTCCGGGGTCCTGCCCTTGTCAGCAGCCATTTCTTCCTTCAGCGCGCTAAGGAATTGCTCGCCCACACAGCCCAGCCCATGTCCCTTCGGAAGTGGACCCTCTCCCCATCCCACCCTCTTCCCTCCGTATTCACCAAACGCTGGGGTCCTCAGCACGTCCGGGCGAGGAGCCACCCGGCCACCGCAGCCTTGAGTAGAAGTCTAAAACACAGGGATGCTGGAAACACAGTGGGAACAGGCAGAGTGGTGGGCTGTGTCTGGGGGAGAAGGGAACACAGAGGGCATCTGGCTTCCCTGAACAGGGCTGCAGAGTGATAGCCAGTGCCCAGCACAGCCGTCCGAGGCCCTACATCTGTAGAAGCCCCGTCCCTCGTGCCCCGTGTCCCTCACGCTCTGCCCTCCTGGCCTTGAGGCCATCGTCCTGACCCAAAGCGTCTCCAGACCGTTCCCCTTCCTGCTGGAGGCCGTGCCCAGGCACCTACCAGGCAGCCCTGGTCAGGCAGTGCTGCGTCTTCCCTGCGGTGGCTGTAGCTCGGACAGTCCTGGAACCCCAGCGTGGTCCCCAGCACGACAGGCTTGGCCCAGGAGCAGGCCCCCGGCAGACTGAGCGCCGGGCTGGCTTCAGTGGACCCTTGGTGCCCAGGGTCCCAGCCAGGGAAGGGGGTCTTCCACCGTCGTCCTCCCTGCTGAACTGGGGCCGGGCTGGGCAGAGCCATGCCCAGAGGAAGGAAAGGCCATCCTCTCTGCTGTGCGCCCCACGCAGCGGCCCCTGTCGGGTCACTTTGTCTCGGAACATGGAACTGGGCGCTTTCTGATGCCGTGAGGCCCCTGCCCTGCTGGGATGCCCGAGGATGGGCTTCCCTGACCAGCCGTCCTCGGGCACGCGCCTCTGCCTCTGGTGTCTGCACAGCCTGGCCTCTCTCGTATGAACCGCCATCCCGGGCGTCCCCCGATGCCTGGGGCAGTTCCCATCTGAGTCTAGGCAGGAAGGGAAACGCCTGCCGCCCTGCCCTGACTCCATCCTTCCCGCAGGATCGTGCTCATCTGCGCCAAACGGTCCCTGTGTGCGGCTTTCTCGGTCCTGCCCTATGGAGAAGGCCTGCGTGTCAGGTGAGCGGCTGGTCCCCACCGCCCAGGAGCTCCACACCATCGCAGCCTCACACGGGGCCAGCAGACCAGCTTCTGCCGAAGCTGCTTGAGAGCTCGAAGGCCGTTTGGGTCCTGGTCCTCGGGGAGGGGCGCGTCCGCACCGTTATCCCGTTTGAGCTGCTAAATGTCGGTGCCTGGGATGTTCCTCCTGGCGGGACACTGCTGTGCATCCCGTGACCAGGCCAGGCAGCTGTGCCCAGTGCATAGCCCCGGGAAGAGGGAGACGGCTGTCAGGGTGGGGACGCGCATCGGGACCTGTGTGCCCGAGGGTGTGGCTGCAGGTGGAGGGCGCACCCCTGAGAAGTGACTTGAGGTGAAGCCGAGGCCGGCCCACCACCAGGGAGATTGAACAGGAAGGGCTTGGGACCAGGAAGGAGCTGAGACAGAGACGGCTCTCATAGCGGGAGTCCTCGTGACCCCTGCTGAGGCTGCTACAGGGCCTCGAGGGTGTGGAGGTGGGGCACTGTGGGCCCCTGGGGCTCAGCTCCCGCCTGCGCAAGGTCAGCGGCAGGGCCGGCAGCTCTGTCCCATCCCGTGCGTTGCAGTGACCTGAGGGTGGACAGCCAGAAGCAGAGGCATCCGTCCGGCGGCGTTTCCGTGTCTTCCGAGATGGTTTTCCAGTTGGAAGGTGTCGAGCTGGGGGCGGATGGAAAGGTAGGAGCAGACGCCCAAACAGGCCGGTCGCCTCGTGGGGGCCTGGTGACGATGGGAGGTCGGGGCCCCCGAGTCAGGGAAGAGCTCCGGCTGCAGATCCCAGATGAGGGGCGGGGCGTTCTGGAACCTGCAAGCGGGGAGCAGCGTCAGCCCTGGGCGGCGGGAGCTGCAGCGGTCAGGAGGGACCTGGCTGGACCTCTGGTCCTGGACGGGGCGGCGGGGCTAAGCCCGATGCACTGCCTGCCAGGTTGTGTCTTACGCCAAGTTCCTGTACCCCACCAACGCCCTGGTCACGCTCAAGCCGGACAGCCATGGCCCGCCACCTCAGCCCCGGCCCAGTGCCCCCCGCGCTCTGCTGGGGCCCAGATGCAAACCCATCCCGCCCAGGGCAGCGCCAGCTGGCTCGGAACTAGGTAGCCCAAGGGCCCTGACCGGGAGCAGGGCAGGTGGCCCCACAGTCCTCAGCCCAAGCCTGGGGAGCGGGTCCGCCGCAGCCTCTCAGGAGGGGGGCCCCCAGAGCGCACGCCCTGTGCTGCCCCTGAGCCCAGCCGCAGAGAACCTGCACCCACCGATGGCTCTGGGCGGGGGCCCCTCCTCGTCAGGACGTCCTCCCCGACCCCGGCCCCCGAGGAGGGGGACCACACCTGGAGCCCCTGACCCCACTCTCCTTGTCCCACGATGACGCCCTCAGCACAGCTGCTGCCTGGCACTAGGCTGGGGTTGGCCAAGCCACTCACCGGGGCTTGTGGTGGGTCAGGGTTGCCCTCTGCTCGCAGGGGCCGACGCGGGGGATGCCCTGGAGTACAACCCCGACCTCCTGGATGACCCTCAGTGGCCCTGCGGCAAGCACAAGCGTGTCCTCATCTTCGCGTCCTACATGGTAGGGGCGCCGCCCAGGGCTGGGCTGTGGGCCGGCACCAGGGGCGGGGGCAGCTACGCGCCCTGGGCCCAGCCTCACCCACGTCTTGGCATTGTTCTCGCGGGCCCGGGGCCTCACGGTTGCAGGCCCAGGTGGCGTGCAGACGCCCCTGGGGCTGCATGGGGACGGTCCTTATCCGTCGCAGACCACAGTGATAGAGTACGTGAAGCCCTCCGACCTCAAGAAGGACATGAATGAGACCTTCCGGGAGAAGTTCCCGCACATCAAGCTGACGCTGAGCAAAATCAGGAGGTGAGGAGGGCCGAGGCGGGCGTCCCCAAGCCCGCTGCCGCCAGGCCGGGTCCACGCAGATCCCTGAGCTTGAGAGAGGGACGCGCCCCTCCTCAGCCCCTCCCGCCATCCAGCCAGGCCAGTGCCAGCAGCTCCCCTGCCGCCTCCTTGGTCAGGTGCCCTCGGTGCTTCTCATACCTGCCCACACCTGCAGGGCTCCTCCTCACTGGTGCCCACAGCCCCTGAGCTGGGCCCTGTGACCGTCCCCACTTGATAGATGACGAGGTTGAGGCCCCACAGCCAGAGGTCCAGACTCTGCCTCAGCACGGCCGCACCTCAGGGCCTTTGCACTGACCTTCCCTCCCCACACGGCCCCCTCACTGCCACAGGAGCACGGGGACTCTGTCCTCCGGGGGGTCCCCTTGAGGACAGTTGGGTGCCGTGGGCCCAGCCGAGGGCCAAGTGGAGACCGAGACCAGCCTGCCGCCCGCCCACCAGACGTGGGCCCTAGCGCCGGGCCACAGCCTCTGGGAGGAAATGGCGCTTTTCTGGTGGCCCAAAGGCACACCCCTCAAGCAGGGACGTGGGCGCTTCCTGGCCCCAAAGCCCTTGGCTCCCGTGTAAACCCGCAGTTTGAAACGCGAGATGTGGAACCTGTCTGAGGAGAGCGATCTGGAGCCCGTGACGGTGTCCATGGCCTATGTGTACTTCGAGAAGCTGATCCTGCAGGGCAAGGTCAACAAGCAGAACCGCAAGCTGTGTGCGGGCGCCTGCGTGCTGCTGGCCGCCAAGATCAGCAGCGACCTCCGCAAGAACGATGTGAAGCAGCTCATCGATGTGAGTATGCACGTCCCTATCCCCCCGCTCCCGGCTGCGGGAGGCAGGACCACCCCCCACGCCCAGACCCAGCCACCTGGCCGCCTGGCCGGGAACCGGAGGAGGGGCCGCAGCTCAACCCCTCTCTCTTCTTCAACACAGAAGTTAGAAGAAAAGTTTCGGTTCAACAGACGGGATCTGATTGGGTTTGAGTTCACGGTGCTCGTGGCCCTGGAACTTGCTCTCTACCTTCCCGAGAACCAGGTGTTACCTCATTACCGACGCCTCACACAGCAGTTCTAGCGTGGCCCGGCCCCTGCGGGCGCTCCTGGCACGTCGTGGGCTGGCGGGCGCATTTCCAGGCACTGGGTGTGGACGCGCGGCCCTCGCCGGCTGGTGCCACCACTCCCCCACGCCCTGGCTTCCCTGGAGGGACATGGCTTCCATTCCAAAGCACACCACACCACCGCGGTATTTCGGAGAGCCCTGCTGCGTTCCTCCGTGAACAAAATGTGGGGCTTTGTTGTTTCTTTTTTTCCTGTGCCTGGTCTGGCACCAGGACTTAATGACGCGCGGTGGTGGATCCTGACTTCACAGCTTTTCTCCTCTTTGCATCACCCAGCCTTCTGCTACCATCGTAGCCACTGCACTAGTGTCTCGTGGAGATCTGGGTCTCCAGACCTCACTGCACGCGCTGGATTGCCAGCGTTAACCTGTTGGGGCATTAATCTCGGCTGTTTGGGGTTTTCGGACGTGGAGACTGCACTGTGGAATCCCCACTCCCCCCTCGGCCCGGCTCCTTCCCAGCCCAGCACAGCCCCCTCGGGGGGTGTGCACCCACCTACCCACATCCACACACACAGCTCTGGCGTCAGCCGAAGCCAAGGATAGCAGACCCCTGGTTGGTTTTAGTCTCATTTTTTTACTCTCAGACTTCTGTTCTTCCAAGGATCACATCACTGTGAAGTCCCGATGCCCTGTTGGGGGTCACACACCCCAGCAGGCCTCTGGGCACAGAACTAGCCCACCCCACGCAAGGATCCGTCTCACCGGGAAGACCGCCCCTTGCCCACGACACTGGGGACCTTCAGGATGACTGGATTGCTGGCTCTTGATCTTCCTACGCAATATTGTGGAGAAACCGTGTTTACTGTCGTGTAGGATTTGGTTCTTCGGGTCTTTTTTCCTGAGGGCACAGAAGCCGGTTAAACGGCGTCTGCTGAAGTTGTGACTTGAACCACACCAGAGCCTCCAGCGGGGAGGAGACTGACCCCTTCACAGCCCTGCCTCCCCGCAAGGGTCGGGCCAGCGTTCTTCCTCCCGGCAGGAAGTGGGAGCCGCCTGGGCCAGAGGAGCCGCCACACCAAGCCGACCCCAAAGGCCGGTCGTTGTCCTTCTGGGCAGGTGTGTGCCCGGCACGCCAGCTTCTCTACGCTACACATGGCCCAGTTCATCCACTTGCTGCCCCACCAGAAACACTGAAGGCCGTGGGCTGGAGCTTCTCCTTCACGGGTCAGCTGCTCTCAGAAAGGACCGTGTTGGCTGGGCCATTAAGCTGCTTCCCTACTGCTGTCCCATAAGCTTGTCACTGGAGGGGCTCCGGGACAGCCCCACCCTGCATCCTAAGCGTGTGCACCGGTGCTTTTGCAGAACAGAGACCAGCCCTCATCAGAGCGCTCAACCACCAGCAACTTGAGACCCCAGCAAGGGTGCAGGACAGCGGCTCCCGCCCTGCTGGCTGCTCTTCCTGCTTCCTCAGTCAGCCGCTTGGGCTAAGGGAGGAGAGGGGGACAACTGCAGGACGGAGCGTGAAGCCCCAGTCTGTATCCTGACCTTATTTATTGAGGAGTGCCTCTTCCCCGTCTTCCCCAAGATGGCTCCCACACCTGACGTGCACCAAGGAGGGCTGGAAGGATGAAGCTGCTAGGCCCCAGGCAACCCTTCTGCAAGTGACCTGTCCAGCCAACACAGCGTCTCAAGGACACTCCTGTTACAGGCACTGCAGGGGACCGACTTACAAAATGTACGTCCTGGTTTACAATTCAGCCTTGAGGAACACATCTTCCTGGGAATGTCTATACAGATGTTAGAATGGCTGATACAGAAACTTTACCTGTTCGTGTAGTGAGAATTAGTCATTCACCAAACCCGTCTGTAACCTTCCCTTTAGTGCATTGCGTCCTTTTTAATGTCAACAGCTGCCACTGTGTGGTACTCAAATGAAGCCAGTATTTAAGGCATTAAACTCCAGCCTAAAATGTCACCGCCTAGAACCAGCCCAGACATCTGTATCCAAGGGCCTGGGGCCACGCCCTCAGTGCCTAGGAGGCGCTGTGGACTTAAAAGAGCGCTTAAGTGGCCATCTGACCTCACTGTCTAGTCAAGTGTCATGGATCTGTTTGCAAAAAGTAATGTATTTGTGCTTTAAGTAAAATTTGGTTTTGCAACGTGTCATAGGCTGCCCTTCAGCCGGCCAGCCCCTTCCAATCACAGCAAAACGCCAGCCCCGACCCTCCAGAGCACAGAGGAACCCTCCCTCCCCCCACCCGAAGCACACAAGTGAAACAACAGATAGGTTTTCACTCTTTATTTATAACACACGTTCCACATCCAGGATCCTCTCCAGTCAGAAGTTCCTAGAACAAAAGGAAGAACTTTAAAACCTAGTCTCCAAAGACATCCTGGGCCTCTGTGCCCAAACCCCAGTCCTCTTACTTTGAAACAATGCCGTCAGCCTTGGCCAGTCGGAGAATGGAGTCATCTGACTCGCCCTAGGGGAGAACGCACATTGGGACCAGGCGCCCTGCTGGCCAGAGGTTCAGCCACACTGCCGTCCAAACCGACCAAGGGTAGACACGCTAGCATCAGGCAGACCCCTGACGGTACAGGGGTCAGACCCCTGGGGCTGGAAGGAGCTGTGATAACTGGGAAGCTCCAAGGTCATCGCCTGCCTGTTTTCTCAGGGTGGGCCCTTTCTTGGGCCCCCGAGCACCCTTTTCCACCCCCAGGAAGGGGCTGGCAGCCAGCACAGTCCAGTGCAGCAGGCTGCAGTCTCTTCTGCCAACGAACCTGCTCAGGGTGGGAACAGGGAGGGAGATGCCACTCCGGTTCAAAGGCCCGCTGAGCGAGGCCGGGGAACACTCACCATCCTGCGAATGGCCCCGCAGATGGCATAGGTTTTAAACTGGCCGTTGAACCTGCCTGTCACCTTGTCAACCTATGAATCGAGAATCAAGAATGGGAGTCACAAAGAGGTGCACCCAAACGCCTTCGGGTCTAAACCTGGGGTTTGGGAATCGACGTGAGGCCCGCCCAGACCTCGCCCCTCCCCAGGGGACAAGCCGTCCCGCCGCCCGGCTCACCTCGGCCACGTTCATCTGGATGGACGCGTGGTCCTTGGCGCCTATGATGCGGTTGCTGGCAGAGCTGCGGGGGGAGCGCAGTGAGCGGGGACGGGGCTCGGCGAGCGAGGGGCAGGGAGAGGGCTCGGCGGCCGGTGGCGGCGGCGGGGGATGCTCACCATTTCCGCGGCACGTACAGGTCCACGAACTCGCCGGCGTCGTTCTGCATGTTGAGGGAGCGTCTGTGGAGCCCCCAGCAGCGCCGTGAGGACGGGCCGTGTCCGCGCGCTCGGGTCCGTCCCCGCCCCGACCCGGGCTCCGGGCCGCCACCCCGCCCAGGCCCCGACCCACGCACGCCCGAGTCCGTCCCCGCCCCGCCCCGCCCCAGGCCCCCGCGCCGCCACCCAGCCCGGGCCCCGGCCCCGACCCCGACCGCGGCCGCGAGACCTACCTGGTGGCACCACAACGAGCGCGAGCGCAGAGAGGAAGGGCCTTCTCCCCCGGCAGTGCTATTAGCGGGTGGGGCGGGGCCTTGGCGAGTACTTCCGGGTCCCGCACGCCCCCGCGACTCTACGCAGAGAGCAAGGCCGGCCGCTCTGACGCACTTCTGCTTCCGGCGGGTGAGAGCCTCCTGATGTCTGGCGACCGCAAGGTGGCCGCGGCCGCGCCTCGAGGGCGAGTCGCCGTGCTGGGCGGGTGGCCGGCGCGGACTCGCGAGGGCGCCCGCGGGCGGGTCCCCGCAGCGGTGGGCTGCGCCCAGGGCGGGCGCTTCCCGTCGCCGGGACCGCCCGGTGCCCGCGGCCGCTCGGTCAGGACCTGCGGACCCGGGGGGCGAGGGCGGGGGCCGGGGGCCCTGGAACGGGCACGTGAGAGCTGCGAACCGAAGCGCTTCCCGGGAGACAAGCCGGGCATCATGAACGTGGACGCAGGAGGGGCGCCGTTGGTTCTAAGAGCGAAGAGTGGGGAGAGCCCCTGCGGTCTTGAGGGAGGAGCGGCTGGGGTGGGGGGCGCCCTCCCAGGCCGTGGAAGACAACCCCTCGGGAAACCAGTGCCTGAGCGGGGAAGGAGCTCGGCCAAGCCTCGTGGCAGAACCAGGTCGAGCCCCCTCAGCCCTTCCCTGCACCATCCGGCCCCTGCCCAGGACCCCTCCCCCCACATCACGCCCACTCCATCCTCCACGGAGCAGTCTCTCCTGGTGCTAAGGGTCCGTTAAGGAAGAAAATAGGAAAACTCCAGGCTGCAGAGCTGACTTCCCAGGGTCCCCCGCCCTGCGTTCCTGGGGGCGTGCCCTGCAGCCTCGACTAAAACATCCTCCTGGGCTTCATCTCGCGGAGGAGAGGGAAGGCCCCTCGTGGGTGGACTCCAGACCCTGCGCACTTGGCCTCCGCCTGCTGCCCGGGCTGAGCCTGGCCGTGGAGTCTCCGAAGTCCAAATGCCCCTTTGCTTGACACGCCCTCCCCATCCTCCCAGTCTGGGCTCCCAGCTCACTTCCCAGGACTGTGTCTGCTCACGCTGTGGTGACGTGCAAATGCTCCCCATCAGCTTGGCCACACGGTGCCCCATTTGAGTCACTGCCAACTTCTGTGCGGCTCTGGGAGGGTTTAACATCTGGGCCTGGTGGGGGCTGAGGCCGCCAGTTCCCTCGTACCCGGAAACCAGTGTTCTTGCGGGCAGTGTGTCTGCTGTTGCTTCCGCTGGGCGCCAGCAGCTGGGCATCAGGAGTGAGTCACCGAGGCCAGCGCCCTGTAGGAAGGTCACACTCCATGTTCATGCCAGCCGTGAGAGATGTGTGTTTTTCCAGGACTCCCAGCACGTGCACAGACATTACGTGTTTATGTTTGTGGTTGTGATACGGACCAGGGTTCTTGGCCTTCCCTAATCAGTAGAAATTGATAAGAAGCCAGACAAGAAATTCAGGCAAGGCTTTATCGGGGCTCCTGCTGCAGCAGGGGGGAGCGGAAACAAGTAACAGGTTCCCTTGCTAGCTCCCCAGGGGAGTCGAGCTGGTTTCTTATATGGGGTGAGGATAGGGGCAGGTCCAGGGCTCGGGCCAGAGGGGTGGCTTAGGTGGTCTGCCCACCCCTTAGGTGGTGGGGTGTGCAGGGCGCATGCGCAGGACCCTGCTTTTGCTCCATGTACCCTGTTCTTGCTCCCAGCTCTTTAAAAGTGGCAGCTGGGTTTTTGGTCTTTTTGTATCTTTCTGTCCATAGTTTGCCTCCAGTGTGCGTTATGCTGCTATTTTTCATCCCATACAGTTTTTTTGTACAATGTTGTGTAGCTCAAGGAGACGTTTGTCCAGGTGCAAGCCCTGCAGCAAAGGGTCCCAGGTGCCAGTCTGTCTCATTTGGGGGTCTGCACAGCTGGCCTGCCTGTCTGTGTCAGTGTGTGGGTCAGCCCAGCTAGGCCTGGTCATCAAGAGATTGTCTCTGGGGCTTCCCTGGTGGCGCAGTGGTTGGGGGTCCGCCTGCCGGTGCAGGGGATGTGGGTTCGTGCCCCGGTCCGGGAGGATCCCACATGTCATGGAGCGGCTGGGCCCGTGAGCCATGGCCGCTGGGCCTGCACATCCGGAGCCTGTGCACCGCAGCACGGGGTCCACAACAGTGAGAGGCCTGCGTACCGCAAAAAAAAAAAAAAAAACATTGTAGCTGGGAGGCAGGAGACGGAGACAGCTAGAGCCCCGGAGCACCAAAAAGCTGATGAGGACCGTTTAAGAAGGAAATGACTGTCTTTTCAACAAGTGTGCTGGGAAAACTGGGTCTCCACATGCAAAAGAATGAAGCTGGACCCTTACCTCACACCAATTGCAAAAGTTAGAATGGATCAAGTACGTAAACACAATACGTAAAACTATAAAACTCTTAGAAGAAAACATAGGACACAACCTTCATGATATTGGGTTTGGCAATGATTTCTTGCATATGAGACCAAAGGCACGGGCAGCAGCAACAACAACCAAAAAAAATTGGACTTCATGAAAAATTAAATTTGTGCATCAAAAAGACACCATTGGGGGACTTCCCTGGTGGCGCAGTGGTTAAGAATCTGCCTGCCAATGCAGGGGACACGGGTTCGAGCCTTGGTCCAGGAAGATCCCACATGCCATGGAGCAGCTAAGCCCATGAGCAGCAACTACTGAGCCCGCGTGCCACAACTACTGAAGCCCGTGTGCCTAGAGCCCACGCTTCTCAACAAGAGAAGCCACCACAGTGAGAATCCCACACACCATAACAAAGAGTAGACCCCCACTCGCCACAACTAGAGAAAAGCCCGTGCACAGCAACAAAGACCCAATGCAGCCAAAAATAAATAAATTCATTAAAAAAAAAAAAAGAGAGACACCATCAGGACTTCCCTGGCGGTCCAGTGGTTAAGACTCTGCACTTCCAATGCAGGGGGTGCAGGTTTGGGGAACTAAGATCCCACATGCCTCGTGGCATGGCCACCCAAAATTTTTTTAAATAAAATTTTCTTAAAAAGACACCATCAACAGAGTAAAAAGGCAACCCAAAGATGAGAGAAAATATTTGCAAATCATACATCTGATAAGGGATTAGTATTAAGAATATAGAGAGAACTCCTAAAACTAATCAACAACAACAACCGAATTCAAAAATGGGCAAAGGGGCTTCCCCGGTGGCGCAGTGGTTGAGAGTCCGCCTGCCGATGCTGCCGATGCAGGGGACGCGGGTTTGTGCCCCGGTCCGGGAAGATCCCACATGCCGCAGAGCGGCTGGGCCCGTGAGCCATGGCCGCTGAGCCTGGGCGTCCGGAGCCTGTGCTCTGCAACGGGAGAGGCCGCGGCAGTGAGAGGCCAGCATACCGCAAAAAAAAATTGGGCAAAGGACTCCGAAAGACGTTTCAGCAGAGAAGATATACAAATGGCCAATAGGAACATTTAAACATGTGCAGCATCCACTAATCATCAGGGAAATGCCAGTCAAAACTACAACGAGGTACCACTCACACCCACTATAAAAAATAATATATTATAAAAATAAGTGTTGACAAGGATATAGAGAAATTGGAACCTTTGTGCATTGTTGGTAGGAATGTAAAATAGTACAGCTGCTGTGGGAAACAGTATGGTGGTTCCTCAAAAACTGAAGAACTACCATGTGATCCAGCAGTTCCACTTCTGGGTCATTTACCCAAAAGAATGGAAAGCAGTGTCTTGAAGAGGTATTTGCACACCCATATTCACAGCAGCATTTTTCACAAGAGCCAAAAGGTGGAAGTAACCCAGGTGTCTATGGGTGGATGAACAGATAAGCAAAATGTGGGCTGTGCATACAGTGGGACATTATTCATCCTTAAAAAGGAAAGAGATTGTGACACGGGTACAGACGAAGCTTGAAGATGTTCTGCGAATTAAAATAAGCCAGTCATAGAAAGACAAATACTGTGTAATTCCACTCATACGAGGTACCTAGAGGAGTCAAATTTAGATGGAGAGTAGAATGGTGGGAGCCCGGGGCTGGAAGATGGGAGTGGGGTACTAGTGTCTAAGGGGTATAGAGTTCCATTTTACAAGACGAGAAAGTTCTGGAGATGGATGGTGGTGACAGCTGCACAACATTATGTATGTGTTTAATACTGCTGAACTGCACACTTAAAAATGATCAAGGTGGGGCTTCCCTGGTGGCACAGTGGTTGAGAGTCCGCCTGCCGATGCAGGGGACATGGGTTCGTGCCCCGGTCCGGGAGGATCCCACGTGCCACGGAGCGGCTGAGCCCGTGATCCATGGCTGCTGAGCCTGCGCGTCCAGAGCCTGTGCTCCGCAACGGGAGAGGCCACAACAGTGAGAGGCCCGCGTACCGCAAAAAAAAAACCCAAACATTTAAGACTATAGGTCACGCACGCATGCACACACGTGGGCGCACACACAAGACATCACAGTCTCACCTTCCCCGAGGTGGGATCCCAAGGCCAAGATCTTCAAAAGGAAGCCCTGTGACCCCACCCTCGGGCCTGTGAAATCTGGATGAGCCCACCCCACCTTTAAGAAACCCTGCTGTGTGAAGTCTCAGGTCCCACAGACAGAGGAGCCAGTGGTCCCTGAAGGGAGCCTACGTGGGCCTTCCATCAGCAGGGCCTCCTGGCATCTGAAGTGGCCGAGGGCAGCTACTCAGGCTGGAGGCCGCCAGAGGTCAGGAACCTGGGGAGAGGTGTCACCACATCCCACTTGTACTCTCCCCAGCAGCCACTACGGGGCGCCCAAGAGCTGCACCTGACCCTGCAGGCACCCCTGCGAGGGGCCCAAGGGCAGAGGCTCACCTGTCCACTCTCTGCCCACTTTCCTGCCGGCTGAAGGGGGCCGGCACCTCCCTCAGGCCCCTTGCCCGAGGGGTGACTTGTTTACTGAGCTTCCTGTGGGGTCTCCAGGTTGGAAAAGGGCCAGAGGCTGGGTGGGATGAAGGGATTGGGGATGGGAGGACCTGGCACTTGAAGACACTGTCCTGAGCCCTTTTTGCATCTCCCGGGGCAGCTCCCAGGGGCTCAGAGAAGCGGCTCTTCAGCAGGATGGTCCCCATCAGGATCCCCGAGCACTTCCGGGTCTACAGAGCATACACCTGTTACTGCCCACTGCACCCCCAAGTGCTCTAGATCGCCCTGGCTTCCAGTTCCCATCAGTATGGCAGGCTGACTTTGCACCCTCCCTCTGCCTCGTAGCTGTATGACAGGTAGCTTAGCTGTCTCCTCCTCCTCCTGGCTTTAAAGTAGGGACAGCGGTAAGAGCACCACTCTGGAGGGTTAACACAGGCGGTGCTCAGCGTGGATGCGGCATTCAGGAGGCCCTCAGCACCCCCATCGTCACGGTCAACATCACTGCCACCTTCTTCATCACCGCTATCACCATCATTATTATGCTGTGACCCCAGGTCCCACCGCTATAGATTTGAACCCTGGGCTGACGACTCCAGAAGCTGCACTGTCACCACCCCAGTGTCTCACGGGTCCTCACTCAGGCCACCCAGCTGGGTGACGGCGGCTAGTGGTGTTGGATGGTGTCCGTGTGCGGCATCTGCTGCCCATCCCCCAGCACCATCCTGGGGGCCCACCTCACAGACAGGTAAGCAAGGCTCGCAGCCTTCCTGGGGCGCCTCCCTCCTCCTCCCAGAGTGGCTGCTTCTGGGCCGGGTGGGGCCAGGTCAGCCTGAAATGTATTGTGTGTAGAAGGGAACCAGCCCCAAAACCAGGAAACCCTCCTTCCGGGCCTGGGCGCGGGCCAGAGTGAGCTGCAGCTCAGGGCCAAGGGACAGGCTTCTCCCTGTGCAGACCCGGCCAGGAGCTGTGACCACTGGCCCTTCCTGCCTGCCCTCTTCTCTCAGGAGAAGGCCCAGCTCACGACAGAGTTCCTGCCTCAGAGGGGCTCCCACCCAGCAGGTCCCGGTGCCACCGCCCCCAGCCGTGATTCCAGACCATCCTCTGGCCTCAGGGAGATAGGCAGATGCCGGCCCTCCCCAGTCTCCGTGAGGCTCAAGGGAGGTCCCAGCTGGCGTGCAGCCCCAGCACGTGGGCCCAGCCTCGGTGACCTGGGCTGTGGGGCCTTGGGCATCGTTACTCGCAGGCTGTCAGAGCCTGGGGGAGCCTGAGAGTGTCTGGCCAGTGTCACGTTCTCTTCTGTTTTACTTTCTTTTGTCATTCTATTTATTTTACCATATGAGATTTTTTCATTGAGGTATAACCTACACGTGGTAGGGAACACAAACCCTGAGCTTCCACCCCCTGGGTTTTTTGTTTTTGTTTTTGTTTTTGTTTCTTGCGGTTCGCGGGCCTCTCACTGTTGGGGCCTCTCCCGTTGCGGAGCACAGGCTCCAGATGCGCAGGCTCAGCGGCCATGGCTCACGGGCCCAGCCGCTCCACGGCATGTGGGATCTTCCCGGACCGGGGCACGAACCCGTGTCCCCTGCATCGGCAGGCGGACTCTCAACCACTGCGCCACCAGGGAAGCCCCTGTTTTTGTTTTTGTTTTCCCCCTGGGTTTTTACATCCATGTTCCCCCAGGCAGGCAGGCCGTGCTGCTGACTGCGCTGGCATTGGGGCAGGTCTGGGTGGCTCCTGGGAGGCCCTCGCGGGCCCCTTCCCCAGTTACAGGCGCAGGCACTCTGGAGGCGGAGTGGGGGGCCAGGCCGGGCTCCCGGACCCCGGCTGACACCCAGCGGAGAGGACTCTGAGGTCAGAGACACCCAAGAACGTCCATCTTCTGGCCCCATCCCTCCGGTGGGGCCGGGCTACAAGGACTGAGCCAAGGACAGGAAAGGAGGCACTTCCGCCCCAGGCACGCACACAGCGTCTAGCTGGCTCATCCTCGTGGACATGCTGCGGGCTCAGCATGCTGGCCACAGGCCACGACGTTCCAGCCAAGCCGGTGGAGTTTCAGGTTCAAAGCAAGCAGGCTGCAGAGAGCAGGCAGCAAGGCCCACCTTTACCCCCCGGGCCAGGCCTGCCGGGGGCGGACACCGGGGTCTGGCTCCAGGCTGACCTCTGTCCTGGGCCCCGCCATCCTGAAGGGGCAGCACAGTGATTAAGGCTGAGACCTGGGAACTGGGCAGGCCTGTTTTCTAGTGCCGACTCCCCGGCCCCGGCCCCTCTCCTTTTTTTTTTTTTTTTTTAAAGATTTTTTGATGTGGACCATTTTTAAAGTCTTTATTGAGTTTGTTACAATATTGCTTCTGTTTTATGTTTTGGTTTTTGGCCATTAGACATGTGGGATCTTAGCTCCCTGACCAGGGATCGAACCTGCACCCCTTGCATTGGAAGGTGAAATCTTAACCACTGGACCGCCAGGGAAGTCCCCCATCTCCTTTCTCAGCCTCAGCTGCCCCATCAGAAGGTCGAAGCTGTTCTCCCTTCCCCCATGGGTGGAGGGGAGCATTCAACAGGACCGGGCAGCTGGGGGCCTTGTACACCTGCAGGCGGGCACAGACCTCGGGAGGGAAAGACCACTCTTCCACCCACCCCTTTACTGCTGTGCTCTTCAGTGGAAACGGGTACTGCGGCCTATCTGTCTGTCTGTCTGGGAGGTGACCTTGGACCGGCTCTTCCTGCCCTGGGAGGAACCGGCAGCATGTACAGCGCAGGAAACTGAGGCCAAGGGAGAGGAAGTGGCTCCCCCCATTCACGGAGTTAGGATGCAGGGCAGGGCTTGAACCCAGCCTCGGGCTCTGGGGGTGGAGGGGTGGGACGCAGCGCAGCCAGGATGGGCCCTTGTGCCGGCGGAGAGGACCCCCCCGCCCCGCCCCCCCGCCCAAGCTGAGCCCTAAGGAGGGTTAATGGTGGGCTTTCAGGCACGGAGCACTCAGAAGTGGCGGTTTGGAGGTCCTTCACCTCCCTGCTCTGCCCTGGGGACACCCAGCAGGGGGCCCGGGTGGACAGGCCTGCCTGTGGGGCCCAGCCCAGCCTCTGAGCACCAGGCAGCCGAGCATGTCAGCTGCTGCAGAAACATGCCCAGGGACAGAGGTTTGCTGGGCCTGGAAAACCCAGGTGGAGAGTGACGGAATCCAGATTCCTGCCCCGCGTGAGCAGGCGCGGCCCGGGCTTGTCCGGCACAGCCCGGCCCCACAGCTCCTCTGGGCTCTGGGCAGCTTCTCTGCTCCCTGCCCAGCTCCACAGGCTCTCTGGGACTCTGAGGCCCCAGGATGTCCTGAAGGGCCCAGCCAGGAGGCGCCGCCCCCCCCGACCTGCTGTGACCTCGAGCAGGTGGCCGTGCAGGCCGGGACGCTGTCCTGGGCCCCCGGGCAGGCACGGGCCCTGCAGCGTTCAGGACGGGTGACCCGTGTCCTCGGGGAGCTCCTGGCCTGGGGAAGAGGACAATTAATGTCTCATCTCAGGAAGGTCTGGGGCAGTGGGTCTCATCCCAGGACGGTCCCCCCAGGACATACTGACTGTCCGGCTGACTGCCCTGCCTGGGGGAGGGGAGGGTGCTACTGGCCGCTAGTGGGTAGAGACCGGGATGCTGCTGAACACCCCACGGTGCCCAGGAGGGCCCTGCAGGGAGGCGTCCGGCCCAGGATGCCAATGGGGCATGGTCTAGGGCTCTGAAGGGCAACGGCCCAAATGAGGGGGCCGTAGGTCAGGTGGTCAGGGAAGGCCTCTCTGAGGAAGGGACGCTGTCACGCAGGGACCAGCCCTGGGAGGTGCCACCCCTTCACACTGGTCACCCCAGAGCCCCTGCAGCCTGCGGAGAGGAGGCCCAGAGGCTCGCTCTCCAGTGGGGGCGGGGAAAGGCAGGCCGAGGATTCCAGAAGGTAGAGGGAGGCCTCTTACCACACCACCCGGCCCCAGGCTCCCTGCTCCCGTAGCCTCGGCCACATTCCTCCCCCTGGGTGGGCAGGGGTGGGCTCTCGGTGCATTCCGGTGGAGATACCGGAGGCCCTGAGGGCGGCCTGTGCCAGCCTCCTGCAGGGCCCGGACGGCCTCCTGGCAGGCTCTGCCCCGCTCGGCTTCCCGGGGCTGGGGCCTCGCTGACGATGCCTGGGGTCAGCTGTTGCTACAGAGCGCGTGGGCACATGTCCAGCCAGGAGCAAGCCCTCGGGACGGGGACTGAGCAACCTTGCAGATAAGGTCAGGACTGACCAACCCGGCAGCCTCCTGACCCCTGACCAGCAGGCTGGGTCGCACAGTGCCTCGGGGTCACAGCGCTGGTGACAGGCAGCGTCCACATAGCCCCTCTGATCCCCAGTCTCCCGTCTGTAAAATGGGCTTTTGTGAGCATCAGATCAGGCGCCCGCCCAGCGCCAGCGCAGGGCACCAGAAACGGCAGCTCCCTAAAGCCCCACTGGGTTTGTGGCACAGAGACATGGTGGCGCCGAGGGACTGGGGCCAAAGCCAGGCAGGAGAACACGATCAGCCCCATTGGCTCAGGGGCCCAGAGAGGTTGCGCCTCTGACCTGAGATCACGCAGCAAGCCCTGGATGGAGCACGGAGGCAACAGGAGACCGGGCTCCCAGGGAGGGGGTGACTCGCAACTCCCAGGCTTCACCTCCCTCACTACCACCCCCGGGGGGGGGGGGAAACCCAGCCACAGAGCCCCTCCGAGAAGGAGACTGTGCTCTCAGGAGACCCTACCGCTGCAGAGCCCAGCACGAACCTTCCCAATCTCCCGTGTTTACATTCCTCTAGGAAATATCTCCCCAGGAGAGCTGAGGACCAATGTTTTGTAAATGTTGAAACTTGAGGCAAACAGAGGCCTGGAGCTGAGCCCACCCACCGTCCCTACCTCTCCACACCGGCAGGGGGAGCCCCCAGCGGGGGTCCTGGAGGGGACCGCCAGAACGGAGCCCTGGGCGGCGGGACGGGGCTCAACCGGTGGTTCCTCCGCGGGCCCACCTTTCCATACTCTCAAGCCCTCCTTTTATGAAATTGGGGTGACAGGAGACGGAGGTGGTTGGGTGTCACTTGCATCTGAAGCACTGGTGGCCCTGGGGGAGCCCCAGTACTTGGCGGGTTTCGCGGTCAGGCCCCGAGGCACGAGCCTGCAGGCTGAGCTGCGTGTGACCCAGGGCCCCGTGGACGCTCGGGGGAGACAGGGTGAGTCAGTCTCCCGTTTAGGGTTGAGTGTCTTGGGCTCCCCGCAGCCCTAAACACGGGCCTGCGCCTCCCCGGCGCTCGCGGGAAGCACGGGACGAGCTGGCTGTGTGATGGGAGCGGTCCAGCACCCAGAGGCAGCCCTGCCTCGGCCATCTCCACCTGCCGTCACCTGCTCCCGCCTCCGCTGCGCTCTGCCCGCTCAGCGAGCCTTGTGGCCCAGGCGCACCCCGAACTGCCGGCTCCCGGTTCCAGCGGCTTCTTCAAAGAGTCCGCCTGCCAGGCTCAGAGCTGCGGCGGGTGTGGAGCAGCTCACTCCCGCTCGCCCACTGATGGGCATCTGGGCTGCTTCCGCCTTTTGGCTGCTATGGAAAGCGCCGCCACAGACGTTGTGCACGGGATCGCTGTGGATGCACCCCCAGAAGTGGGGGTGTGGACCCCCGGGGGGACGCCGTGTTTCCTCTCAGGAAGCACCACACTAGGTCCACAGGCGCACCATCTGCGTCCCCGCCGGCAGCGTAGGGGACCCGACTTCCTTCATCCCGGCCCGCACTTGTTACTGTCTGATGTTTTCACTCTGCGCTGTGGCCCTCAGGCCGCACGAGAGAAGCAGGGCCCTGGGCGCTGAGCCCTCCCCCTGTCGGCCGGCCCTCCCCCCTCTGGGGCCTCCAGGCCAGTGTGAAGGCCATGGGGCACAGGTGTCCCAGCATCCAGTCACAACTGCCCAGCACCTGCTCGGCACGGGGCTCAGGACATAAGATAAATAATAAGATAATGAAATGAAATAAATAAAAATATTAAATAGTCATTGAATGAAGGAAGGAAGAATGTACGCCCGGAGCTGGGCTCCGTAGGGTGGCCCAGAGCTGGGTGGGAGAAGATTCCTGGTGGAAGGTATGGGTCGTGCAAAGGTCCTGTGATGCGAGGGGGCACTTAGACTTTGTAAGGAGGCCAGTGAGGCTGGAACGCTGGGGGCAACAAGGGGGCGAGAGGCAGCTTGACGGCCTTGGAAGCTGCAGGGGCGGGGGCGGGGGCACTGGAGAGTCTCCAGCAGAGGCACACAGGGCATTTTGCCTCTGAAAGGCCACCTGAGGTGACGGAGAGAGGAGCGACCCCTTGTCACAGCTGGGGGCCCCAGAGTGGGTGGCTCTCAACCCCCGGGCAGCCTCCAGGCCAGGGCTCCCCAGGGCCCCAGCTCACCCCCTCCCGCTCAGCGCTGGGGAAGATGTCGCAGGCTCCTGCCAGCCCAGGGGATGTGCCAGTCTGGACCACAGAGGACGGACAGGGCAGGTGCTGCCCCAGGCCTCCTGCTCCAACCCGGCCCTGGCGGCCTGGCAGCCCTTGCCCTTCTACTGCATCCCGTTGGAGCACATCCTGGACAGACAGACAGCTGTCAACCCCTCACCCTGTTGCCTCACCCTTCCTGGGCCACAGCGCCACCCGAGCCTCAGTTTCCCTGAGAGCCTGCCGGTAAGATGCGCACACGCGCCACGGGCCAGGGGCCCCCACGCTGCCCTCGGGCCTTTGGCTCGGGGGAGGCACAGAGGGTCATCTGGGCCCACCCCGCCTCCTCTGCTCACCTGAACAGCCGGGTGACAAGAGTCCCTGCCCTCCCACGCTGGCCTGAGGAGTGGCTGCACCCAGCACCATGTGGGCCCTTGTCCCCCTCTGCCCGTGGCCTGGGGCCTCCCCGGGCCGCAGCCCCGACGTGCAGGCAGTGGACTGTGGTGCCCCCCTGGACGAGGTAGACTCCACCTCCACTTGCCGTGTCCCAGGGCCGTGTGGCAGCTCAGAAGCCCAGGAGAGCTGTGTCATCCCCAGCCGGCCCACTCCCCAGCCCAGCCTGCAAGGGCCACTGGGACCCTGCGGCCAGAGCTTCCCAGGTGGGCAGACAGGCCTGGCAGGCAGGCAGTGGCTCTGCCACCACTGCTGCTGCAAATCCTTCTCCAAAGGTCCCAGGAGACACGGAGGAGGGGTGCCCTAGGGCTGCCCAGAGTAGCGGAGCTCAGCAGATCTAGGGCAGCAGATGGCAGGAAGACAGAGACACCGAGAGACCCAGACAGACAGACAGAGGTAGGGAGACAGAGGGACAGAGCCAGAGAGAGGGTAACCAGAGAATGAGAAGCCCAGAGAAGAAAGTCAGAAGAGAGAAAGGTAGGGGTGCTGGAGGGAGAGGAAGAGGGCTGGGGAGCGGAGTCAAGGCGGGGGGCTGAGTCCCAGCGGGGCCCGGGTGTGGCACGGGGACCCCGGTGCTGCTCTGGGTGGCGGGGGGCCGCCCGGGAGGAGGAGGCCACTTGCTGAGGGCCAGTGGCCTGGCTGGTCAAGGGCAGAGCAGGGGCTGCTGGCCTTAAGCCCCACAGGCAGGGAGAGGGCCGTACCTGGTGTGGTTTGGGTGGTGCTGGGCAGGGCAGGCTGCCCTCGAATCTCATGGCTCTTGCCGGGGCGGCAAGCCCCCCGTGGTTCATCATGGGGCCCCCAACCAGATGCCCCAGAGCTGGCGAGGGGCTCGGACTGACGTGGCTCCCTTTAGGGGACTGCGGGCCCGGGAGGCTGCGGCCATTCCAGCCACTCCCCGTGTGGGCCTGCTCTGGCCCGGGGCACCGCCCCGCACCCCTGCCCTTCCCGTGGGATCAGATTCCGCCTGGGCAGTGAGTCCTCCTGGCCATATAAGGCTGTCTGTGGGTACCTCTTGGAGAAGCTGCAGAGCCCTCACCCCGCGGGAACAATTTGGCCAGGCCCCAGGGACCGAGGCAGGGGAAGGGGCCTGCTGGAGATGGGTCCTGTGAAGGAGGAGGGCAGGGGCGACCCAGGCCCGCAGGTGCCACCCCCTCCCTCTGTGCTGGGCACCCCCCCCCCCGCCCCTCACCTGTTTCCCCCTCAGGGCTGCCCAGTCCGGAGTACAGAGCAGGGAGGTGGTGAGCATGGGGGTGGGGGAGTACTAGGGGCCAAAGGTCAAGTAGGATAAAAAAATGACACTGCAGAAATGTTGGCCCCATGGGTGTCCGATGTGCACGCTGCAGTCCCGCATGGAGGATGCCATGATTGATGCAATGTCTTTACCGTCTTCCAGGGTCACCCCACGTGCTCCCCACCACACATCCGCGATCAGGAAGCCCGGACCCCCAATTTCACACCCCAGCAAGGTGCTGGGAGGCGCCCTGATGGTGCCCTTCTTCAATGGAGGTGCCTGGGTCTGGGGTCCTAAGAGCAACCTCACTACTGAACCATCCCCTCCCTTCGCTCTCTGGAGATGGTTGGATCTCCAGGGAGGTCCCAGGCCCCCTCCCCGGGGGTTCCTAGGGCCCCCTACCTGGTCCACCCCCTCCGCTGAGGCTGGGGCCTGAGATGTGCTGCTGAGATTTGCCCCTCAAGCCCAGGGCCGGGTTGGGGGTGCCCGGTGAGCCAGGGAGGGGAGTGATGTCTTGCAGGGATGCAGACACCTGGGCGCATCACAGTTGGCAGCCCCTCCCTACACCCCCTTCCCCAGCAGGCGCTGCCTCTCCTTCCAGCTCACAGACCCTGGGCTGGGAAGGGGCCCTGGGGCACAGCCGGGGAGGCTTCTCCTGGGAACCCGAGGTTTCCTCCAAACGCCTCCCAAAGTCACAGGGCCCTTCACAGCCTGGATGGACCTGCGGGGGGTGAACCCCAGAGGCCATTCCCTCGAGCAGTGGGCACTCTCTGGGCACCTCCTCTTCGCCAGGCCTGGGGCTAGGGAAAGGCAGGACACAGGTGGGATTGGATTTAATAAAATGAACGCACCTGAGAAAGCAGGCCAGGCGCATACCTGATGGCTCTCTGGGGCGGTGCCTAGAGGCCCAGGTGGTCAAACAAAGGGGCAGGGGCTCTGTTGTGTCCTGCGCAGAGGGAATAAGGCCAAAGTCCCCATGAGATAGAGGGGGAGGGAAGGCTGGAGGCTCTGCCAACCGGCCAGACAGGCGGGGTGTAGTTGAGAGGCCCCACAGGGCCCAGGGAGCTGCGGTGAGGGGCCTGGCTGTTACCCTAAAACAAGCAGAAGCCAGTTTGGCCTGGGAGGAGATGGGGTGAGGCACGTGTGCCAGCCAGCGCCCAGCCCCAGCAGCCACCCAGCACCCGTAGCTCTTACTGCAAGGGTTCCAGCCCACAAGGTGACCGGCCGGATTCCTTCCAGCTTGCGGTGTACTTCGCAAAACCTGGCGTCCCCATGTCAGCGGGGCGGGGCTTCCCCTACACTCAGCGGGAGCTGGACTCTGGGCTCCTGGCCGGTCAGGGCTCTCTGCTCACGGACAGCATGCTGACCACCCCATGGGGAGTCATGAAGCCCCACATGTCTGAGCATCCTGGGTTCCTGTGCTTTCTATAGGGCCAGGCCTGCCTGCCTAGGACACCAGTTGGGAAGGAGGTGAGCTGAGTGGGAGACAGGAGCTTTGGGGAACCTCCGTGGAGAGCCCAGGACCCGGGGGGCTGGCCAGCCTGCGTCTCGTGGCACTGGGCACACCTAAGCCTGTCTGTGCCCCCTCCAGTATAAAGCCCCCCCATCAGGACACCCGAGGCTCAGGCCTGCAGTGGGCACCCTGGGGGCTGGCCTATGAGCTGGGCACACAGCAGGCAGAGGTGGACCCTCCGGAGCTCCAGGCTCAGAAGGTTCCCAGAGGGGGGCCCTTGGCTGGGCAGCATGGGGTCAAAGCCGTCCGCTCCTCGGGGTCAACGCCAAATCTGGTGGCCTCCAAGCTTCCCCAGAGCTCATGCCCTAGAGGCCTGGAAGGGCCCAGAGGTGGCCCAGCTGGGGCCACAGGCAGCGGGGAGACGCTGCTCCTTCAGGAGCATCAAGGGGCCTGGCCCCAGACCCTCCTCCACCGGGAATGCTGGGCTCCAGCCTGGCCCCAGCCTTCTGGTGCGCGTTCAGCTCATCGAGGCCTGTCCTCTGCCCTCTGGCCTCCAGCCCTTCCAGGGGACCATGCCAGCCCAAGGCCAGGGAAGAGTTCTGGGCTGAGCAATGGCCCAGAGGCCCCGGAACTCTCCCGGCCCCAGACCAGCTGGGTTTACAACCTTCTAATGAGCCCTCCTCTCAGCTGGGAGTCCTCAGGGCGCCCAGCTGGGCTGCGTCCTCCCCTCCATAGGACTGGGCTGGACCCGGGCTGCCAGGGCCCCCAGCATCAGCCTTGCTGCCTGCCCTGTGGATGGACGGATGGGGGACATGTTCTCACCAGCTGGGCTCCCTGGAAGGTATCAGAGCAGCCCTGGGGGAGGGAAACGCGGCCTCAGATATTCCAAACCACAGCCTAGCCTCTCCTGAAACCTCTTCCTGCCGAGACAGACCGTCCCAGTCACGAGCAGAGAGCTCGGGGCTTCCTCCTCCCACGCGGCTGCACGGACCCACTTCCACAGTGCAGCTTCTCCCAAGAGAGGGGACTCCGGAACAGGCGGTCAGGCACAGCCATCGGTTATAATTGTGACGCGATGACGAGGCTTGAGTGCAGTGAGGGGCGCCCCACACAGCTGCTCCCCGAGAGGTTACAGTTACGGCTCGGGCTGAGGCAGGTGTGCCCATGGCCTGGCCTGCTGGTCCCCACAGCTGCCCTGCAGATGGGGCTGAGCAGGGGCTCCTGGGGATGCCTAGGAGTTGGGGCAGTGGCTCAGGTGAGGGCCGCTGTCCTGAGGGCAGGCTCCCCTGGCCCAAGCCACACGGCAGAGGCCATAACCCTGGTCTCAGGGGGAATTGGCCAGACCCCCTACCTAGGTCCAGGAGCACCTCTTCCCCACTCAGGCTGCCACCTGTGCCCGACCTCCCATGGGTCCCAGGGCTTCTGTTACCCTGGGGCTGGGTGGGGAGGGGCTCTGGGTCTGGGGTCTGCCCTCGGGGCATGTCCAGAGCCTAGTAGGACAGAGGCGGTCAGGCTGCCTCTGTGGCCCTCCCCCATGAGCTGAAGCCAACCCACTACCCACCTCCCACCTCCCAGGACTGAGCATCTCTCTCCTGGATTTAGGGCAGAGGCTGGGGCAGGGCAGCCTGCTTGGGGGGTGGGGGGCACTACCTCAGGGCCCCATACCCAAAAGGTGCCCAACACGTGCGAGAGGAGAAAATGAATGCCAGTCCAACTCCCTCTCCCTTGCTAACCACACGCTCTTGACTGACCCCCGACGTTGGAAACTGACCCCCAGTTTCCGAATTCATAAGTAGGAAAGGCAGCTGGGTGGCCCAGGAGTCAGAGCAAGATGGGAGATGCACTCGCTAGGCCATTTGGAAATGACTGGCTGGAAATGTGAGGCGGGAAATGGGTCTCCCGCCCCCAGCCCCGCTGACGACCTTCCCCTAGAACCACCACCGGCCAAGAGGTCAGTGTGTAGCCCGACTGGAATAACACCTCCATCCTCCATGCCGCCCACTCCTGCCCCAGCTGGGACGCATAAGCTGGCACCAGGTGTGGGCAGAGTGGGCACCTCGCCCAGCCCCTTTCACCACATTCTCCTCTGCCCACTTCACCCACCCCCTCCCCCCAGGCCCGGGCCACCAGTTGCTCTGGGGCAGCTGTCTGCCTGGAAGTAGCTCGGCCAGGATTAACCCTCCCCGTGCTGGGCGCATTCTCGGGCAGCGGCCCCTCCCTCCCGCCTGCTCTCGGATGGCGGATGACTGGCCCCTAGGAGGCTCAGAGGGCTCCCACCCCTCACCTCTAACCGCTGGTCCCTCCACGGAGGTTGGGAAGCCGACCTGGGGGGGTGGAGGGTGGGAGGTTGCCAGCCCCAGTCCCCAGGCTGACAGGTCCCCAGCTGTCAAGGGGGTGCCGGGGGCCAAAGTGCTCTGCTGTGATGTGCGTGACAGGGGACCTCTGGGCAGTAGGGAGGGTGGGGCGGGGTCAGGTCAAATCCCCCATCTGGAAACCCTGCTACTGCCCAGAGGCGGCTCTCCGGCTGCTCCTCCCACGGGATCATAAATTAGCTGGTGAGCTGGCCCGTCTGCGTGGGGGACTCAGGATTCCAGCATGGCCTGTCGCCCCTCCCCCACCTAGAGCCTCTCTGGCGGGGAACCACCTCTCCTCCCCCTCCCCCAGGTGGAGTTACGGAATTTCCTGGGAGTAGGGGGAGAGGAGAGGGGAGGGGGAGGGGAGAGGGGAGAGAAGAGGGAGGGTCATCCCGCTGCCTGTTTCTCAACTCCTAGAGAAGCGGCAGTCCAGCCCCTTGGGAGTCGGATTCGCAGGAGGCCAGGGGACAGCCAGGAAGATGTGGCTAGTGGCGCAACCTTCCGGGAACAGCTGCTGGGGCAGAGCTCCCACCGGGACCAGCTGGCTGCCACCCCACACATTTACTCGGCTCCCCAGGACTGTCCAGGGGGTCTCAAGTGGGACAGACACCCAGCTGGCCTGGCTCATAGACCCGGGGGGAGCTGCCCCATCAGGGCTTCCCTTGAGCCCGATCTGGGCCAGGAGCTGGAGGGGAGGAGACCCAGTGGCCGAAGCCACCCAAACGCAGAATCAGCTGGGACACAATCCTGAGTCAGGCCTCTACGTCCAACCCCATTTCCCCAGCGTCCTTGAGTGCCTGCCCTGAGCAGGAGGGTTCCACTGGCAGACAGAGATAGTGGGGTCCACAGTGCCCCAAAGCAGGGAATCCCCAGGCACAAGGGTCAGCGCCCACCTGGCCCTGCAGCCCCAGCACCCGCAGGTGCTCAATAGATGTCCTCCTTCACAGGCAGCCTTCCTGGCACCCGCGGAGCCCTGGGCATCCTCCCTTCACTGCAGGGGCCCCATGGGGCCAGTCCCTCCTGATACACCTCCCTATTTTAGAGTATTTTTGAGCCAAACCCTGGGTAGGCAGGGGTCGGGTGGGATGGAATCTGACATGGCCCCCCCAGAAAGGCATGGAGTCCCTAATCAGGGTCTCCCTGTCCCTCGGCAGATCAGATTCCCTCGCTACTACCGCCACTCACAGCTGACGGAGAGCACCTTCCCACACACCTGCTGGATGGGGCAGATATGGGGGCCAGTATGAGGGGTGAAAAACCAAAAACCGGCCAGGGAGAGGCAGCGCTGCGCTCCGGAGTTCACCCCCTCAATCCCGGGGGGACCCCAGCGATCGGACTCCCAGGCCGCGGTCGCTCGGGTCGCTCTGCCGGTTCTGGGGTTGCGGGTGGGGCCGGGCCGGGCCGTGGATGGGGCAGATGCCGGGGCTGGACCCGGAGCGAGCGTGCCTGACTCCCGGCCGCGGCGCCAGACCTGGGGCCGCCGGGGGCGCTCGGCCGCCGAGAGGTGCCCGAAGTTAGGGAAACAAAGAGCGGAGCCGCTGGACGGGGAAGAGCGGGCCGGCGCGCCCGGGGCCTGGGTGCCCGAGGGCGCGAGGGGGCCGCTTGGGACCGGGAGCCACGCCCCGGGGGCCGCCGCGGCGTCGCGTTCCCACGGCCCGGCCCGAGGCCAGCAGGTGTCCCTTCCGAGAGGCCGGCCGGACCGGGGTCCCAAGGGTTAAGGCGGCCGGCAGCCCCTCCCCCCGGCCTCCCCCGCCCCCTCCCCGGGGCGCGGGGCTCGGGCGCCCAGGCGGGCCGGGGCGGGGCCTGACGTCCGCGGGCGGAGCGAGCCGAGTCGAGCCGGGCCGGGCCCCGCGCTGCAGACCCGCCAGGCTCCAGCCTCGCTCGCCGTCCCCGGAGCTGGAAGATGGCGAAGCCGGGCGCGCGGCCCCGCGGTTCCCGGGGCCCCGCGCCGCTGTTGCTGGCCGGGCTGGCGCTGCTGGGCGCGGTGCGGGCGCGGGAGGCAGCGGGCAGCGGCTTCAGCCTGCACCCGCCCTACTTCAACCTGGCGGAGGGCGTCCGCATCGCCGCCTCCGCCACCTGCGGCGAGGAGGCCCCGACGCGCGGCGCCCCGCGCCCCACCGAGGACCTCTACTGCAAGTTGGTGGGGGGCCCCGTGGCCGGCGGGGACCCCAACCAGACCATCCAGGTGAGCGCGGGCCGCGGGTCGGGCGGGCCAGGCCGGGGTGGCGGGGACGCCGGCGCGGGGCACGCACCGGGCTCGGACTCCGGAACTCCAGCCCGACTCGGCGAGGAGCCCCAGGGGCCGCGGAGAAGCCAGGTACGGACCGAGGCCCCCGCCGCCCGTCCCTACGCCCCGTTTCCGCCTTTCGGCGGACGGAAGGGACCCCAACTCGGCCCTTCGGGCTCAGCCAGAGACGTGCGCGTGTCCCAGGGAAGGCGGCACGCAGCGGACCCGGGCGCGGCCGGCACCGCTCGAGTTCGGCGGCGGCGGCTGGCCGGAGGGGAGGGGCTGGTGCCTGGTCCCCGGCGGCCCCAAGTCCTGGGATCCCGGCGAGGGCGGGACTTGGCCTCCCCGGCCGGCTGCCTGTGGGATGGGGGCGGACCACTCCGCCTTCCCCCGGGACAGGCTGGAACCTGCTGGCGACGGGATGGGACGGGGATGGGGCGGGAGGGGCCAGACAGAGCTCTCGCTCCCGCGGGTCTGGGGAGTCGGTGGGACCCTCAAGGTGGGAGGGGGACAAACGGAGGGACTTTTAACTGAGGAAGGGAACACAGACCGGCTGCCGCTCTGCCTGGGGCGATAGGGTCTGTCCCAGAGGCTCCCTGCCACCCCGTGCTAGGCCCATCCTCCCACCCCTGCCAAACCTGAGGGAGAGTCTGGGGGCCCCAAGGCTGTTGTAACCTGAGCCTCAGCCTCCGGGGACTCGCTGCCACCTTTCCGGTAGGAGAGGCTGGGGGAGGGAGGAGGTAGTTGGAGAGTAGAGTGATGGGGTGGGTGATGAATGAGGGAGCCTCAGCTGGGGCCCCTTCCCTGCCGCCTGCCCCACCCCACCCCCCAGGGAGGGAGGAGTACGAGGGGGCCCTGGTGCAGCAGAGCCATCCGGGACAGAAATGTCACCTCCCGCCGGTTCCTGGACCCATGATCTCCTCAACGCCCTGTACAGCTGAGCAGGAGGTCTCAAGCCCACGTTTCAGGTGGGGAAACTGAGGCCTGTGAAGCCCCAAAGCCAGACCAGGATCTGGGTGGGGTGAGCGGGGCGACCTGAGACCCCAGCACGGGCCCTTAGCGCTTCTGGGTGACATCAAAGGGGACAGGTGGAGGAGAGGCGCTGGGGGAGGGGTCTCCAAAGCTGCTCAGAGGGCCTGGTCAGCCCTGGCCACCCCCCCCCCCCCCCCCCCCCCCCCGCCGCCTAGATGCTCAGCTGGGATTCCGCAGTTAATCAGCCCAGGCTCCACGCCATCTCCTTGTTGGAGAGAGGCGCCCTGTTGCCCACCTGTGCTGCCTGGCCCAGGCCCTTGAGGAGGGGCAGCTGCGTGGATCCCTGAGGGAGGGGTCATTTATTACCACCTCCTGGTGCTTAAAGGAGCCGCACAGGAGCTGGTGGCCTGGGGTCAAAGGCCTTCTCCTTAGCTGTGTGGCTCCCCCCCCAGCCTCAGGCTCCTCATCTGTAAAATGGGAACAACACGAGGGCCGGCCTCACCCGAAGTTGTGAGCTTGGCCTGAAGGGCTGGGGAAGCTGTCCGTCACACAGTGACCACTTGGCAAGTGGCAGTGGCTGTGCATGGCAAGCGAGGGGGCCCTGAGTGAGCACTTCAGCCCTGCCCTCGCAGCTCCCAGTCTGGCAAGTTGGAGCTGAAGCCTCTCTTTGAAACTCTGTAGTGCTCAGCCATCGCACCCCTGTGCTGAGGCTGCCAGGGCAGAAAGGCCAGCCGGAAAGACTGAAGGCCCACCTCAGTCGAGTTGCTGGACCCACTGGAGCCTCTGCCCTGTCCTCTTGGGGAATGGGATCAGCTCACCGCCCTGGCTTCCTGTTGGGTTGGTGTTTGGGCCTTGCCCACAGACGCTGGAGCTGAGTGGCCAGGCGCACCTCTCTGTCCCAAGAGCCCAGTCTTGTGGGTGGGTCAGGGAGGACGTGGGCCCAAGGCTGCAGGCCAGCAGCTCCCAGGGCCCCCTGGGGGAGATAGGACAGAAGCTGGCCGGGGTCATGCCACCTGGGGTGTGGGGTGAGCCCTCATGGGCATCGGGGCAGCTAGGGCAGGCAGAGGGCTCCTTGGGAGTCTGGCCCTGCGACTTCAGGTGGGCATCGGAGGAATTCCGTGCTGGCCCAGCCCCACAGGGGAAGTCGGGGGCTCGGCTGCCGGCGTGGTGACTCACTGGGAGGGGAAGTCCTTATCACTGCTCCTTGCTTCCTTGCTCTGTTCCTGGCAGGACCCTCTGCAGCAGAGGGGCGGAGAGAGGCTGCTTTCCCCAGCCCCATCCGCCAGGCAGAGAGGTCGGCAGCGACCACGTCACCGAGCAGTCCCGCTGCGGCCACATGGGCAGTAGAGTCGTCATCTTCCCCTGATTCTCTGGGTGGACGTGAGCAGACACGTCCCTTGGCTCCCTTGACCAAGGGAGCCTTCTTTGGAAGGCCCACCCCAGCCAGATGGCCCTACCCACCACCTCTGAGAAGCCCCCCAGCTCCGCCAGGCCCCAGACAGCCCCCACGCACGTGCTTAGCGCTCTCGGTGAGCCTCTCTGAGCCCCTCCTCTGCTCACCCTCTGGCCGCTCCCACAGGTCTGGGAGCCGGAGCCCGGGTTCCAGTTTGGGGTTCAGCGTTTGAGCTGGTAGTATGGCCTGCACAGATGGTACCCCTTTTCTGGGTGTCCTCCATTGCTCCAGCCCCTCGGCGTGGCACCTCTGGGTGGTGGCCTCAGGGACACAGTTAAGAACGAGGCAGGTGCGCCTCCCCCCGCCCCCCAGGAGGCAGTAAATGGAGAATTGCTAATAGCCAGACGATTCCACGTCTCCCGCGGTAGAATAAATAAAGCGCAGTGATGGGAGTTGTGGTCTGGAGCTCTGGGGCTCTGCTGAGGAGGTGACAGCTGAGCTGGAGGACAAGAGATCAGGTGCCAAGGCCCCAGGCAGGAGCAGGGTAGAGATGGGGTCAGCCAAAGCGCCCAGCACGAGGGGTCCTGGGAGCCCCTGGGTGGGAGGCTCGGTGCCTGAGTCTGCTGCCTCGTGGTCTCTCCATCCCGGGCGCACCGTGGAAGCCAGGAGCACACATGTCCGCGCCATGCGTGTGTGGAGGCTTGGGGGCCCTCTGTGGCTGCCGGGCCTGGGAGTGGGGCAGGGCATCTCCCACGCTCCCACCTCTGACTCCTAGGACAAGGTCTGGCCCCCTGGGAGGCTGGGAGGGGTGGAGTGGCCGCTTTTCCCAGACGTGGCCTCTCTGGGCCTCAGACAATGCCAAGTCTCCGAGGGCTGCCTTTGTGTGCAGAGGGACAGCAGGTCTGGTTTCCTCTGGGGTGGGAGGTTGGGCCTCCCCTGGGCCAGCAGCCAGGGCCCAGCTCTGCCTCTGCCCCCGCCCCCGAAGCTTCCAGCGCCTACTCCTCGGCCATGGGGACAGCAGGCCAGGATGATGCTGGGAGCCCCCTCTCTCCCCTCAGAGGGCAGGGCCCCGGCAAGGGGCTGGGCCATGACAGAAGCAGCTGCCAGGCCCCGTGTGGGATCCGTCAGTCCTACAGTGGCCGAGGCAGGTGCCAGCATCGCCCCCACTCTTCACCCCGGGGCGCTGAGGCTGCCGTGACCTGGCCCGGTCCCAGGGCTCGGAAGTGGCAGAGCCAGGAGGTCCAGGCCTCGTCTGCTGGCTGCCCGCGTGCCTCCACTCTGGGGCCTGTCCCCACAGGCCGCTGAGATGGCTTAACTCCACCTGTCTGGAGACCCTAATCCAGATGGGCCTGGGTGAGAGCCTGGTGGAGAGGTTTGGGGGATGATGAGCTGGTGGAGGTCGGGAGGGGCTCACATCGGGCCTGGGCCTTCTGGCTGTAGCCCCACCTTCCTTTCTCTTTAGGTCCCCCCCAGGCCCCATCCTGCAAGAGCCCTTCTGAAGCCCCCTGCAGTGGCTGGTGGTTGAGGGGCGGGGGTGGGCGAGAAACGTGTGACTTGCCCCTTGACCGGGCTCTTACCCCCTCAGCTCCAGCTACATTGGCTTTCTTGCTGTTTACTCCTTGTTTGCTCTTCCTGCCCCAGGGCCTTTGCACAGCCAGCCCCTCTGCCTGGAGCACACCCGCCCCCTTATGGTGTAGGCCTCAGATGCCACCTTCTCAGGGAGGCCCGCCATGTTTTCCCACCTGCAGCGGGTGCCCTGCTCCCTCCTTGCTCTCCTGTTTCCTCTGTAATGGGTGTGATCATCTCTCACATGAACCGTATCCCAAGTTGAGAATCATATTTGCTCTCAGTGTGTACTTGCCAGGTGAATGAGTGACTGGCGCACAAGGGTCCACAGATTGGGGGTGCGGCCAGTGTGATGGGGTGGGAGGGTGACCAGAGGGGTAAGGAGTCCCAGCCCTTCTTGTCCATCTGACCGCCCCTTCCCCTACAGGGCCAGTACTGCGACATCTGCACAGCTGCAAGCAGCAACAGGGCACACCCTGTGAGCAACGCCGTTGACGGCACGGAGCGCTGGTGGCAGAGCCCACCGCTGTCGCGTGGGCTGGAGTACAACGAGGTCAACGTCACCCTGGACCTGGGCCAGGTAGAGTCCCTTTTTCGCCTTCTGCAGCCTGTCCCCTATGTCCCTGGCCAAAGGGCTCACCGTGGGGCGAGGACCAGAAGGTGAGGTGTCCACCCAGAATGAGCTTGGGAGGCTGGGCAGAGGCTGGGCACAGACGGGCTGCTGGTGGCAGGCCCGTACAGACGGAGGCGTGGCACTGGGCACCTTCCGTTTGTTTTCTCAGCATCCTCGTGGTGCACAGGGAGAGAGGGGCGCCGGATGGGGGGCTTTCCAAGGGTCACGTGGAGGGTTAGGGTGAGGGGCGCCAAGGGGACAACACGGAGGTGGGGCTGAAATGCTGTGAGCCCTGGTGTTTACTCTGAGGAATTCCTCTGCAGGGAGCCAGGCTCCACTGGCGGGAGTGGGAGGGGCTCCAGGAATGCAGAGGAGGCCAGAGAAAGTGGACATTCCTAGGATACCTGTGCTGCAGAGGCCAAGAGGGGTTAGGTGTGCCCGCCCAGGCCCCTGCACAGGCAGGGGTGGGGGATGGGAGCCAGGCGTTTCCCAGTGACAAACGAGCCCCCTTGGTGGACCTGGGCTGCGTCCCACTCCTCATGTGATGTTGTTAGGCGCCGGGCCTTGGTATCCTGGCCTGTGAAATGGGTCAACAGTCCCGATGCCTCCTTGGATGGGGTGGGGGAGGGGGAGGTAGGTGAGGCCAAGCCCAGAAGCGGCCACAGCTCTGGGCCTGCCTGGGAGCTGGGTTACAAGGTCGATCCTGCTAGACCTCGCCTCCACCCCCTTCCCTGTTCATGGGGCCGGGGAAGGAGCTCTAGACCCGTGAGTCCAGGTGCCTGAGTCCAGGCCGGCTTTGCCACGGTCCCGGTGTGTGACCTGGTGGGTCTCTGCTCCTTGCTGAGCCTCCATGCCGCTGTCATCCTGGGGGCGTTGGAGGAGAGGTGGTGGAGCATCTCCTGTGAGCCTGGCTGGAGGGGCTGCCCATCGCGGGCCCTGCCTGCGGCTCTGGGGCTGGTGGTGCTGCCTGACCCAGGTCTGGGTGGGGCTGCGCCGATTTCGCTTCAGCTCCCTGGGCTTTCACTGCATCTGTGCTCTCTTTCCCCCTGGAGGCAGGGAGGGACCTCAGCAACCCTGTGCGTCCCCGTCCCCGCGTGCCCCTCTCTCTGGCACTGCCACGGGCGGGGGAGGGGGAAGTGCATTCTGCCCCTGCCCCAGGGTCAATCGGGGAAACTTGTGCTGAGCTACTGGGCTCTTCTCGCCCCTCCTCCCCCGTGGACAAGCCTGGCCAGACTAGGGCAGGGCAAGGGCCCTTGCTGGGCACACAGTGGCCTGGTCTCCATGACAACCCCGGGGTGGCCCGGAGTAGGAGGTGCAGTGGATGGGGCCGAGGGGCAGCTCGGATGGCGCTCAGCTCCCCCTGGCTCTGTGGCCTCTGAGGCTCGGTGTCCATATGTAGGAAATGGGCCAGCGGGGTGGAGGCAGGCGGCACATCTGCTTTGTAGACTGGGCCTGGGCCGGGAAGAGGGTTTCACTGTGTACATCCTGCTCCTCTAAGCCGCAGTTCCCCCGACTGTAAGATAACGCAAGTGTAAAATGACTCAAGTGACTCTGTAGGCTGGGCCTGGGCCATTTCCAGCCCTGTCTGGGGGGGAGATTGACCCACCCATCCACCTAGCCATTCTTTCTCTCTCCCTGCCCCCCATCTTTCCTTCCTTTTTGCCACCCACCCATCCACTCATCCATCCACCAGCCCATCCACCTAACATCCATTCACCCACCAACGCTTCTTTCCATCTACTCGACCCTCCCTCCTCCCTCCTCTCTTCCTTTCCCCCTTTACTGACTTCCCAAAGCCCCGTCTTGGTTGGGCCGGGGGGCTGCCAGCCTTGGTTGGGGTGGGAGCTGGTGAGCATGGGGGGTGCCCACCAGTGTGCTTTAGAGCTGGGTGGAGCGGAAGGGCCCAGGTTCCAGCTCCGCGGGCGAGAGCGCTCTTTCCGGGGCACGTTTCTGAGCCACTGTGGAATTTCAGGGGAGACGTGCGCGTTCACCGCCTTCCCTTTCGGAAAAGGAGTTTGTTGCCCCTTCCTCCCTTGGCCACTGTGCAACGACTGGGTCCCTTCAGGGTGCCCTGCTCACGGGGGTCGGGGACAGAGACCAGGTCCTGCGTCGGCCGAGGAGCCCCACTTGGGGTAGGCGGTAGGGGAGGACGGAGGTGGCATAGGCTGGGGCACTGGGCGGGAGGCGTCTTGGAGGAGTGGGCCCTACTTGCCCGGCTGGCCCTCACAGGGGCCCCGGGGTCTGTATCCTCAAGTGCCCCCAGGTCTGGTGAGGCAGCAGCTGGGGCCCGCAGTCAGACTGAGGATGTCCCCAGGCAGGGCAGGACCCTCTGAGCACACTCCCTGGGGCAGATGGGGAGAGAGGCCGAGTGGGAGGGGCCTGGCTAAGCTGGTTCAACCCTGGGGGCTCCCTTGCTTTGGGGTGGGGCTGGGGCTTCTGTGAGGAAGCGGGCTGAGTGGGCAGTGGGGCTGGGCACTCCCAGTGCAGCGGCTGCCAGGGGCCTTTGTTCTGGGAGCTGGAGCGGATGCCCTGGGAAAGCGGGGCGGGGCAGGGCGGGGCGGGGTGATGGGGCGGCTGGCCCTGGGCATCAGGAGGACTTCCTGCCCTGGGGAGGACAGAGGGCTGGTGGGGCCTGGTCCCTGCGGCGTCTGCCTGTGGGGGGCCTCGGAAGCCTGCTCGCTCTGTCTTCCGGTCACACCTCATCCTGTTCTGACCTTCCCTGTTCCAGGGTGGGTGAGGGCCGTTGGACCCTCTTCCCCCATTTTGCAGTTGGAGAACCAGGCCCCAGGAGCAGAGACCTGGCGGGAAGGGCATGGCGAGGTCTAGGCCTTTGCCGTTGCCCTGCTCACCATGTGGGTCTCAGCCAGGAACCCTCAGACCTGAGAGAACTGAGCTGTAGGTCTGAGGTTTGCGGGCTGCTCGCCTCGGAAAGGGGGTTCTCCAGAGCGGGCAGTCTGCGCGGCTGGTGACTGAGGGGACACTGGCCTGTCCTCCCAGGGGGCACAGTGGGTTCTTGCTTCTCTCCTGTGTCCTGCCCGCCTCAGGCTCCCCGTCGCGGAGTCTCACCTGTCCACATAGCCCGGTGGTCTTAAGGAGCTGGGCAGGGTTAGGGCTGGCCCTGGGGGGCGTCCCCCACCCTCTCCAGACGCCCGCTTCCTGGCCTGGCCGTGGGGAGGGGCTCTCGCCAGCAGCCCCCGCCCCTCACCTGCGGGCTGCAGCCCTCATTCCCCAGATGCAGGTGAGGAATGCAGATCCCCTGCTGACCGTGAGCTGTGTTTCCTCCTTGTGCCCTGGGCGGGGTGGCCCCTTACCCCAGCCCTGAGAGGCTGGGGCTGGAGGGGCATGGCCTGGAGGCCAGGTTGGGGGGTACAGCGGGGGCAGAGGGGGTGAGGTGCAGAGCGGGGCTGGGCTGGTGGTGGAGCGTAGGCTGGGGGAGTTGGGTGTGAGGCCAGAAAGTGTTGGTTGGGGAACTCTAGAAATGCCAAAGTCGGGGGTCTGCCCTCCCTGGGGGATGGCAGGGGGGCACCAGCTGCCCCCCACCGCGTGGGGGTGTACGCAGCACCTGGGGAGACAGAGCCAGTGTGGAGGAGAGGCCGGGCTTGGCCGGGCCAGGCTCCCTTCTCTAGGTGCGGGCGCAGAGAGCACCTGCTGGGGCCTTGGCGCCGCGCTGAGGGTCCCGGACGTGCCGGCCGTTTTGCGGCCGGGATGCCCCGTGCAGGTCCGCCCTGCCCGCCGCGGTTCTGGGCCACACACCCTCCAAGCTGGCCCACTCAGGGCTCCCCGGGCAGGCCTCCTGGTCCTGGCGTGCCCGCCAGTCCTCTGGGTTATGAGGTCATGGTCACTGGCCTGGCTGTCCAGACCTAGCTGGGCGCTCCGCCACATGGCCAGTGCCCCAGGAGGGTCAGCGGGTGGCTTGAGGGAAGTGGCAGGAAGTGTGGCTGGGCTGGCTAGGCTCTAGCTGCAGGGCCCGGCAGCCAGGACAGGTGCAGCGGCTGGGCCGGAGGTGGCCCCTTGAGCTGGGATCCCGCGGAGGAGAGGGCGGGGCGTCCGGGATGGCCTCCCCACCGAGGGTCCTCGGCCGGCACAGGCCCCACCTCTCCTCGTGGGAACCGCGAGACCCTGCCTCTCTCTGCTTGTCGCTTTGCTCGGAGGATGCGGGGCCGAGGGGCCCCCCGTGCCCGGGGCTGGGGGCCGTTCGTCCTCGCTCCCCTGGCCATCCTGGCACACTCGTCTGCTCACGCTGGGCACACACAGACACCCCCGCCACCCCACACTGACTCCCCCAGGCTCTGGTGGCCCCCAAGGCTTCTGTTCTCTGTCTGCTTTTTATCTTTTAAATTTAATTTATGTATTTTTGGCTGCGTTAGGTATTTGTTGTGTGGGCTTTCTCTAGTTGCGGCGAGCGGAGGCTACTCTTTGCTGCAGTGTGTGGGCCCCTTGTTGCAGTGGCCTCTCTTGTGGAGCATGGGCTCTAGGCGCACGGGCCTCAGCAGTTGTGGCTCGCAGGCTCAGTAGTTGTGGCTCGTGGGCTCCAGAACACAGGCTCAGTAGTTGTGGCGCACGGGCTTAGTTGCTCCGCGGCATGTGGGATCCTCCCGGACCAGGGCTCGAACCCGTGTCCCCTGCATTGGCAGGCGGATTCCCAACCACTGTGCCACCAGGGAATCCCCCTCTGTCTGCTTTTAAACAAATGCCACGGCATTGGTTTCTGGCCATACAGCTCACACCTGAGACTAAACTGTTTGTGTGTTGGGGTCCCCGTGGGATAAAGTCCACTTCCTGTGGCCTGGGACTGCCCATCTGGCCTGACCTGGGCCAGGCTGTAGGGAGGATGGGGTGGGGGCAGGGCCTAAAAACCCCCCGTCAAGGCAGGGGGCCCAAGACAGCCCCTGGGTGGTCGGTGGGGGTGTGTGTCTCTGAATCCCCCCAGGCCCAGCTCCGTTGAGGTGCTGGGCCACATGGGCATTTGCCCTTCACTCTAGCTGGTGAGCTCCTACAGAGCCGTCGGAGCCCTTCCACCGCCACCCAGCCCTTGAAAGTCCCCCTGCTCTGCTCCACACACCAGTGTGTTGGGCTCCCAGCCCCGCAGTCAGGGTCCCTGGGGCCTGTGCCTGCCCTCTCTACATTTCAACGTTTTATTTTTCTTTCCAGCAGTGGCTCTTCCACTCCGGGAGTTGCATCCACATGTGGCCTGTTTTCAGGCTCCCGTTGTGTGGGTGGCCATTCTTATTTACCCAGTTGGGGGCCCGAGTAGACACGCCTGCCCGGCTGGCCCCCCTGCCGCGGCGTTCCTCTTTATCGAGGCTTCCAGGTGGGGTCTCTGCAGAGAGGGCAAATCTGGGTGCGCCGGGTCAACTGGATTCAGCACACAGGGCCCCGAGGGCCGGCCCAGCAATCTGGGGTGGGGGGTCCAGGAGGGTGGGGAGCCGGCCCGGACGCCTCGTCTAGGAGGGGCTTCCTGCCGCCGCCCAGCCACGGCCTGGGACCCTGGCCCGTCCCCGGGAATCGGCACGGGGCCCGGCTTCCTGCAGGGCCGGGGCTGAGTCACAGGCTGCCGCGTGATTCATGCCGCCTGGCCCAGCGGCTGGGGGCTGGGCCCCTCCTGCCCCAGACAGGGGCACAGGGCCTGGCCTAGGGCTCCCCAGCCCCGAGATGGGCCAAGGCAGAGGGGGCGTGCGCTGGCCCTGATGACCTTGTGCTCCCAGGGGCTCCAGCCCCAGCCCAATCCCTGGGACGTGGGTGTCTGCGCCCGGGAGGCTGCCGACCAGCTGTCACCTCCTGCACCGCCATCCCTGGGGCTACAGGGACCCGCACGGGGTCTGCAGCACCCGTTTCCTCTCTAGCCCTCCCTGTATTTCCTGACTCCAGCCCCGCCCGTGTTCGCTCCCCTCCTTCCACCTCTGCCCCTGGGCACCAGCGTGTGCGGAGTGGCTCTGGGTGGCGCCTCTGCGGCATCCCTGCCAGGTGGCTGCCAGCTTCTGCGGGCCTCTTCCCTTTCAAGACTTTCAGAGGCTTCACGGCATTTTGAAAGGGCCTGAACCCTGAGCCCTGGTCTCTGACTTCCTCTGTGCTTGTCCCACTGCCCCACGCCCACCCAGGGCCATCTAGCTGCTGAGGCCTGGGACCCACCCAGGGCCCCCAGCTCTCGCCGCAGGGCTCTGCAGCCCCCTGCCACCCCCCCGCCAGGCGGCGGTCATGGGGCGGATCCCCTCCTGGCGAGCCCTGGCCCTCCGAGGTCAGGCTGCGTGTGGGGGCCATCAGGGGAGCCGTGGCCGAGAGGCGGGTCCGGCTGCTGTCCTGGAGACGTGCCTGCCCCAGAAGAGCCTGATATTTAAAAATAACTCCGGAGGCTTTTGTTTGGCTTTTGCTTTAAAAGACTTTTTTTCCTTTTGCACAGAATTCTGTAGCAGCGGGAGGGGTCAGCCGGCGTTGGCACCGAGTGGAGCCGAGCGGGCAGGGGCGGCGTGGGGAGGGCCGTGTCCAGGGAGGCCGGGGGTCCGCTCTCGCTCCCGGGTCACGCCCAGGGCGGCTGTGTGGCCCTGGGAACCAGGACCAGGTTGCGGACAGGTTGGGAGAGCTGAGCGCATGCCTTCCCGTCGCTCCAGCCTGGGCCGGGGCCCCTGTGTGCCAGCCCGATGACCAGGTGGACAGATGGACAGAAGGCAAGGGTCTTCCTTGGAGCGCACCCAGCGTGCGGGCCTGGGGGCAGAAGTTTCCATACTGCCTGTGTCCTGCCCGATTAGCATCTCCGAGTCAATATTTGTGCAAGTGCTCTCAGCTGGGAAAAATGCGACCGGCCCGTAGACCTGGGGGAGGGACAGAGCTGGCCAGCGGAGGGTGCAGCCTGGTGGCCTCGCTCAGGGAAAGGCGGGGGTGGGCCCCAGGGGGCTCGGCGGGAGGCTTTAATCGCCTTGGGGGCCTTCAATGCGGGCCATGCTGCCGCCCCCAGAGCAGCCTGTGTCCACGTCCACTGCACACCCAGGCCCCCCACGCCGCCATGCCCCCCTTTCTCACGAAGACCCCTCCTGGCACAGGGGCCATCTGAGATCCCCAGGGCTCCCTGGAATGCCTGAGAGTTGGCCAAGTTGCCTGCCGGGTGTAGGGTCCATCCCCCCAGAGGCTTGAGCCCCTCCCCTGACTGGGCAGGGCAAAGTGGAAGATGATCTCAAGGCCTGGCAGTGGGTGAATAGGCCCTCATTCCCCCCCAGCACCCAGGGAAAGGCCATTCTTGGCCTGACTTGGGCCCCTCCCTATAAACTCCAGGCCTTCCGGGAAGGGCAGGACTCAGAATGGGCGTGTCTCAGGGTCCCAGGACCTCATGCCCCCTGCCCCCCCTGCCCCCCCCCCCCACCCTGCCACGCCTGGATTCTTAGCAGGCTGGCCTCCTGAGGGATGGGGCCATGAGGTGTCCATGCTCCCTCCACTGTCCTTCGAGGGGGTCGTCACAGCGGCTTCAGGCTGACCCGGGGTAGGGGGTGACTGTGTGCCTTGGGCGGCCCTGGAGGGCTTCCCTGCTCTGCCCCCATGTGGCCGTAGGCTCAGGGCCTGGCTGGCTGACCGAAGACCAGCTGGTCTGGGGCAGAAGTCCAGAGCAGTGGACACCAGAAGGGAACCTGCTCCTCTGGGCTGGGCAGGGACCCGTTGAGGGGACGGCGGGCGGCCGGAGGCGTGACGTTGCCCTCAAGGCTAGTGGGCAGTTCAGAGCCCACCTCAGGGTGCCCCTGTGAGCAGGTCTGGCATGGGGGTGTGGGCCGGGGGTCTCCAGCGGGGGTACAGGCGCCGTCCACGTATGGCGTGCTCACTAGCTGTGTCTCTGCCCCTCATCTGGGGCCCCCACTCTCCCCGTGTGCAGGGTGGGTGCCCAGGTCTCCCACTGGCCCTGCCCGGCTTTCCTTGGAGCCCAGACTTCACGCACAGAGACCAGCCTGGACGATGGTCTCGTCTTTGGCTTTGGGATGGGGGAGGGGCTCCCTGGCCCTCAGAGCTGTTGAGGTCTGGAAACCACAATCCCTACCCCGTGGTCGCCACGCAGGGCAAGCTGAGGCTGGGTGGGCACCAGGGCACTACCCCCAGAGGTGTGTGTGGGGGTGCACAGCCGATGTGCGCTCTGCTCACGTGCCCACCCTCTCGGGGGTCTCAGTGGCTCATCATCGAGGCCACAGGCAGGGCAGGTGCTTCTGCCTGAGCCCATGGGCTGTTCTCAGTGGCCCCAGAGCCCTTTCCTCGGGCCTGTGCCAGGTGGGGCTGGAGTCCCCAAGGCTAAGACCTGCCAGGCTGCAGGGCCAGGGGGCAGTTAGCCAAGGAGGGGCCCCACCAAGCCCCCAGGGGCACAGGGCACAGGGACATCCAGGGATGCTGATCTCTGGCCAGGAGGAGAAGAGAGACGAGGGATGGGCCCCTCCCTGGGAGTGAGGTCAGGCCGAGACCCAGGGAGAGAGCAGCAGGTGGGCCCTGGGGGGTTCTGGACGCCTCTGGAAGAGCAGCCTCCCTGCTCCCTGGCCAGGTGCTCCCCCGACGGGCCAGGGCTGGGTTGGCAGGGTTTCCCCGCGCCAGCTTTGGGAGGGCCCGTTTTCATCTGTCTCCCCACTGGGGGCTCCTGACAGCGGCAGGCAGAGGCTGGGCCCTGGTTGCTCCGTGCTGGCTGCCCCTGCAGGCCGGTCAGCGGGTGAAATGGCCGGGTCCTCAGTTGGCTCTGAAGATGATGGGGGCGATGACCAGGGTGAGGCCTTGACGGGGGCCCCCATCCCAGGACAGGGTTTCACCGGCCTGCTGTGCGAGGAGGACAGGCTCCTGGGAGCTTGGGACACTGTCTGGCCATCATCCCAGGCTGGCCACCAGAGCTCTGGGGACAGTGGGATGAGCTCCTGCCTCGGCCTTGCCCAGCCCCACTGCCCAGGCCCAGGAGACAGGCTGCCCGCGTGTGCCCCGTCTGACTCCAGCCCCTGTCAGACCTGTGTGCAGCCTCACAGCAGGGCTCTCCAAGCTCCAGGGGTGGGGCTGGGCCCTAAGGCACCCCAGGCCCAAGAGGGGAGCCCTCCGGAAATGCTGGGTTCCACCGGTCACCTCTGTGTCCTGGTGCAGGCCTCAGTGGCCAGGGGCCGGCCAGTGAGCGAGGGGCTGTTCCCTGAGCCAGCCGGCCCTCTCACCTGGGTGTGCCTGGCCCTTGAGGGCAAACACACAGATGTCCATTGTGAGCCCCACCTCATGGCGTGGGGCTGGCCCTCCAGGTATGGAGGGCCCAGGTGGCATGGAAGGGATCTCAGGGGCGTCCGTACACTTACTGCCCCGCAGGTTTTCCACGTGGCCTACGTGCTCATCAAGTTTGCCAACTCACCTCGGCCAGACCTCTGGGTGCTGGAACGGTCCACGGACTTCGGCCACACCTACCAGCCATGGCAGTATTTCGCCTGTGAGTCTCCCGGGGCCAGGGGTGTCCCCTGGGGTGGGCCGCACGCTCTCTCAGGGTCTCCGGACAGCAGGCCTGCCCTCACGCCGGCTTCTGCATGGGTCAGGGCTGTCGGGTGCATGTCCCGAAGGCTGGTGGGGGTTCGGTGGCTTGTGTCCCTGAAACGGGCATGGCCGGGTCCAGGGGCCCTCGGTACCAGGAGTCTCTCATGCCATCTCCGGGTTCGCTCTGGACTGGCCTTATGCTCCGGCAGCTCCTGAGGTGACAGAGGCGGCCTGCTTAGCTGCCCGGTCAGGAGAGCACGGGAGCCCTGCAGCCCTGCTCACTGGCTGGCCGTTCCATGTGCCACCCTGACCAGTCATGTCGACGGGTCTGCTTCGATTGGGCAGGCCTGAGACACGTGTCCCCCCAAACTCCAAGGCCCGAGAGTGAGTGCGGGGCGGTCAGTCCTATAAAGGACAGTCAGGAATGGTCCCCCAAGGATCGGGATGGCAAGGGCCACCCAGGGGACACACTTGTTCTCTGCAGAGAGAGGGACGGGCAAGGCAATCTGGGCTCGGGGCGGGGGCAGCCTGAGCCCTGGCCTTGCCCTCCTGAGGAGCTCCCCTGGCCTCCCAAGTGCCACAGTCTGAAGACCTCGAGGTCTCGAGGGTGGGCGGCGTTCCCGCCTCGTGGTGGATGCTGCCTCCCGGTTGAGGCCGTGAGGCTCCAGGGAAGTCCGGGCACGCAGGGCAGCAGGGCGCTGCCGTCGGGCCTCCTCCGAGGGCTTCCCTGGAGCCCTGCGCCCTCACCCTCCGGCGGTTCCCGCAGCCTCCAAGAGGGACTGCCTGGAGCGGTTCGGGCCACGGACACTGGAGCGCATCTCTGGGGACGACGACGTCATCTGCAGCACCGAGTATTCGCGGATCGTGCCCCTGGAGAATGGCGAGGTGGGCGGGGCGGCGCGGGAAGGGGGTGTGGCCGGGCGGTCCCTGCTGGAGCCGCGCCCACGCCTGACCCGCGCCCCTCCGCAGATCGTGGTGTCCCTGGTGAACGGGCGCCCAGGGGCCATGAACTTCTCCTACTCACCGCTGCTGCGTGATTTCACCAAAGCCACCAACATCCGCCTGCGCTTCCTGCGCACCAACACGCTGCTGGGCCACCTCATGGGCAAGGCACTGCGGGACCCCACAGTCACCCGCAGGGTGAGCAGGCAGGCGGGGCTTTGGGGGCTGGTGTGGGCGGGGCCGCGTGGGCGCGGGGCTGGTGTGGGCGGGGCCGCGTGGGCTCGGGGTTGGGATCTGGGGGCAGGTGTGGGCGGCCGCTGACTTCCCCGGGCGGGCGCAGTACTATTACAGCATCAAGGACATCAGCATCGGCGGCCGCTGTGTCTGCCACGGGCACGCGGATGTCTGCGACGCTAAAGATCCCACAGACCCTTTCAGGTGAGACCTGTAGCTCCCTGCCCAGCCTGAAGGAGAGGAGGCTTGGTTCCATTACCCACCATGTCCCCCGCCCTTGTGACCTGCGCTGGCCCCTCACTGCTCGGCCTCAGTTTCCCCGTGTGCACTGTGAGGTGGAAGGGTGGTGCCTGGAGCCTGGCTTGGGCCTGTTTGCCCTGCTGCCGGCAGACGCGGAGTCTTGCCTGGACCTGCAATCCAGCTGCCCCTCCACCCCAGCTGCCCCCAGCAGAAGCCCCCTGCCCTGTGGAGGGGAGTCAGTGAGAGGTAATCCGACTGAGGCTGCATGGTTCTCTTCTCTGGGGTAGGGGAAGCTCCCCCGCCTTCCTTGAGAACAAACGATAACACTCCCTGCTGCCCCCAGCCGTGATCACACCCCATCGCCGGCAGGGGCCAAGGCTCAGGACAGGGAGTAGCCCAGAGACCCCCATCTGAGGAGGACCCCACCCAGAGTCAGCCAGTAAGGCAGGGCCCACGAACCTGCATCTTTAACAAGCTGCCACTAGATGCTACGTGCCTAAGTGGCTCCAGCCGCCCTACATTCAGCAGTGAGCACGCAGCTCAGTTATCAGCTGGAGCCTGGCGCTCAGCCAGCTCTCCTCCTGGCTCGCAGCCTCGCGGCCGGGTTTGTTCATCTGCTCGTTCCTCCCTCCCTCCTTTTTCCCTCCTCGCTTTCCTTCCTTCCTCCCTCCCTCCCTCCTCCTTTCCTTCTTTGCTCCCATCCGTCAGCAGCTGTGTGTGGCGCTCACACATGCTGCCCCAGGAGCACCTGTTCTGGGCAGGCCTGTGCCCGGCGCAGAGGTCCCGGTGGGGCTGAGTGCGCTGGGGGTCTTAAAGCAGGTCCAGGGCTGGACAGGAGGTGCTGGGAGAGGAAGCAGAGCCTGCGATGGGGAGCCCGTGACCAGGCTCCCCAGCCCCCGCCCCCGAGGGGCACCTCCAGCAGGGAGCGGGCGAGCTTCTCCTGCTGCTTCCCTCGCCTCAAGATCACGCAGCTCCCACTTCTGCTGGGGTCTTGTTGCTGTGTCCACACCCCAACTGGTAGGGGAGGCGAATGAAGCCCAGACAGGGCAGGAGCTCACCCCCGCTCTCACCGTCAGAGCTGCACCAAGAGGTGAGCCCCAGACCTCTCCAGGCATGGCTGATGGGTCTGAAGGTGGAAGAGGTGTGATCACACTCCCCAGAGGACTCAGGCAGGCCCTCAGGACCCGCCTGGCCTGTGCAGTCTCTGCACGGGCCCCAGGCGTGGGTTCCTGCCCGCAGCTTCAAGCACTGAGCTCGGGCGCAGCTAATTGCTCTGGGAAATTAAGTGCCAAGTGGGAACTCGTGATGGTTGGGAAGGGTGCCTGCTGGGTGGCCAAACTGGCCTCAGAGGAGAGGTGGGCCTGCCCTTGCCTGTTGGGAAGACGTCGGCATCCGCCCTGACTCGCCTGCACCTGGGCATTGACGGAGCTCAGCTCACCCTGAAGGTGGGGCTTGGGTGGGGCGCCTCCCCCAGAACCACAAACGCTGACACCCCTCACACACAGTGTCCTGCAGTATCAGCCTGCCCTGCCGCCTCTGCCCCACCCACTGGCCTGTCACCGTCCCTCTGCTTCCGCCCCCCCACCCCGGAAGCTCTCTCCCACCTCCGTCGCCTTGGCCGTCGTTCTGAGGGCTGACGCCTGCCCAGCCCGTACTGAGCCCCCTGTTCATTCTCCCCCATCCCTTGGTTTGGAAGTGACGTGTTTTGTCTCTTTTGGTGTTTTAGTTGAGTCAGGCTAACAAGGTGCCAGAGGCTGCGCGACTTGCAAACAACAGAGATTTACTTCTTGTGGTTCTGGAGGCCGCTGAGGGCCCCCTTGCCTAGTTCGTAGCTGGCTGTGTCCTCACAGTGGGGAAGGGGTGAGGGAGCTCTCAGGGGTCTTCTTATAAGGATGCTAGTCCCATTGACGAGGGCTCTACCCTCATGACCTAATCACCTCCCGAAGGCCCCGCTTCCAAACACCATCGCTTTCAGGGTTGGATTTCACATGTGAATTTTGGGTGGACACGAACGTTCAATCTGTGGCGATTGGTGATCACCCTTACGTTTCTTTTCTAGTTCTGTCGATTGCAGTGGTAGCCCTCCCTCTTCAGCAGGCGTACTTGACCTCGCCAAATGCAGATTTAACTAGTTGTCTCCCTGGTGACCCAGGGTCCCAGAACACTAACCCCAGGCACGGTATCTGCACCCAGCAATGGGTCCATCACCTTGACTGCCAGCTCCTGTTCTCTGTCCTTCCTTGGCTGCCAGGGCATCCCTGGGGACTCAGTTTCCTTTTCCTTTAGTACTTTCCATGAGAGTCTGTTAGTCCTTGAGTGGCTGTTCTGCCCTCACTCTCGGGTGATAGTTTAGCTGGCTGTAGGATTCCTGGTTGATGGCTGGCCGTGTCTCTCAGCACTTGGGAAATGTCATTTCAGTCTCTTGGCATCTTCCGGTGGTTGGGAGAGTCTGCTGTCATCTGCACCGTTGTCCCTCTGTGGGTTTTATGCCTCTTCTAGGTGTTTCTGTGATCTTGCCTCAGTGCTCTGCAGGTTTACTCTGCATTGTTGAGTAGTGGACATATTTCCTGTTGCTCAAGGGTTGTGCTTTTTGAATTTAAAAGTATGTGTCCTCGTTATTTCAGGACCGTTTTTGGCCATTGGCCCTCTAGGACTCTGAGCTCTCCCCTCGCTCCCTCTTTTCTCTTTCTGGAATTCCTGTTATACAGGTGGGAACGTGGGTGGTTTCCTTGGGTCTCGGGACTTCTTGTATTCCCGCCTCTGCCTCCTGAGCTGCTCTCTGGATGGCTTCTTCAGTTCATTGAATCTCTCTTCAGCTGTGTCTGATCCGCTGTGTAGCCCATCCTTTGAGTCTTTAATTTCAGTCATTTTATTTTTCATTTATAGAAGTTCTGATTGGTTCTTTGGTCACATCTGCCTCTTTTTCATAGCATTGTGGTTTTTATTATGTCTTAGGTTCTTTTGGTTATAATCTTTAAACACTCTCTTTTTATGGTTTCTACTCAATTGCTCCATTAAATGAAGCTCCGGGGTGCAGCCCTGCTGTTGGTTGCGTCGGGTGACCCTGTTGGGTTGTTTCTCTGCAGGTTCTTCAGCGGGGCTTCATCCGTGTGGTGGGGTGTGCCCTGGGTTGGGAAGAATCCCTCCAGCGTGGTGTTTCAAGGGCTTTTGACAGACACCCTACTTTTTGTGTTCATTTCTTGGTTTGGGGTGCCCTGACTACGTAGATTCTTGAAAAACCAAACCCCGGCCACAGGTTCTTCGTCACAGATCCTTGGCCCTTCCTGTGATGACCTCTCTGTGGCAGGTTATTCCTGCTTCCTTCCTGAACACCAAGGAGCGGTGGGGCTGAGTCCCAGGGCCCTGCGGGCCCTCGTGGGGGAGGGGCTAGAGCATGATTTGGAGCTCTGGGTCTCTTCTTCTTGGACTGGCTCCTGGGGGCTGCTCAGGACCTGCACAGCACCACAGCTGTGGTGCTGACCCAGGACCGAGGGGCAAACGGCCCAGGGATGGGGCTGTAATTCCTGCTCTCCACCTGGCTGAGCTGAGGAGGTGTGTGCTGGAGATGGGGTTCTGTGCAGTGGGTGGCTGCAACCTCGGTCCTCAGCTGCGGCCAGCTGTCCACCTGCCCACTGAGCCAACAGGAGCTGCTCTCCAGGACAGCAGGCAGGATTCCAGCTCTCTGACTGGTGTCCACCCCCGGATGGAAGAGGAAGCCGTTCTTGGCCACTTGCTCCTGGGGAGGTGCCCTGGATACATGGGGGCGTCTGGCTGAGTCCAGGGCTGCCTGCTGAGCGAGACCTGGGTCTCAGAGCTGGCCCAGGAGAGCCGTAGACTTGGCCTCGGGTCCTGGCTGTGGTGGAACTAAATCCTGAAGGGCCCAGGGCTCCAGGCTGACCTGTGGACAGGGGCCACCCGCGCTGTCCACTCAACACCCTGCCCCAGCTCCCACCCTCCGTGAAGGCCCTGCACAGCCCCGCCTTTCTTGTGTCCCTGGGGGCCCGTGGCGGATCTGAGCGCTTTCTGTGCCCGCGTGCCCCCGACAGGCTGCAGTGCGCTTGCCAGCACAACACGTGTGGGAGCTCCTGTGACCGCTGCTGCCCCGGCTTCAACCAGCAGCCATGGAAGCCGGCAACCACGGACAGCGCCAACGAGTGCCAGTGTGAGTGCCCCCGCACGTGCTCACACGCCAGCGCGGTGCTCTCACGTGCGCTCACGTGCACATGGTGTGCACACGTTCACACAGGCTCTTGCATGTGCTGACACCCACACGGTACACTCACACGCACACACACACGTTCACACATGTACACTCTAGATACTCAGGTATACACGCATGTGCTTGTGCACACTTGTGTGTTTGTGTGCACGTGTGCTAACAATACGTACACGGCTCACGCGTGTTCACACACGCTTAAACACGCCCACACGCGTGCTGTTGGCACACGGGCAGCGTGGCACGTTCTGTCCCCTGAGCCAGGCCACGTTTGGGGTCACCCGTGGCTTGCGGGACGTGCCCCAGGGGTCCCAGTCGGGCGGGGTCACGGAGGCGTGCTGACAGCTGAGCCCCCACTCTCCAGCCTGCAACTGCCATGGCCACGCCCACGACTGCTACTACGACCCTGAGGTGGACCGGAGCAACGCCAGCCAGAACCAGGACCGCGTCTACCGGGGCGGGGGCGTGTGCATCGATTGCCAGGTGGGCGGGGTCCGTGTGAGGTCAGGCGTGGGGCTGAGGATGCGGGCAGGCTCTCGTGGGGGCGGGGCTGCCCCTGGACTCAGCGGCCCCGCCCCTCCACAGCATCACACCACCGGCATCAACTGTGAGCAGTGCCTGCCCGGCTTCTACCGCTCCCCAGACCACCCGCTCGACTCACCCCATGCCTGCCGCCGTGAGTGGGGGCGGCCCGGGTGGGGTGGCCTGGGCGGGGGCATTCAAGGGGTGTCCAGGAGCAGGGTCTGCCCAGGTCGGGGTGTCCTGGGGGCCTTCGCGGCTCTCTGGGAGGCCACGGCTCTCGTCCCACCTCCCAGGCTGGGGAGGCAGACGCTGCCCCTTCGCGGGGCCTGCAAGCCCTGGACTTGGGTTCCCCTGACTTCCCGCCCCCTGCCCAGGCTGTGACTGCGAGTCGGACTTCACGGACGGGACGTGCGAGGACCTGACGGGCCGCTGCTACTGTCGGCCGAACTTCACGGGGGCGCGATGCGATGCGTGTGCCGAAGGCTTCAGCGGCTTCCCGCGCTGCCACCGTGAGGGCGCGGCCTGGGGGCGGGGGCAGGCCCTGAGCCCCTGAGCATCCCCGCCTGCTGGGCTTGGAGCCGGGCGGGGGACCCCAGGGGGGGACTCTTTCGTCCTGCCTGTATCTCCAGTGATGCCGAGAGACACGGGTGGCCGGGCACTGAGCCAGCCTGGCTGACACTTGCTGTCTCCTTCCTCAGCGGTGCCGTCCTTCTCTCACAATGACACGGGGGAGCAGGTGCTGCCGGCCGGACAGATTGTGCGTAAGTGTCCCCCGAGGTCTCCATCCTGCCCTGGGCCCCACCGGAGCCGTGGGGCAGGAGGGGCCACACCCAGGCCCCCGGAGAGCGGGTATTTCCGTTCTGTTCACCATGTCTCTGCGGCTTTTCATTTCATGCAAATATTACGTATTTGTGCTAGAAAACCGTGAAAAATATAGGTGGGCGGAATGCTAGAGAAGAGAGGTATGCAGAATCGCATCTCCTGCAAACAAGCCCTCCTCCCTCTGCGTGCGCGCTGTGTTTATAGACACCCGTGTGCGCCGTGCGCGCTGTTGTGTAATCGCGTCTCCCGCCCGCGCCATCCTGTAAACACATCCTTTCGTGTCCCACGTTGTGCAGACAGATGTGGCTCTTGCTTAACCTGCTCTCAATTCTTGGAAATTTAGGTTCTTTCCAGATTTTATAAAAATAACACTACAGTAAACCTCCTTGCGACTAAAGCTTTCCATGAATTCTTAACTACTTCTGTAGCACGCTTTCCTGGAAGAAGGCTCTGGGTCACTAGACGTGCATGTTCAGGGACCTTCTTGGCCACAGGTTGCCAAACCGCTCTCCTGACATAAAATCGTCTACCAGGTGGAATGGCAACAGCCGCGTCACGTGTGTTGGGCGTTGCTGTCGCTACCCGGCAACATTCATTATCGCAGAAATCTTCTCATTGGTTCACTTCCCCACTTTTCGGTTTTCCTGGAATTGGGATGCGCCTTTCAGTTGACGGCTTACTGATGTCTAATTGGCCGGCGTCTTCCTTTCACAGCAGTACAAAATCGTGGTGCGTCCTGTAATTGGTTGTGTCTTAGATCAGATGGCATTTGGTATTTCCTTGGTTTCGGCTGCGTTTCTTTGCCTCGTTTGCAAGGTTGAATCTTTCTCTTTTTTTTTTTTAACATGTAAGTATTTACTTACGAATACATTTTGTTTGTTTATTTATATATATATTTTTTTCGGCCGCACCACACGGCATGTAGAGAACTTCCTCGACCAGGGACCAAACCCGCGCCCCCTGCAGTGGAAGCACAGTCTTAACCACTGGACCGCCAGGGAGGTCCAAGGTTGAATCTTCTCTTGCGTTTCGTGACTCCTGTTGCTTTCACTTGTGAATTTCCCATCCGAGGTTGTGGCTCAGTTTTCTTCTCACTGGTTTGCTGCTAGGAGCTCTTTCTGTATTAACTATATTATCTGTTCCTCACGCGTCACGTGCTTTCCTCCCAGTGGGTAATTTGCCCTTCCTGTTATTTTTTTCACTGAATCTGTTGACCTGGTTCTTCCTGGTGTCTGACTCGGTCATATCTCAATGGAGGTCCCTAAACCCAACTACTTGCATATCTCTTGGTTCTTTGGCGGTTTTCTTTTTGACGTTTAAATGTTTAGTTTTTCATCATGGGGTAAAGCAGGGGTCAGCAGGTTTTTTCTGAAAAGGGCCGGACAGTAAATGTTTTAGACTTAGAGCGCCGTGTGTTCCCTGTTACAAAGCTTCAGCTCTGCTGTTGTATGTTGCAGCTTGGAAGTGGCCATGGACCATGTGCAAGTGAATGGGCATGGCTGTGTTCCAATAAAACTTTATAAACCAGGCACAGGCACCTTGGACTGAAGTTCGCCAATCCCTGGTATAAACTTGCAAATCCCTCCTTTCTCCACTGGCCCTTGGTGAGCACTCAGTAATTGTGCTGGTGCAGCATTTCACTTTTAATCTGTGAACCGTAGGATGGATTCTGCTAATATCCTTCCTACTGTGGACCCAGCATTGAACATAAACGTTTTGTGTCTATATTCGTGAGTGAGGCTGGGTGAAAGCCTTGTTGTTTTTTTGGTACCATCTTGTTTTGGGTTTGTAATTCATCTTGTAGAATACTTGAAAAACAATCCATACTTTGTTATGCTCCAGAGCAGATTAAAAATCACGGGAATTATCAGGCTTCCCTGGTGGTGCAGTGGTTAAGAATCAGCCTGCCAATGCAGGGACACGGGTTCGAGCCCTGGTCCGGGAAGATCCCACATGCCGCGGAGCAACTGAGCCTGTGCACCACAACTACTGAGTCTGCGCTCTAGAGCCCGCGAGCCACAACTACTGAGCCCGTGTGCCTAGAGCCCGTGCTCTGCAACAAGGGAAGCTACCACAATGAGAAGCCCATGCACCACAGCAAAGAGTAGCCTCCACTCACCACAACTAGAGAAAGCCCACGTGCAGCAACGAAGATGCAGTGCAACCAAAAATAAACAAATAAATAAATTTATTTTTTGAAAAAATCACAGGAATTATCAATTTCTTAAAAGCTTGTTAGAAGTTACTTAAAAAACCATCTGGTCCTGACACCTGTTTTCCTATGGAGAGCTTAGATGATGGTTTTCTTTTCTTTTATTATGTGTGTTTATTTTGTATCTCATTGTAAGTCAGTTTTAAAATTTTTATTTATTTATTTAGGGCTGCGTTGGGTCTTCGTTTCGTGCGAGGGCTTTCTCTAGTTGTGGCAAGCGGGGGCCACTCTTCATCGCGGTGCGCGGGCCTCTCACTGTCGCGGCCTCTCGTTGCGGGGCACAGGCTCCAGACGCGCAGGCTCAGTAGTTGTGGCACACGGGCCTAGTTGCTCCGCGGCATGTGGGATCTTCCCAGACCAGGGCTCGAACCCGTGTCCCCTACATTGGCAGGCAGATTCTCAACCACTGTGCCACCAGGGAAGCCCAGTCAGTTTTGATTATTTATATTTTGTTAGCAAATTGTTTGTCATTTGGATGTTTAAAGGTATTGGCATAAAGTTATGCATGACATTCTGTACATGATTTTTAAATTTCCTTTCATTCCTTTTGTCTATGTTTATTTTCTCTTTTTCTTTTTTTTCCTACCTTTATTACACCCAGCAGAAGTTTGTTGAGTTTATTGGTGTTCTCAAAGTGCAGCTTACTCATCTGCTGGAGTTTTTCTCTGTTTAGTTTGGGAGAGAGATTTTATTTCCTAATACGGAAAAAAAAAATTTTTTTTAAGATTTTTTAAAAAATTATCTTTTGTTGCTGTGCGCGGGCTTTCTCTAGTTGCGGCGAGCGGGGGCTCCTCTGCATTGTGGTGTGCGGGCTTCTCATTGTGGTGGCTTCTCTTGTTGCAGAGCACTGGCTCTAGGTAAGCGGGTTCAGTAGATGTGGCTCGCAGGCTCGGGGGCACAGCCTCAGTAGTTGTGGTGCACGGGCTTAGTCGCTCCGCAGCATGTGGGTTCTTCCAGGACCAGGGCTTCAACCTGTGTCCCCTGCATTGGCAGGTGGATTCTTAACCACTGTGCCATCAGGGAAGTCCTAGTGTAGAAAATTCTGAACTAAAACCATCTTTCTTTTTTTCATTGCAGTATAACTGGCATACATTATTATATTAGTTTCAGGCATATAACACCACGAGTTTGTATTTTTATGTATTGTGAAATGATCACCACAGAAAGTCTAGCTAACGTCTGTCACCACACATAATTACCATTTTTTTCTCATGATGAGTACTTTGAAGATCTAATCTCTTAGCAACTTTCAATTATGCAGCAGAGTATTATTAACTCCTGCCGCCATGCTGTACGTTACATCACCATGACTTGTTTATTTTATACCTGGAAATTTGCACCTTTTGACACCCTTCACCCATTTCACCCAACCCCCAATCCCCACCTCTGGCAACTACCAATCTGTTTTCTGTATCCATGAACTCGACTGTGTGTGTGTGGGGGGGGTTTTTTTAGGGGGGGGGCGGTGCGGGGGTTAAGATTCTACATATAAGTGAGATCATACAGTATTTGTCTTTCTGTACATTTTTTTATTTATTATTTTTATAGCATCTTGAATGAATTGTTATTTTTAGTCTCTCTTAATTATCCACAAAAGGTTTAAAGCATTTTCTCTCAATCGGGTGATTTTATTCTGCAGGAAGATGTCTGGAGACGTCTTTGGTTGTTATAACTGGGGGGGTGCCACTGCCACCTAGTGGGTGAGGGCCAGGGATCGTGCTATATATCCTACAGGGCACACGACAGCCCCCATCAGCACGATAAAGAGTTACCCAGGCCAGAATGTTACTGGTGCCAAGGTTGAGAAACCCTGGGCTAAAGCTATAAATTTGCTTCAGAGGGTAGCTTTGGCTAGCTGTCCCATAGGGTTGATATGCTGGGTTCTCACAGCTGTTCCTTTCTAAGCAGTGTATCATTTCAGTTTTCATTTTCCTTTTGATCCGAGTTGTTTAGAACAGCGTTTGTCATTTCAGGTGGTTAGGTTTCCATTCCATCCTTATTTTGATGGTTCAGTCCTAATTTTACTGCATCATGGTCAGATTTTATTTATTTATTTTTAATTATTATTTTTTTTAATTTTATGTATTTTTGGCCGCGTTGGGTCTTCATTGCTGTGCGTGGGCTTTCTCTAGTTGCGGCGTGTGGGCTTCTCTTCGTTGTGGTGCGTGGGCTTCTCTCTCACTGCAGTGACTTCTCGTTGCAGAGCACAGGCTCTAGGCGCACGGGTTTCAGTGGTTGCAGCATGCAGGCTCAGTAGTTTCAGCACTCGGGCTCTAGAGTGCAGGCTCAGTAGTTGTGGCGCATGGGCTTAGTTGCTCTACGGCACGTGGGATCTTCCCAGACCAGGGATTGAACCCATGTCCCCTGCACTGGCAGGTGGTTTCTTAACCACTGCACCACCAGGCAAGTCCAAATCCTAATTTTTGTCACATTCTGGGAACAGTATGTTCAGTTTTTCTCTCTATGACAATGGTTTTGCCAAATTCTCCTTCCAATTACAATAGTTTTAGTTTTCAGCACCCCTGGACCGTATGTCTCCTGCTTTTCGAGCTTTGCGTATGCTGCATCTCTTGAGGCAAGTCCTTTTTCTCAACACACAACATCCCTCTTTGTCTCCACGAATGCTCGTGCCTTGGGCTCACCACGCTCCATGCTCCCCTTCTCTGTGTCCGTGCCACCCACTCTCCCTTCTGGAAGCTCTTTGTTTCCTGTCCAGATCCTTGGTTCAAGGTGCATTCTTTCAGAAGGACATGACTGGATTCTCCTTCAAGAGTCCAGCCGATGCCTTTGGGTTTATCTCGTGAGAAGAGATGTGGCCCAGCGGAGGGACTGTGGCTGCTGTCAATTTGGGTCACACCTGCCCCAGTTGTATTTCTCTCATCCTGCTTAAATTTTTCCTTTCCCGACTTTTGCTGGATTGACCAACAAAACGTGTTTTGGTTGGTTTGTGTTTTCTTCTCCAAGGGTTTGCGAGTTCTGTTTCTGTCTTCTGGTCTGGCCCGAGGTTACCCTCATGCTTTGACAAATACTGAACCATTATTCCATGTCAGTAGCAAAAATTAAATAGTATTACCCCCTTTTTGTGCATCAGTTAAGACATTTAGCACACTTTTTCTTTTTTATTCCTAATCCCCAGAATTATTTATGAAGAGTAGAATTTTCACTTTGTTATGATTTTGTTTTTGCATTTTCTTTGGTTGTGTCAATGCCTGCAGTTGACTTGGTTTCTACATTATACACAACTAATTATGTGTAGTGGTCCTGATTTCACCTCAGGCCACTGTTTTCCCAAAATATCAGCTTTCCCTTGTTGGGATTTATTTATTTATTTATTTATTTATTTTGCGGTACGCGGGCCTCTCACTGCTGTGGCCTCTCCCGTTGCGGAGCACAGGCTCCGGACGCGCAGGCTCAGTGGCCATGGCTCACGGGCCCAGCCGCTCCGCGGCACATGGGATCCTCCCGGACCAGGGCACGAACCCGTGTCCCCTGCATCAGCAGGCGGACTCTCAACCACTGCGCCACCAGGGAAGCCCCCTTGTTGGGATTTTTAAAGTCTTTTTCGTTTTGCATGAGTGCAGTGTCAAGTGTAAGGAAAGGAGTTTTGTGGAGAAGGGAGGGGTTTTTTTTGGGGGGGGCGGCTGGGGTCCACGGGGCCCCTGAGACTCCTCCCCCCCACCCCCCCACAGACTGTGACTGCAGCGCCGCTGGGACCCAGGGCAACGCCTGCCGGAAGGACCCACGGGTGGGGCGCTGCGTGTGCAAACCCAACTTCCAGGGCACGCACTGTGAGCTCTGCGCCCCGGGCTTCTACGGCCCGGGCTGCCAGCGTGAGTCCAGCTCCGTCCCCGTCTCCGTCCCCTCGTGGATCCCAGGAGCCCAGCCCCTCTGTGACCACCTCCTCCCTGCAGCCTGCCAGTGCTCCAGCCCCGGCGTGGTGGACGGAACCTGTGACCGCGACTCGGGCCAGTGCACGTGCCGGGCAGGATTCGAGGGGGCGGCGTGCGACCGTTGTGCCCCTGGCTACTTCCACTTCCCCCTCTGCCAGCGTGAGCGCAGCGCCCCCAGTGGAGGGTGGGAGGGGGGCTGGGGTCTCGGCCTGCCTGGCTCAGGGCCCTGTGCGCCTCTCGGCCCCGCAGTGTGCGGCTGCAGCCCCACAGGGACCCTGCCCGAGGGCTGCGATAACGCTGGCCGCTGCCCGTGCCGACCCGAGTTTGACGGCCCCCACTGTGACCGCTGCCGCCCGGGCCACCACAGCTACCCCGAGTGCCACGGTGAGCAGAGGGCCTCGGGGGCCCTGGGCGGGGTGGGAGGGCCACCCGCAGGTCCCCAGGGCCTGACCCCGAGTCCTCTGCAGCCTGCGCCTGCGACCCCCGGGGTGCCCTGGACCAGCTGTGTGGGGCAGGCGGGGTGTGCCGCTGCCACCCCAGCTACGCGGGTGCCACCTGCCAGGAGTGCAGCCCAGGCTTCCACGGCTTCCCCGACTGTGCCCGTGAGTGCCCTGGTGGGAGGGGGGTGGGGGAGGGCGTGTGCCCACCGCGTACTCACACCCCGCTCTCCTCCCCCCTCCCCCAGCCTGCCACTGCTCCCCCGAAGGCTCCCTGCACACAACCTGCGACCCCCACAGCGGGCAGTGCAGCTGCCGACCCCGAGTGACGGGGCTGCACTGTGACATGTGTGTGCCCGGTGCCTACAACTTCCCCTATTGCGAAGGTGAGGCTGGTGCCGTGTGTGTGTGTGTGTGTGTGTGTGTGTGTGTGTGTGTGTGTGTGTTGGGTGCCGTGCGTGTCATGTGCTGCATGTTCCCATGACCGTCCCTGTGCTCTGTGTGCGCTCGTGTGTGTTCATATGGCTCATGTGCTGCGTTCACGAGTGTCCGTGTGTCGTGCATGTGCGTTCACGTGCTGTGAATGGTTCTTGGACGTGCCTGTTTACTTGCATGTGGTCACGTGGTGTGTCTGTTTATGCTTGTTCACGTGCTTTGTGCTCACATGACTTCACAAGTGTTTGCCTGTTGTGTGTCTCATTGCGTGTTCATGATCACGTGCTGTGTGGTGGGGGAGGGCACATGCCCTCACGGCTACGGGGACCAGGGCATGTAGGCACACGTGGTTTCTTGCCTGTTCACATGTGTGGGAGGCGTGTGTGTTGGCTCCCATGGAGCCTCGGGTCCTGGCCAGGCCTGGGGAAGCCCTTGGCCGTCGGGGTCAGTGACTGAGTAATGACGGTGGCCTGGGCATCTCTCCACAGCTGGCTCCTGCCACCCTGCTGGCCTGGCCCCAGCCGATCATGATCTTCCTGAGGTGAGCCCAGGTCAGCCCTCTGGGGCCGAGGCCATCACTTCCAGAGGGACCATCACTTCCTCAGCTGCTCGGTTGCCATGACAACCTCAGAGCCCATTTGTTCGCCTGGCCGCTCCTCTGTCCTCACTGCAGGGTCGTGCCAGAGATGGGACAGGGCTCCAGGGCTGAGCGTTTGCGGGTAGGAGGGCAGGGGCCCACTCTGACCCTCAGTCTCATCCTCTCCCAGGTGCACATCCCTTGTAGGTGCCGGGCTCACGTGGAGGGGCCGAGCTGCGATCGCTGTAAACCTGGGTTCTGGGGGCTGAGTCCTAGCAACCCTGAGGGCTGCACCCGTGAGTCTGCCCAGAGTGGGTGTCGGAGTGCTGGGGGAGACCCCTGGGGTGGGGGAGGGCTGGCTCCACAGAGCTGGGGCGGGGATGGAGTTCAGGGCCTCCTGCCCCCTGCTCTGCTCTCAGGCCCACTCTGCCCCTTCCCCAGGCTGCAGCTGTGACCCCAGGGGCACACTGGGTGGAGTTGCTGAGTGCCAGCCGGTGAGTCTGAGGACCCAGGTATTGGGGGCCGTGGGAGCCGCGCGTAGGGACCCTCCCCTGCCTGGTCCCACCTTCTCCCTCGGCCCCCAGGGCAACGGCCAGTGCTTCTGCAAGCCCCATGTATGCGGCCACACCTGCGCGGCCTGCAAGGACGGCTTCTTCGGGCTGGACCAGGCTGACTACTTCGGCTGCCGTGGTAAGCGGCCGCTTACGCGGCCCTCGGACCCCATCCTGGGGGATGCTGAGGCCCAGGAGGGGCAGAGGGGGCAGGGGCCCAGCCAGGGCCCGGGCACGGCGTGGTACCTGCCGAGCTGCTTCTAGATGCCGGCCAGACCCGTGCCGGGCGTGGGAGCGAGGAGGCAGGTTTCGCCCCTCGGTGCTTCCCCCTTCCAACCCTTTCCCCTGGCGGCAGGCGTCACTGACCGATCCCAGGGCCCTTGCCCCTGGACTCAGAGCCTCTGTTGTCCAGGGACCCAGGCAGCCCCTGGGGGAGGTGAGGCGGTCTCTCAGCGCAGCCGCTCTTGGCGGAGGGTGGGTGGAGCACCGAGGCTGGGCGGGGGCTGGCGGGGCAGGCGGGGCCGACGGGGGCGGGCCACATTGACTTGCTCCCTCCCGCCGCAGGCTGCCAGTGCGACGTTGGCGGAGCTCTAGGACAGGGCTGTGAGCCGAGGACAGGCGCCTGCCTGTGCCGCCCCAGCACCCAGGGCCCCACCTGCAGCAAGTGGGTGCCCCCGCCCCGGCTGGGCGGGCGGGCAGGGGGCTGGGGCGGCAGCTTGTCCCCCGGGCTTCTCCCTGGGGGCCCTGGTGAGCGGGCAGGGCCAGTGCCCGCCCTGCCCAGACCGGCTGCCAGCTGCCCTGACCGGCCCTGCCGTGGCCAGGCCAGCGCAGGACCACTACCTTCCCGACCTGCACCAGCTGCGCCTGGAGCTGGAGGAGGCGGCCACGCCTGAGGGCCACGCCGTGCGCTTCGGCTTCAACCCGCTCGAGTTCGAGAGCTTCAGCTGGAGGGGCTACGCGCAGATGGCACCCATCCAGGTGGGTGCGGTGCCGCCCCATCCTGGGGCCTGGCTGAGTGCCCGCTGTGGCTGGCCGAGTGGCGGGCAGGCCCCTGAGGTCGCAGGGCCGGGCCGGGAATGGCCAGGGAGGAGCAGCCCCGACGTTCCACGCCCACCCCTCCCCACCGCAGCCCAGGATCGTGGCAAGGCTGAACGTGGCCTCCCCTGACCTCTTCCGACTGGTCTTCCGCTACGTCAACCGCGGGCCCTCGAGCGTGAGCGGGCGGGTCTCCGTGCACGACCAGGGCAAGTTTGCCACCTGCGCCAACTGTGAGTGTGGGGGGGGCTACCCCCTGGGCCCAGCCCCACGCACGCCTCGCCCCAGCCCTCCCCACCTCGTCCCCGCACGTGGGTGGGAGGCCAGGCCCATCCCGCTGGCCATGCCGTGCCCAGGAGTCTTGCCGTCCCCACCCCAGGCGCAGAGCAGAGCCAGCCCGTGGCCTTCCCGCCCAGCACGGAGCCTGCCTTCGTCACCGTGCCCCAGAGGGGCTTTGGGGAGCCCTTCGTGCTGAACCCCGGTGCCTGGGCCCTGCTCGTGGAGGCCGAGGGGGTGCTCCTGGTGAGGTGGGGCTGAGCGGGCTGGGGCAGGGCGTGGGGCGGGGGCCACGGCACCTAACCTCCCCCCCGCTCCCCAGGACTACGTGGCTCTGCTGCCCAGCGCCTACTACGAGGCGGCCCTCCTGCAGCTGCGGGTGACCGAGCCCTGCATGTTCCAGCCCGACGCGCAGCGCTCCGGGGACCAGTGAGGGCCAGCCGGTGGGGGAGGGGGCGGGCTTGACCCTTGCTGTGCTCAGGCCGCCTGCCCCGTGCTCACCAGACTGTGTGCCCCCCAGCTGCCTCCTCTACACCCACCTGCCCCTGGACGGCTTCCCCTCCGCCGCTGGGCCTGAGGCCCTGTGTCGCCACGGCAACAGCTTACCCCGGCCCTGCCCCACGGAGCAGCTCAGCCCCGCCCACCCGCTGCTGGTCGCCTGCCAGGGCGCAGATGTGCGTGTCCCTGGGACCCCACGGGGGTGGGCGGGGTCAAGACTTGGGGAGACGTGCCCATGGCCTGGCGGGGAGGGGGTGTCCACGTTGCAGTGACAGGACCCAGGCGCAGGGCAAGCGTGATGGCAGGCAGAGCATGGGTGGCACAGCCGGGGGCCCAAGGCCAGCCCGCCAGCTAAGGCAGCACCTGCTGCCTTCTGGGGCTCTGACAGTGGGAGTCGATGCCTCGGGGCCTCATCCGTACACGGGGTGCAGATGGCCCAGCCCTCCAGCTTATTGTGAGGAGGTGGCAAGTCGCTGCTTCACTTCAGGCACCGGACACTCTACAGTGATGAAGCCGGCAGGCCACGGGTGGGCGGGGGGCCTCGGAGCAAGTGGAAGTTGGAAGCCGAGTGGCCGTGGGAGTGCCCCAGGCAGCAGGGATGGCGGGCACACAGGCCCTGAGGTGGGGGACGAGGCTGTGCGGGGAGGGGATGGGAAGGGCCGTGTTCAGAAGTGTCCTGTTCTCTAGGTGGGGGGCTGGGGCGGGGGCCTCACATTGCCCTGTCCCCCCAGGTGGACGTCCAGCTTCAGGTGGCGGTGACGCAGCCGGGCCCCTATGCCCTGGTGGTGGAGTACGCCAATGAGGACGCCCGCCAGGAGGTGGACGTAGCTGTGCACACCCCCCAGCGGGCCCCCCAGCAGGGGGCGCTCACCCTCCACCCCTGCCCATACAGGTGTCTAGGGAGTGGGGAGAGGATTCAAGCCCGGGGGCCGGTGGAGGGCTCTGGGCTCCAGGGCTGCCCTACCCACTGACCACCCCTGCCTGTCCCCCAGCACCCTGTGCCGGGGCACCGCCCTGGATGCCCAGCGCCATCTGGCGGTCTTCCACCTGGACACGGAGGCCAGCGTCCGGCTCACAGCCGAGCAGGCACGATTCTTCCTGGTAAGGCCCCAACCCCCTCACCTGCATGGGCCGCAGGACCCCACTGTGGGGTTAGGTCTTTCCAAAGATTTTCAACACACGCAAAAGTAGAAAATGTGATGAGCCTGGGTACCCATCACCAGTGCCATCTTCAGCTCACATCGGGTGGAGGTTCTTCCAGAATCCTCCTCCTGCAGGGTTTTTTCCCTGTGGGTATGAGATGTAAATTTATTTATAAATAATGTTCACGGTCACATGAGGGGACCGTGATGCGCTGGAGTCAGAGTAGGAAGAGCAATCTGAACGAAAGGCTGCTTTTTGGTATAATTTACAAAAACACAACATCTCGTGGCCCCGAATTAGGAAGGGGTCCACACAGCGTGGGTTCTGAAGCTTGGGACTTGCTATCGTTGTGGTAACTTGCTTCTTTTTTTCTTTTTAATTTGTTTATTTATTTTTGGCTGTATTGGGTCTTTGTTGTTGCACGGGGGCTTTCTCTAGTTGCAGCGAGCGGGGGCTACTCTTCGTTGTGGTGCGCGGGCTTCTCATTGCAGTGGCTTCTCTTGTTGTGGAGCACGGGCTGTAGGCACGCGGGCTTCAGTAGTTGTGGCATGTGGGCTCAGTAGTTGTGGCGCACGGGCTTAGTTGCTCCGCGGCATGCGGGATCTTCCCAGACCAGGGATCAAACCCATGACCCCTGCGTTGGCAGGCGGATTCCTAACCACTGCGCCACCAGGGAAGCCCGTAACTTGCTTCTGTGTCAGCTTCACAGAGTTGAAGATTAAATCCCAAGACTAAACGTTCTGGGCAATATTAATCGTTAGTTCAATGCCCAGAACCAAGCGCACGCGTTTATTCAGTGACAAATGGGTGATGTCGTCCCCATCAGAGTGTTACCTAGTCTCACTGTTACGTTTCCCTAGGCCTTTAAAAGTTTTATCAGAGTATCATATGCACGTATTTTTATGAAAGTGTCGAACACTGAAAACAGACTTGCAACAACAAAGCGTAATCGCTCGCCCCACCTGCGCACTTCTCTTTCTACTTTCCGGAGTCAGGCCGTTTCTTCCACGTTGCTAAGTAACGCATGCTACATTGCTTCCTCCTAATTTTTCGACATTGGAACCCCTGCGGTTCTGTCCTCATGCACACGCGGCGCTGTAGTCGTGGGCTGGGACACTTTAGGCTCTCCATGGAGCTGTACCCACAGCCCAGTACCCAGGCCAGGAAGCAACATGGCCCCACCCCTGACGCCACTCAGCC